>NC_064921.1:809328171-809648398 GCF_023897955.1 Schistocerca gregaria | reverse complement strand
CCTAGAAAGCCTGCACTCGCATACAACTAGCTCTTTATTCACATTAAGTGCTGAGTGCTATTGACAAGGGATGCCAGATCGATTCAGTATTCCTGGATTTCCGGAAGGCTTTTGACACTGTACCAGATAAGCGGCTCGTAGTAAAATTGCATGCTTATGGAATATCGTCTCAGTTATGTGACTGGATTTGCGATTTCCTGTCGGAGAGGTCACAGTTCGTAGTAACTGATGGAAAGTCATCGAGTAAAACAGAAGTGATTTCAGGCGTTCCCCACGGTAGTGTTATAGGCCCTTTGCTGTTCCTTATCTATATAAACGATTTGGGAGACAGTCTGAGCAGCCGTCTTCGGTTGTTTGCAGATGACGCTGTCGTTTATCGACTAATAAAGTCATCAGAAGAGCAAAACAAACTACAAAACGATTTGCCGGCCGGAGCGGTTCTAGGCGCTACAGTCTGGAGCCGCGCGCCCGCTACGGTCGCAGGTTCGAATCCTGCCTCGGGCATGGATGTATGTGATGTCCTTAGGTTAGTTAGGTTTAAGTAGTTCTAAGTTCTAGGGGACTGATGACTTCAGAAGTTAAGTCCCATAGTGCTCAGAGCCATTTTTTTGCAAAACGATTTAGAAAAAATATCTGAATAGTGCGAAAAGTGGCAGTTGACCCTAAGTAACGAAAATTGTGAGGTCATGACTAATAAATGGAACTCGTTAAAGTTCGGTTACACAATAAATCAATCTAATCTAAAAGCTGTAAATTCAACTAAATACCTAGATATTACAATTACGAACAACTTAAATTGGAAAGAACACACAGAAAATGTTGTGGGAAAGGCTAACCAAAGGCTGCGTTTTATTGGCAGAACACTTAGAAAATGTAACAGACCTACTGAGGAGACTGCCTACACTACGCTTGTCCGTCCTCTTTTAGAATACTGCTGCACGGTGTGGGATCCTTATCAGGTAGTACTGACGGAGTACATCGAGAAAGTTCAAAGAAAGGCAGCAAGTTTTGTATTATCGCAAAATATGGGAGAGAGCGTCACAGAAATGATACGGGATATGGGCTGGAAATCATTAAAACAAAGGCGTTTTTCGTTGCGAAGGAATCTTCTCACGAAATTCCAATCACCAACTTTCTCCTCCGAATACGAAAATATTTTGTTGACACTGACCTACGTAGGGCGGAACGATCACCACGATAAAATAAGGGAAATCAGAGCTCGGCGCGCGCTATACGAGATTGGAATAATAGAGAATTGTGAAGGTGGTTCGATGAACGCTCTTCCAGACACTTAAATGTGATTTGCAGAGTATCCATGTAGATGTAGTTGTACTTATTCATGTATCTTTTTCGCCTAATTTATCAAGAAGTTGGTAATCATGTATATGTTTACATATGAATGATGGCAACAAAATCTCAAGTTCCTGATAATTTGTAACTAGTGCAGTCTTGAGACTAATGAGCTAGCTCATGACCTCCTGATAGCCAAAGGACTGTAATAAGTAATAAAATTAATTTCGATAAGCTGTGGACCAATAGCAGAGATTTTTAGGTATTGTGAACATGCCATATAAATGAAAATACTGAAGAATTTTTGGAATGTAGGGTCTAAATGATTTTGTTATGTTATTGGCAGTGATAATGGCAAAATTCCAAGACTTGCAAGAATGTTTTAATTTCAAGTTTTAAGTAGGATAACAAAGGACAACAGAAATATTTTTTTCATGTTGAATAAGCACCAATATACAGCCTTTTACTTATACTGTGAAACTTTTCTTCTTGCCCAATTTTGTGATTCTAAACTGATGGGAATACCCTATAGGTTTTGATGAGTGAGTTTGTGAGTACCAAAATACGTGAAATAAATAGCTGTATCTTCTGATTGCACTGACTTAGAACTGAACATTTATTACACCAGCAAGCGATGATAGATCTCAGTACGTGAAATAAATTTCAACTTGATACGTCTACCGGTTCCCAAAACAAAGAAGAAGAAGAAGAAGAAGCTTTGAACAGTCGATCAGACAGACATACAACAAAGTGATCCTATAAGGGTTCCATTTTTACCAACTGAGGTACAAAACCCTAAAAAGGTGCAGACTAAGTTCTTAAGTATGCAGATGCCATCTGCACTGTAGTTAAGTGTCAATGTATATCAAAGTCACAGCCATATCAAATATCTTTTCATATATATTTGACCTACTTGAAGAATTTTTGACCTGTACAAAACCCTGAGATATGAGAGGTTAGGGAGAAGCACAGGAAGTAGGACAGCTCTTGTTCTCAGTACTTGGTGTAACAAAAGCAGCTTTATAAACTCTGGGCTGCATTCCTCATAGTAACAAAAGATAAAAAGCCCATGTAAACAAATACCAGAAAATGCATGATTTTTGAAATATGAATGAAATATCACTTTTCTGAAGGTTCTGAATTTAAT
The DNA here is from genome assembly GCF_023897955.1 of Schistocerca gregaria. NCBI lineage: Eukaryota > Metazoa > Arthropoda > Insecta > Orthoptera > Acrididae > Schistocerca > Schistocerca gregaria. Next base: position 809,645,961 of record NC_064921.1, on the reverse strand, counting down.
TAATGAAAGGAGAAAAATATAAAAATGCTGTAAATCAAGCAGGCAGACATCTAAAATACGAGACTGACAGAGAGGGCAAAATGACAAACAATGAATGGCTAGAAGGTATGTGCAAGGCTGCAGTAACATATTTGAATGTAGGAAAGATAGATGCTGTTTATAGGCAAATAAGAGAGAGAGCTTTGGAGGAAAGAGGAGCAGCTGTACGAACATCAAGAGCTTAGATAGCACGGCAGTATTAAGCCAAGAAGGGAATGATGAAAGTTAGGAGGATTATATAAAATGTCTGTACATAGGAACGAACATGAAGACAGTATTATGGAATGAGAAGAGGATTAATAGGAGATGGGGGATATGACACAGGGAAAAGAATCTGAGAGATCACTAAAGCATCTAAGTCAAAATAAGCCACCTGGAGTAGATGAGATCCCCTTGCAATTATAAAGATCTTATGGAGAACCAACCATAACAAAACTATTCCTCCCAGTGTGTAAGATACATGATACATGCAAAATATCCCCAGATTTCAAGTACAATGTAACAATGCCAGTTCCACAGAAGTTAACTGCTGACAGGTGTGAATATTACAAAACAATTAATTTATCACTGTAGCAAAATATTTACAGAACAATATGAAGGGTAGCAGAAGTCAACCTCAGAGAAGACTATCTTGGGTTCTGGAGAAATGTAGGACAACAAAAAAGTGAGACTGACAGAAAGTGCAAAATTACAAAGCATGGATGGCTAGTAGAAGCCAACCTCAGAGAAGATTACTTTGGGTTCTGGAGAAATGTGGGTCAACATGAGGCAATAGTGACCTACAAGTTTTATTAGAAGTTTGACTGAAGGAAAGCAAACCTACATTTATTCCACTTGCAGTTTCCCTTGCAAAAAGCATTTGACAATTTCAGCTGGACTACAGTCTTTCAAAATTCTGAATGTATCAGGGAAAAAGTATAGGGAGCAAAACATTATTACATGATTTTTATAGAATCGAGACCCCTGTTATGAATGTCGAAGAACCTGAAAGGGAAGCAACAGTTGAGAGCATAGTGAGACAGGGTTGTAACCTATCCCTGAAGTTACTGGATCTGTATATTGAGCAACAGTAAAGGAAATGAGGCAGATATTTGGAGATGGAATTATAGGTCAGGGAGAAGAAATAAAAACATTGTGGTTTGCTGCTGACACTGCAGTTCTCTAGAAAAAGGCAACATATTTGAAATATCAGTTGTACAGACTAGATACTGTCTTGAAAGGAGTTTATGTGATGACCATCAACAAATATAAAACAAGGGCAACTAAATTAAATCAGATGATGCTGATCAATTGGATTATAAAATAAGCTACTAACTGTAGTATTTGTTATTTGGGTAGCAAAATAACTGTGGCTGGTGAAGACCCTAAGTGCAGACTGGCTATAACAAGAAAAATACTTCTGAAAAAGTGAAGTGTTTCAATGCCTAATATAAATTTAAGTGTTTAGAAGTCTTTTCTAAAGGTGTTTGCCTAAAGTGTAGCCTTGTACAAAAATGAAATGGGAATGGTTAACAGTCCAGACAAGAGGAGGATGGAATCTCTTGAAATTCAGTTTTACAGAAGAATGTTGAAAATTAGGTGGGTAAATTGGCTAACTAATGAAGAGGTAGTGAATTGAATTTGGGAGAAAAAAGTTTATGACAACTTCGCTGACAGAAGGGATTGGTTAATAGAACATACACTGACACTTTAATTAATCATCAGCTTGGTGAGGAAAGTGTTACAGGTAAAAACTGCAGAGGGAGACATGAATACAGTAAGCAAGTTCCAGTGGAAGTAGGTTACAGTGGTTAAGCAGAGATGAAGAGAGTTGCCGAATATACACTGGTGTGGAGAACTGCATCACACCAGACTTCAGACTGATGACCATAACAACAATAGAACATGTTTTGTGGTTAAATCAGAAACTAGCAACAAATATTTCAGCTGTCCTCCGTGTACTTCACCCTTGCGTACGCAACAGGATCATGGACTGTCACACCCCTTAGTCACCAATGGATGTGGCTGACTGATTTTGCAGTCTTCCACGACATATTGAAGAAGTGTAACTGCCTAGGACTGTCTACTGAATAAACCAATTGTTTACCTATGGAAGTAACAACAAAAACGGTTAAAGTCTGTGAAACATGCACACCACAGAACAGGTGGTGCCCTCCATACGTATCATTACAACAGGTAACATAATAGTGCATTTCAAACAGCGCTGGAGTCACATCAGACATGAATCACATGCTTCATGTTATTTGCAGGGGCACACCCTTTTGTGGGGTGCAAGCTTGTGTAGATGCTGAGAAGGGTATATGGAACATTTGATATCAATTTCTAACTTGAGAAATCAGTAAAATATTCATTCATTATTAAGTTGCAAATCAGGTACCAGTACCTCCAGAGATAGTTTATATAATTATTTTCCTTGTTTTGGAAAGAGTAAATCATACTTATGATACAACCTGTATACAACATCCAACATAGTGTGCACAAAAACTCAGATCATTTGATGACAGTTGAACTGTATGCACAAACGTAACATTCTTAACAAGGCAGTTTTTTATTTAGCTGTGAGTGCATTGGAGACACTTTATGCAGAATGTTCAGCCAGTAAAATAAAGAGCAATTTACCTTATAGAGCATCACACCATGACAATAAGGCCAGTGGCAGTGTGCATAAATATTCTGTGACATGTATGTGTTGTGTTATTCTTTGATTTTTCAAGTTAGTTTAGTATTCTGTGCCTCATGTATTAAGAAATCTGACATAACTATACATTAATATAATGTAATATGTGAAAATAAATTATTAACACTCAGATGTTAACTAAATATTTCGGTGACCCCAACATTATTTTACATCATTACACTGGCTCCGACACACCTTATCACATCACAATAAGTCAGCTGCATCACATTTATTTTTACACTCAAAATGCGAAACTCAACAATAAATGCAGCACCAGCTGCAAGCAGTGGGATCAGCAGAATTGTGATCAAACCCCCATGATTCTGGCAAAATAACCCTGTATTACAGTTCGCACAACTGGAAGGCCAGTTCATGTTATCACAGATATCATAACATAAAACCAAATACAGCTATGCCATCACACCACCAAATGAAGATCTAGCTGCAGAAGTGCAAAACATCCTCGCTCCACCCCTGAACACTGAACAATACATGTCTGTAAAAAGTGCTTTACTGACATGGATATATCAATCAGCAATGAAGTAACTGGAAAAACTTTTGTGAAGGAAAAACTCTGTTATCATGCCCATTGCAGCTCCTATGACACCTATCCACACTGGCGAGTAATACAGTCAGTGACGACGTACTATAATACATCTAGTTGTCCTCACTACCTACCGATACACAGAAAATTTTAACAGTTTGCACTGCTGATTTGAATGTGCTAGCACAGACAGCAGACAGCAGACAGCAGACAGCAGTGGAAATGTATCCATCTGCAAGCATGTCCACATTAGTTTCACAATAAGATAACATGCCTGCACTGACTCTTCCATCCCTGCAGTTGCAGTTACCTGAACTGACTACACAAATCACTACACTGCAAACGACACAAACTCATCATTGGCTATGTCATCGATCATTGCGAAGCTGCAATCAATCACCTGTCATGACAAATAACTGCCAGTACCATAAGAAGTTTGGCAGCAATGCCCAGAAATGTACGCCACCATGCAAATGGAAACATGATACAGAGTGCATATCTGCAGCAGCTACACCTGACAATAGCAGACATTGCCTTTTCATCATGGACCATGACACAAAAACACATTATTTGGTACACACAGTGGCAGAACTGTCAGTGCTCCTACCAACCCAACTACCACACCTTAACTGCTTATTCGCCGCCAACAACTCCAAGTTCAGGACATATTAGGGAATCTGACATATCTATATATGCAAGTATTAATGTAATGAAATATGTGGAAATAAATCATTAACTCTTAGAAGTTAACCACAACCTCAGATGTGGATGAATGCAAGAAAATCCAAATGACATTAGCAAAAACTCCTTAGTTTTTGAGTACAGCATTAGTAATATGAATTTGGACTCCAACACATCTGTTGTACATGTAGAAGTACAAGTCAGCAAGAAGTGAGACAAGGATATAAAATCAGTTTTATGGACAAAAGGGCACAAATAGATGATTTACGTTTACTAGAGCACTATTGCGAAGCAGTACACATACAGAGGAAACTGTGTACCAGAACCAATCAATTCTTTAGTGTTGCTCAAGTACTTGGGGGTCTTAACCAATTTCTGGTCCCTTTAATCCCCCAAACCAACCAACCAACCAATCTTAACCAATCCAAGTTAAAAGAATGAATCAAATAGATTCAGAGGCCCAATGCAGTATTCATAACCACTACATCCTGTCAATGTAAGATTGTTACAGAGGTAACAAGGGTATTGTACAGGATCACTGGAAGAAATGACTTCCTCCTCATGAATTCTCTTTGGAAAGATCAGACAAACTATAGTTGAGACAGGCCAGCAAACTACTGAACTGTTCTCCTACCACTAGAATATACCTCATAAAATGATGGTAAAAACAATACAGGAGAAATTAAAACCCATATGAAAGCACCACGAAGCAAGAAAGTAAATAAACTCTATTGTGAAGTTATAACTACAGTAAAACATGTTTAGATATCTACTAACATTAAACTGTGTTCTTGCTGCTAGGCATATCCTGTTGATCATTATTTTCTGCAAGCACCAGAACAGATTGTAATAGTCCAGAATGATTCTATTTTTCCCATACTCCATTCATGAATGGAACAAATAAGATTCATGATGAATTATACAAGGTGTACTTGGTCACCATTGCCCAGTGGCTCCAGAGTGTGTGTGTAGAGAAAAACACATGTTTTGAAAAAGACACATATTCTGATCACCAAAACTCCACAATTATCATCACCCATTTAATATGGTGCACTGCCTATAATCACAACTTATTAAACTCTGATTTTGTCACACTCCTTCTAGTCACATTATTGTATATCTTTATTTCTTGATTTTGACAATGTAACTTTCTCTTATAGGACATGTCCAAGCGCAGATTCTCCACTGTGCGACCGCCCTGCGTCTCATCCATATACCGTGGTGGCATCATCAACGCTGGTATCTCTCTGGATGATGAAAAGCCAGTGGCGCCACCCTCAGCGACTGTAACTTCTTCACAAGCACCACCACCAGCTTCAATGGGAGGTGGCAGTCAGAATGGAATGCCACAGCAAATGCAACCAGATGGTTCGCCACAAAAAAAAGTATCATCTTCCAATGACAACAATGGGATGTACTTTGCTAAACTGTAGCACTAAATTAAAATGATGGTGGATGGAATCATATACCCCAAGTATTAGAGGGCTAACTGTAAATCCACTATCTGTCATGCCAACCATGTATATAATTGTGAGAAATCTCTGCCACTGAGAAGAGAATACTCTCTCTCTTGACATATAAAAGACACACGACCACTGAGAGGGAGAGGACACACTGAACAGGGCACTGGCTTTATTGTGAGCACACCTGTAAACTGATAATTAATGAAACTCATTAATTTCTACTAGGTAGCAATTCCATTGTACCATGAGCATTTGGCTCTCCCTCTACAGTTCTTGATCGTTCTCATCAGTGCCAGTGGTAATGGTTCATAGGACAATTTTTGTACTTTCTGATCCAAATTAGAATGTTTGACAGCAATTTATTTGTATTCATTCATGAAAACGTACTGTCTTTGTTTTCTTGTAATTACTGCTTTACTTAAAACTATAATTAGAACACTCATTCATAGTAGGTTTTATTCTGCAAGTTCTGTTTCACTGGGAAAGAATTATTTTTGTTGTAATTCTTTTCTCATCAAGAGGTAAACCAATTGTCTATTTCAGATTCAACTCTGTGCCTCTTAGATCTATTTCTTATTTTGAGTACCAGCAATTCACTTTCCTCATGAATGGTAACGGAGGATTGTTTTAGGTTACCTTCCATTGGGCATCTATCATTTTGTTTACAATCCATCACTTAAGTTCATAATCACTTTTGTTTACAATGTTAGATGTCAAACTCTGTAGTTGAGCTGTTCCATTTCACTAAATTTCTCATACTAATGCTTCTCTTGACCACTAGAATCTCTGCTTGTGCCCTTCTTTATTAGTACCCATTGTTCACTGCCATATGGATAGCACAATGAAATGATAGTTTCATATCAATCATTATTTTTGCTACTTCCCTTTACTTTATTTTAATTTCTAAGATTATTTTAAGGTTCTTATAGATATAACTGAAATTTCTTAGCTTACAGTCGATATAGATGGATGATTTCTAACAACCAAGAAACTTGGTCAGTGGTACTGGTTCCTAGCATTTTGTAGTAATAGAGTTAGCTAAGTTCATCAGTGGATAACACTGCTAGCTTCACTGTTGTTACTCATATGAACTGCTATGTAAAAGAGGGTGGACACATGTCAATGATGTCATGATAGCTGCAAATAGAATGTCAAAGAGATTCATTATAAAATTGAAAGTTATCATTTCATATCTTTACAAAGAAATAAATACAAATATCTCATGAGTATACAAATGGAAGAAACTGAACTTACAATAAGTTCCGAAATCAGACATATTAAACAATTTGAGAGGGTAAAATTAATTCATTGTCTATGTCAGTACGTAGGCACTTTACATTTATACAACAGTTCTACTTATTTCCTTGGTCTCACTCATATAGCTGCTCAATTTCAAATTGTGAGCATTCTTTGTAAATTGAGAAAAACAGTTCCAAAAGAAATGAAACATAAACTCATCAAAATACTTTCTGTTCTCTTCCTATGAAAGATTTTATTAGTTTGTTAAAAATATTATTGCAGAATAGACCAAAGAACTATCTCTACAAATACACTTGTCACTCATCAATGTTACCATATGTGTATCTTAGTGAAGTACTGCCTTTTTTTAAATACAAAATGAAAGTAACTATCAGCTGTACAGTTTGAAAATTTTCTGAAATTTTTTATCGCACCTGAGCTTTCCATTTTTTTTTCCCGTCCTTGTTAAACAATGTTCATTCATCATTAACAATTCCTCAAACATACACATATATTACCAAAGAGTGTTAGCCATGTTATAAAAACAAAGTAACACAACGTAATAAATTGTTTGGGATATTAAGTTATAAAAAGATCATGTTTATCTTTGTGTCTCTTCCAAGACAAACAGTGAGAAATTTTATAAATACTATAATATTTTCTTTCTTTGTTTATGAAAGAAGAAGTTAATATGACACTGACTAGTTACAGAAACATATATACTGTACTTTACGTATTGATGTGGAGATCTATATGTGTTTGATATGTGAAGCTGTCTCTGTAAACAAAGGGAACAAAATGGAAGGTATTAAGTTACATGTAATTATATCTAGAAGATTTAGAAGTGATTTTGTGCATTTAGTAGAATGCTTGCATTTCAACATATGTAGCATGTAGCTGTTACATTAGAACATTCACTGTGTCTAGAAAGACTATATCAACTGCATAGCTTAGATAGCCAAGAGTACAAAGCAAATAGAAATAATATTATAGAAATGTAAACAGTAATAGACAGTGAACTTAAAGTTTACACACTCTTTTATTGTCTTGCCATTTAGTATCAATATATGTATGCATGAAACTATATAAGACAATGTACAATCATAAAGATATGTATCAAAAATTAATTAATAAAATTAATTTAGAGAGCATCAGTAAACACTGTTCATTTAATTGTGATTCCCAGTAAAAAAAAAAAAGTATCTGCTGCTCTTTTATTGTTATGATACTCCCTACACTACTCAGTAGTGCTGGTACGATAATCACAGAGGGATGACACTTTCCTGTGGCCAATGGCATTAATGGCAAATAGTCTAACTGTGTCGCCAATTATATCTTACTAAACATTTATACACGGTGTCACTCATAAAAGTCATCAGGCTTATTTTCTCTCGTGTTTCAGTAGATATTTGCAATTTATCTTTTGCAGTGTGTAGCTGTAGTCAGCCCACACAAATACTGCTTATCACGCTCTTCATGCAATGACCTGTGTCGACAGAGAGCATCAGTTTGTTTTCCATTGTGAACAAAACAATTTTCAGAGTGGAATTTAATGTGCCCATTCAATAGAGTGGCCTGAAATTAATCTAGTGTGATATTAATTTTGTCATTGTGAATTAACAAGAACAGAAAAACATGAAAAATAACCAGCACTCCAGCAGCGAACAAACAGTGTGCTGTTGCATGTCAGTAGCAGTCGGGGGGGAGAGGAAGGGGAAAGGGGGAAAGGGGGGGGGGGGGGAGCAGGGCAATGCTGTTGCTGCTGGAGTACTGGGTATGTGTCTGAAAACTTAGGAAAGAGATCCTGTATATATTCAGAAAATTGTTAATAATAAAGTTCATGCAGTCAAATACTTGCATAAATCCTTTAGTGGCTAAGTATGTTTCAGCTGATAAGTCACTTTCAATAGTCGATAGATATTTCTTATCCAATCCCTTCTACCAGAACATGCAGAGAGTTACGTTTCATGTGACGCTACCATACACAACTTTTAACTTCTTTCTGAGAACCACAACCCAGTCACACTGGTCGTCCTATAGTTGCTGACTTCAAAGTACCCACTGAACAGATCTCTGCTTTAGTTGATCAACACCTGCAACATCTAGAATAAAGATAACCCTCCTACATTAAATACACCAACCACTTCTTAGATCGTCTGAAATCCATGTCTGTCCCACTTTCACCGCACACCTTCCTGCCACAACTGATGCCACCTCCATCTATACTAACATCTCCCATGCACACAGCCTGTCTGCTGTTGAACATTACCTCAACCCGCACCTAACTGATTATAAACATATGACATACTTCCTGCTCAACTTACTCAACTTCATGCTTACAACAACTACTTTATCTCTGACAGGTATTCATACAAACAGATCATCATCACAGCCATGGCAACCAAGATGGCTCCTTCGAATGCCAACCATTTAATGAGTTGCCTGGAGAGGGCTTCATTGGGATCCAAAAGCATTCAGCCTCTGGTTTGATTTAGATACACTGATGACCTCTCTGCAGTATGGATTCATAAAGAGGCTGATCTGTTAAAATTTTTGGAATCTCTAAAAACATTCTCCCATTATATTTTGCATGGTCCTGTTACGAATTTCACATCACTTTCCTTGATGTTGACCTCTTCCTCACTGAGGATCAGCTACACACTCCTGCTCACATCAAACTTACAAACAAACAACAGTACTTATACTTTGACAGGTGCCATTCTTTCCATGTAGAACGTTCCCTCCAATATAGCCTTAGCATTCAAAATAAACATATTTGTTCAGATGCAAATTCGTTACAGTAATATACCACCATTCTCACCTCAGCCCTCACTTTACGTAACTATCCCACTAGCTTAGTTCAAAAGCAGATTTCCTGGGCCATAACAGTTAATCATGATACTGTTGATGTCTCCAAAAACTCTTATGAGTACACTTCTTATAACTCAGTACTGTCCTGGTAATGAATGTAATAATCAGCTACTTTGACAAGCCTGTGACTTCTCAAATCATGCCCTGATATGAGGTCCATTCTGTATGACATTTTGCCCACTGCAGCAGGAATAGCTATTTCCTAAACCAGGCAGAATCTCTCATTAATTAATTCAGTTGGTAATCAAGATTTTGAATAACTTTGAATCATAAAAGATTTATTTCAGGATTGACGCCATACTCATATATAGGGTATCTCATATGAAGCACAATAGTAATATTCCATATACTTTTGTGGATTAGCAACCTGAAACATTTTTCTTAAATCAAACAATAGCAAAGTCTTCGAGTCCATACCAAATAGTAGAATGTAACCTAACAGAATTTCAAAGCATTATTTATTTCAGAAAATTCACATCATTTCTTGATACAATCATGCCTACCCCAAAGTAAGCAGCCTGTGAGTGGCTGACACATCACTAGCAGCTGTATATCGGATTGCATAAGAGTTCATGGCCAGTTAGCAGTTGAGTAACACTTATGCATTAGTAAAGTATGTGCCTGGAGTTTATGCCATTAACATCTGTATGTCTGACCTTGTTGCTTGATTAACATCAGTGTGTCATTTTGTATGGGATCATGCATAGTGCTATCATTTTGTTCACATTTCTGCTTCAGCCAACGTTAAATACTAGATCTCAGTGTAATACATGTAACAAGTGTATCTGCCAAGATCATGAGACTGTGTAGTTGGCTTCTGTGTTTAAAGAATGTTGTGTGAGCCAATGCATTATTCAACCTGAAGGTGTTAATGGTCTGCAAACTACATTTATTGGACAGCATTATGTATGTTGGTAACAATACTGTAAGACCTTTATGAGCACTGATACAATAATAATTCTGTCATCATTTATTCTGTCACTTTGAACCTTAACGAAATCTGTGACATTGCCTAGTAGTTCAGTGATTCTTCTTCCTTATGGGTTTACAAAGAACGAGGTGTGCTTCCTTTTACCTGTGTATACTGTGAATTGTGGAACCAGAACTAGCCACTGACAGTGTGCCTATCAATGACTCAACACTTCTTCATTTCAGTGGGTAGTCTCCCAAAAATAAAACTGGAAAATGTTATTATGAAGAGGAAAGATTGCTACTCACCATGTAGCACAGATATTGAGTTGTAGACAAGCACAACAAAAAGAATGTGTCAAAAATCTGTCTCAGTTGCGAAATGTTACTGGTCTTTACCCAGGTTTCAGCGAGAGTAATCTAGTCTTCTTCAGAAGCATATAATAAACTAATACATGCCAGAATAAGGCACAGTCAAACATAAAATCTAAAGTACCGTAGTACCATGTCAAACTATGTTACTTAGCTGAGGAACAGCCCCAGCCCTACTTCATGGAATGCGGTCAGTTAGCCGCAGACACTACATTGGAACTGACTGTGGCACACAGATATGTACCAAGCAAGACTGTGGGTCACACGCATGCACACACAGAAAGTCAAAGGTGCCTGCTATTGGCTGTCTTTATGTTATGTACCGGGAAATTACCTATAATGTTAAACCATAAATTTGTGAGAGAACAAGGCACTAATTAGATAGAATCACGATGAGCATTAACTGTAAACCGAGACCTTATTAACTGATAAGAAATTTACTTGGATGTTAAGTTCAGCTTGTTAGATTAAAAACTACATATGATCACCACTATGTTATATGGTTCTGCATGATCTGATGTGGAGGATGAACAAGGTTATATGTCCGTAGTGTGAGAACTTCTCAGGGTTAGGAGAAGGTGGAAATAAAATAATTTCCATTACACATGGAGTGATACATCAGTTTGTTAGCACGAAATTTGACTGAAGTTGTTATGTTATGGCTCTACATTACTCAGCATTTATGACTGACTGGGTGCGTAAAGCTTAGGGCATCATTTATGACTTTATGCACAGATGGTCAACGTTGTGTTTTATGAAACCTGTAATAACTTAACCAAACATGACCGACCACTATATTTACTCACAAGGGTGACGTGAAACAAAACACTTATCAGAAAAGGTTATTATTAGTTATCCCTAACTGTTGAAATACACACACTAGTGTATATAGAGTATCAGATATTACCTATTTAGGATATTGCCTATAAGGCTATTAACTATTTAGGATGAGGATTATTGAGAGTATGGTGGAATTCTCACATAGACTACCAAGATATAAGGAACTAATATTTAAAGTACGGTGTGCCAGGGCGTACAACACCACTGCCAATACACTTATATACTATTGACTGACAAAGGTCAAGTTAATAATATGAACATGAGCTGTATTCTTCCCTTTCGAACAGGAACATAAATTAAGGAGAGACACTTAGACTTTGCTCACTATTAAACCATGCCCTTAATTAAATGTGCACTGCATGCTCCAAGCCAAAATCACAAAAATCAGTGGACGGCCACATGTGCATCTTTGCCTTTTCATCGTCAATGGGCTCATGAAGAACACTGACCATTCCCATCATTACTGGTGACAAGAAATGGTGTCTTTAGGCCAACAAAAGAAAGGAATGGCTGAGACAAAAAAAGCACCAATTCCCAGTACAAAGACCTGCGTGCTTCAAAAAAAGAAATCAGACATCTGGTGGAACTGCGACAGTGTATTGGGCTATGAATTGCTCCCCCCAACATGTAACCATCACTGCTGATGTTTACTGTCAACAACTGAGACATCCTGCAGAAGCAATCTAAGAATAATGTCCAGAAAGACTCTGTGAAGTGATGCTACTCCATATAATGTCCACCCGCATTCTCCAAGGCTGACAAAAAACATTACGTTTGAGCTCAGAATGTATTCTAGGATTCTACTACAGATGGATGTTGGTGAGATGGCATAGTAGTCTTCTGAATCACTCTTGTACTCCGCTCATAGGTAAGGGCCTTCTTACTACCACTGGGCACAGTTTTTCATTCAAGAAATGAATTAATTTGTCTTTTTCTATATTCAATGTACTATTAAAAATATGCAATGGACCAATAAATGATGATGATGATGATGATGATGATGACATAAAACACTTCACGGAAAATGCTACTTGTAGTGGACCGAAGATCAGGCCACTCCGTTGCCTGATACGCCCTGGATAAAGCACTCAATGGAACACATTAATGCAGAGCTTCAAGAATTTCTCAGAGTCAGGTGTGTTCAAACATGGGTGTAACACAGAAAATGCCTCTTTCTGTCATACAATACCTAGGATGTATTGCATCCGAATACTTCTAGTATGAGATTACCTGCTTGTCTAATTATTAGAGGAATCCTGTCAAACCAAAGCAAAATTAATTTTATCCCAGTGATTTCTAATCTATTTCCTAGGCCCTTTTAGGGGAAAATCATCCAAAAGACAAAGCAGCCAAACAAATATAACTGCAGTTGATTGGCGACACTTTAGAGTGCTGTGTGCACAAGGACCATATAAATGAAATTAGAAGGAACTTCAGCTTGGGCATAATATTGATGGTTTATTGATAGCAAAATCGTTTTCAATCACATAGTGATCATCTTCAGCGCTGTGGAGTACAAATTAAACTCATAGGTACAGGAATCAAGATATTATCAGTAACCAAAGCTAAGAAACAATCACAATAATCACAGTATTTGCTGGAATTTTGTTGGATTTAGTTTCAGATGCAGCAGAAGCCAAGTTGTCTCAAGTACAGTTAAGTACAATAACAGGGATACATTTTATGAAGTGCGTTATGTGGACGTCGGCTGATGATAATGCAACAGCTTGACCGGCACATTTAATTTGCACAGCACAGGCTGGCCAGCCAACTGGTCAAACTGATCTGCAGTGATGTGAGCGGTTGAAGTTAAGATGTAGAAAGACACAAGCAGACACAATATACCTTCAAATGTCATTTAATTTTTAAACAGACTGAAATAATATTTGGCAAAACTCCAGCAATACCGCATGCTCCTTACAGAACCAGATGGAAAGCATAAAACACTCTTGTTCTTGGACAGTATAATACTGTAATTAAAAATAAGAGAGATGAAAATTCCTAACTTAAAGACAGGGCAATTTTTCTGTACAGACTGTATGTGTCTAAAAAGTGTATTGCAGGGATTTTATCTTATAGCTAAATATTATAGCCACTGAAAGTATTACAGTTACTCGTATGGTAATCTCTGAACTCCTTCCATTTCTAAATCCAAAAAATACATTTCAGTAACATAACTACAATCTCCTACATTGTAAATGAGAGGATATACATCAGAATACATAATGCCAACCAAGTGCCACATTTTCTCCTCTTTTTTTATGACACCCTCTTCTGTATCCCACCAGTATTTGGCAGAAGTGGGTGACAAAGCATCATGCATTAGTTCCAGTATGTCTCACAGTTTAAATGTGTTGTTATTTCTCGTGACAAATTCATTAACATGGCCCCAGGTCAATTGGGGTGGGTTCATACATCAATGGTACAGTGGCAAGTGCAAGAATTCAGTGTTTGTATGGCGTGCTTGATGCCATGAAAATTATTGTTTTCCATGTTTCTACAATGCTTACCACTCTGGCTAATGTGAAACCACATCTGTAATATAAAACAATAAAGAGTATCTGATTTTTCATTTTTATCCTGAAAATTTAATTTGGTATGTTTTCTTAATTTAAACAATCTTTGATAATCAAGAATTTATACTTGCAATTAAAACTAGAACTTTGCATACAGCACATAATTAGAAACAAGATTACATGCATTTCTCATAAAATTGATGACTAGATATGAGGGTAATTTCAAAATTAATGCCTCCTATTGTTTTGAGGTGAAGGTCATCTGCATTGGTGTAGTGCTGCTTGAACATTCCTCTTTCATTTGCAGGTGGTTCTGTTGTTCTGCAGTAGTTGGCACCAGCATAGAAGGGTTCCAAAATGGAGTCTGATATGGATGCATGTATAAAACAGTGACATGTGATTGAACTCCTCACTGCTGATTGCACCGATTGAAATCCATCAATGCTTGCTAAAGGTGTGTGGAGATGAAACAACAGATGTGAGCAATGTGAGGTGATGGGTACGGCATTTTCAGTGTGGTGAAAAGAGTGCGGATGACAAGCCACAGCCCAGTCAACCATTCAGAGCTGTCATCCCTTGTAATGAAGAGCATCTTGATCAACTCATCCATGCTGATCAGCAGATAATAAACAGAGAATTGTGTGCAAAGCTGAATGTCAGCTGTAATGCCTTGGAACATCTTGGATATCACAAAGCCTGTGCAAGAGGAGTCCCGCAGATGCTTACAGAAGAACAAAAAACTCACCAAATGGATATCTGTCAGGACCTGCTGGACGAATATGAAGCTAAAGGTGGCAATTTTCTGAATAGCATCATCACTAGAGATGAGCTGTGGTGTCACCACTGCAAGCCAGTTATGGAACAGTGACATGTGAATTCTGTGTCAAAGAAGAAACTCAGGAGACAACTGTCTGCAGGCAAAGTGATGCATACTGTCTTCTGGGATAGCCAGGGTGTGGTTCTTTTGGATGTCCTGAAGCCTGGAGAAACTGTCAGTTCAGCATGCTACAATATGACACTGACTAAGCTGAAAGCCTGAATTTCCAGTGTAAGGCCAGAGAAGAAGACCAATTATCACCGGCACCATGATAATGTCAGGCCCAAACCAGTTTTGCGACCACACAGCTCATTGCAAGTTTCAGCTGGACTGTCTTACCACATCCACCATACAGTCCCAATTTAGCACCTTCTGACTTCCATTTCTTTGGGCCTCTGACAGATGGACTGCCTGGTGAACATTTCAAGACTCAGATGCTGTTTCAAAGCTTTAAGGAATTGGTTAGCCTCAGCTGGTCCTGATTTTCACAAGTGCAGCATACAAGCTCAGGTTCATATTCGGCAAAAGTGCATAACAAATGGTGGTGATTATGTGAAAAAATAACAGGCTGAAGCTAAAATATTGCTCTATTTAGCTCTGTTGTTGTGATTTATATATATTCTGTAGTTCCCATGCATGAAAATAGGAGGCATTACTTTAAGAATGACTCTTGTATGTGTTAATTAGCATATATTTGATGAATTTTATATTTAAAAGATGTACCTATTGCAAACTGAATAAAGAAAAAAGAAGGCCAAAGTGAGGTTTAGAACCATCTCTCTTTAGGCTATCCCACATTATGATTCTCCAATGCTGCTTATTCAATGATGCATTGCATTTACAGTAACACCTTAAATTTAGTGAATAATATCCTCAGAAAACTTCAAAACTGATTTTTTCTGTGAACCTGTTAAAAACTTTGGCAAGAATTAGTTTCTTGTTCATGGTTTTCCAAGCACATCTTTCACTATGGAGCGGGAAACAGCATCAGCCATTTCCACACTATGTATCAACAGTGCAATAGTCTGCATCAGTACAGAGACTGCGACTGTACTCGATTCATGAAACAAAAACTAATATCTGAAGTCTGATTAAGAAAAATGTTAATGGCCATTAATGCATTAGAATATCATAAAATTTCATTCACCATAACTTAGTAACAACATATGTAACGCAGAAGTACAGCCTACTTGCAAGAGCGTAACAACAGCACTGTATGTGTGCTATTGTTGCTTGTTTACTTCAGGCTTATTCTTATGATGAAGAAAACAGAAAAATACAAGTATGGAAACTCCTGGATGGAGCAATATATAAAATAAGAGAAAGGCAACCACTTAGCTATAGGGAATCAATGCATGGAGCACAAAAATACATTTCGGAGTTCAAGCAAACTAAGAAAGTATTACAGCAGTCTGCAGACAGGTTGCTGCTCCATGGACATAATTAGGGATGGTTCACCTACATACTGCAAGGCAGTGCGACAGCTAGCCCTCCACCAGAAACGCAGGAGGCCACACTACTTTGTTCTGTGGCACATCTCCCTCCTACCAAGTTGGTGTCATTATTTATTTCCTACACACTGTCTCAACTTCCTGAGACAAATGCACTCTTCTTCATTGTTGATGCAACTGTCTTGTTATGGCTTGGTAAGCCAGATATAAGTGCTGCAAATCACTGAAATTGTTGAAGCTCATAGCACTATGACAGAACTTGTGTGTTCACAAAATTTTGGAACCTCCCACATCCAGCCTAGCATGTACTTATTAATGAGTGCAATTGCTGGTCTGATGTTAGCTTGAAGTTCCTGAGGGCCTGCACCAGGTCTCTTAGGCAGTGTCCTTCACATAGCCCCAAAGAAAAAAAAAACTAATCCAGGAATGTCTAAGAGACCTTGGGGGCCAAGAAATGGGTCCTCCTCTGTCAATCCAGTGACCTGGAAATATGTTGTTCAAAGGGTTTGTAATGATTGGTTCCAATATGTTCAGATAAACAGTTAAAGTTATTCATGGCTCAGCTAAGAAAAATGGTCCAATCATACAGTTATGAAGTAGACTAGACCACATGTTTTCCTTTGAACTGTCATGTATAATTTTCATCAAATTGTATGGATCCTCAGAGCCTCAGGTCCTCATATTGCGCCAGTTTACCTTCGCAGACACACAGAATCAAGCTCCATCCATGAGCATTACCTTTTCCTGATAGTGTTCATCACCACTAATGTGGCTCAGAATCTCAATTGAAAATGGTCTGTACTTCGGCCTGCATCAAGTTGAAGCGCATGTAATTGTTTATTGTGTACATCAACAATATAATAATTTCACAAAATTTTAACATAGTAAATTATGCTGATGATACCTCCTTCATAAGTTGGGGCTCTACAAAAAAGTTAGTAGTGAAAAATAATTCAGAGAACATTAGCCTTGTCAAAGAATATCTCATCAAAATCAAAGTGGCATAAATAAGGACAAGACAATTCTGAAGAAGTTTCTGCTAAATTATAAATCAAGACAGGCAGATACAGAACCAGAGCTATCAGTTGAAACAATTGGATAAAATGCCTTTCTAGCATAATAGCGCAACATGTTTTAAGACAAATCTATTTTGGAATTATACACTCCCACCTGCAATATGGTATCGAGATTTGGGGTGGGCATCAACAGTGTATATGGCTAGGGCCTTTGGAGCCCAGAAAAAAAGCAGTTAGGATAATGGCAATAATTCATAAGCATCAGTCCTGTAGAGAATATTGCATTAAGTATAACATACTTACAGTGCATTTATTGTGTGTTCTCATAACTGAAGTGTTTGTAAAAGAAAATATGGAGCATAGTGTACTCAATAGTGAAATCCATAATTATAATACAAGAAAAAGAGAGGATTACCACATAAAATTTAGTAATAAAAGAGCAACAGATCATAGTCCATTTTCTGCTGGAAGATATTCTTATAACAGATTGCCAAATAACATAAAATTATTAAAAGGAAACATATTTAAGACAAAATTAAAGCAACTGTTAATTGATAAATGTTTATACTCTATCAAGGATTTTTTAACTTATTGTGTATAATTTATCTTTACTTCTAAACTGTTTTTAATGTTCTTGTGTTTGTAAATTGGCTATGTCCATGACTGTTAAGTTATTATGGACAAATAAACCATTCATTCATTCATCAACTATACTTTGTAAGCATAAAGCTTCAGTCTATTGTGCCGCAACCTGAGCACTGTTGTTGGTTAGTAGCTGCTACTGTCAAGGCGTTTCATAAAATGATTTCGTTGGCCTGCAGATAAATGCCTGTTACATCCATTCCACATCTATAATGCAATTATAAATAAGTAAAATGACTTACAGGAACCTGAAGTACAGATTATGGCAACCTGTCTTAGCAGTTCTGCAAGTCCCTAGTTAACTACAGTCATCTGCTAAGGCCACAGGTATCTTCTTCCACATATTTACTTCCATCTCAAAGTGTCAAACATGCCACATGGCCAGAAACCTGCTTACTACAGTAGCTCACTGTGGTACAGCACAATTTCTCAGTTCTGAGTGAGGTTTTTATCAACCTAACCACACTCTCACTCTTTGACTTCTCCTTGCAGCATCAACAACAGCTTCTGCTCTATATCTGAATCGTGATGGACACACTATATGGTGATCCACTTCATTCTGAGATGCTTATCATGTTGTTTCAAGACACCCCCATGCTCCACCATCTATATGCCTGCTATGCAGCAGGCATGTAAATTGGTGTTTCATTCTATGCCTTCCACCAGAGATGATTGATTACCCACTTCGCATTGTAAAATATCAGTGTCATGCTGGTCATAATCAGGGACAAGGTTGCAACTCTGCTAATTGGCCACCATTCCTACAACGCTGCACCATTGTCTACAACTAGCACATCAATGAGAGACTTTCTTAGGTATCTGTAAATTTTGAGAGTGTTTCATGTTTTTTATAGCAATATAGTCATTCAACAAATGTGTTGTTTCTTAACCACATGTGGACATTGTTCTTTGTGTGGCATCTACAATACCTTGTTTCACTGTTTTGTAATCAGTCTCCAAGTTAGGCATGGAAATGTTCCTACCAACAATAAAATCAATTGACTTAATATTCTACTTTGGCATGCTGTTGGCTGCGTTTTCCTGACAGTGTTTGTTTCAACACCCACCCATGTGTGCACCCACCCAGCAACTTCCATATTTGTGCTACAGACAACAGAGTGCTTTACATCACAAGCTGTTTCTCTTGCATGTGTTTCATCATCCTTTGTGCAACATAACGAGCCTTGACTGATTGATTGATTTATATATTTATTTATCTTACAGCTCGAAACAAGTATTTAACATGCATGGGCAATGTTATAATAATTACATTTGGATTATTGATACTCAATATAAATAGATTACATGCTACTAAGTAAAATATCATTTAAGTATATTTAACATAGCATTCCTGAGGTCAAATCATATCAGCACCATACTGTATGGGCACTTCAATATAAGCCATTTTTTTAACTTGTTTTTAAAAACTCTACCAGAAAGCTGTTACAGGTTGTTTGGCAGAGAATTATAAAATATTGCTCCCTTAATGAATGGGGTATTTGTTGTTAGCTTCAATCGTCTGCTCACCATATGAAAGTCAGATTTTTGTCTTGTATTGTAATCATGGATTTCCATATTCCTGTTTGTCACTTTTTTGTCTTTTTTCACTAATAATATTGATTAAAACATACATACTGCATAGATAGTCATAATATTAAACGTAATAAACAGGTTATTACATTAAGTTCTGTGTCTTACTTTTGTCATAGTTCTTATTACTCTTTTCTGCAATACAAATACCCTTTTTATATTGTATTGGCTACACCCACCCCACAATACAATTCCATAAGATAGATGGGGATACACCAACCCAAAATGCGCTATTTTTAATGCTTCAATATCTGAGTATTGAACTAATCTCCTTAGTAAATACAGACTAGATGTTATTTTACCACAGACATGATCTATTTGCTGATTCTACGAAAGTCTGTCATCTATATATATCCCCAGAAATTTACATTTTGAACAGGTATTTTCCTGAATGTCCTCATTTACAACAGTATTTTTATTTGAACTACTTGTCTTAAAATAAATTAAATTAGTTTGGTTAATATTGACCCTCAGGGTTTCTTTTTCAAAATGTGTTTGGGCCTTTTCAACAAAATTCTGTACCACTGAATTTAGGTCATCATTAATTACTACGTGCCCAGCAAAGCCCAGAGGTGTCATCAGCATACATAGTAATACAATGACTGGTGTCTAATACTTGGGAAATCATTCACGTAGCAAATAAACAAGACGGGGCCCAAGATAGAGCCTTGTGGCACACCAAAAGTAATATTCCTTATCTTTGATCTTCTTTTTTCGATTACCTCTCCATTATCATACACAACTTCTGTACATTGTTGTCTATCTTTAAGGTACGATTCTATTAAAAGCAACAGTTTCCCACTGACACCATTATAAGCAAGTTTGCTTAAAAGAGCGCCATGATGGACTCTGTCAAACGCTTTGTAAAGATCCAAACACACTCCTGCCGTTTCGTAACCCTCATTTATTTTCTCCAACAGACAGTGTAGAAACTGTACTGCTGCAGATATGGTGCTCCGACCCCTTCTAAAGCTGTGTTGGAAATCTCCTATTAAGTTATTCATATTATAGTGCTCAATTAGAATTTTTAGCATTATTTTTTCAATTAATTTAACAAACACTGAGGTTAAGGCAACTGGTCTGTAATTCTGTGGTTGTTTTCCTTCCCCTTTTTTATATAAAGGTTTAACTATAGCAAGTTTCAGTTTCTTCAGAAACACACCTTCTTCGAGTACACAATTTATTAGATGGACTAACGGTCTGGCTAACTCACCCTTGCATTTTTCAGTAAAAAAGGAGAGAGTTCATCCCATCCAGCTGATCTTTTATTTTTAGGTTGTCCATTACCTGTGTTACGTTCTCGATGGTTACTGTAGGTAGCTTACAAGAGTCCTGTTCCTTTTCCATATCATATTTAAACTGCCTCTCCTGTTTCATGCAAGTATCAATTTCAATAGCATCTATAAAGTAATCATTAAATATATTGCTAACTATATAAGGATCAGAAAAATTATCATTATGTATACTTAACTCTATATTATTAATTTTAGTTTTTGAATCAGTGTTCCTCATATCATTAACTACTGTCCAACACGACTTTGAGACACAGTCAGAATTTTGGATCTGTTTACTAATATGTTCTACTTTCCTTCTCCTTACTTCCTTGCGATACACATATTTATATTTTTTATAATCCTCTTTATATGAATCACGACTAGTTTCTCTGTGTAGCTTATACATATACTCCATTCCTTCTTTGAGTCTTTTCGTTTTTTCATCCAGTTTTACATGTTTGACTACTGGAGGTTTATTTTTATTTACATTGATCTTCTTTGCCGGGATAGTAATATCAATATGTCTAGTTAAAATTTTTACAGATACTTCCCATTTGCTGTCAATTCCCCTTTCTCTATAAACTGATTCCCAAGATTCTTGACCCAAAGTTTTCTTTAGCAAGGTGATGTTGTATTCAGAAAATAATCTTCTATTCTCGATTTTTTGTTTTGTTTAAGTTTATTAAGACAACCAATCACTAATAATTGTTCTAGATGATCGGATATGTGCCCGTTTACAGCCTGTGCCAACACAACATTTTCATAAATTGGTCATTACACGATCGATGGAAGTGCTGCTTGACTCAGTTATTCTAGTGGGAACATGACCAAGTAGATCTTTAATATCATAGGCTCGTATGCAGTCTTGTAAACCTTTGCATTCCTGGCAGTCGCTTAGTGTGTTTTTATTAAAGTCTCCTAACATTATAATATTTGCTGTATTGCCACCCTTGCTTAGCTTCCCCAATACACTATCCAGTGCTTCCAGGAAAACCTCGAGATTACCAGAAGGGGCTCGATGTATACCTACCACAATAAGTGGGACGGATACAATCGTTGACTTAATTATCACTGCTTCAAAGTCTTTCTCGGTACAACAATCATTAACCCATGATACTTTTTCTACACAACTTATTAGGTTACATTTCCTTATGTAAGCAGCAACACCCCCTCGTTTATGTTCTGTTCTGCAAAAAAACTATGTAGGATTATACTCCTGTAACTTATAATACTGAATATTACGGTTAGCTTTTTAATGCTCTGTAACCACGATTACATGTGGAGCTAGATTTGTAACTAAGGCCTCAAATACATCGATTTTGTTACCCGAGCCCTCAACATAATCATGTAAAAATGGTACATTAGTACAATCATGAGAGGATATATCCTTCTCAAGGTTAATATTACCACACAAATTGATAGTTTCTAAATTGGGAACACTGAGGGGCTTTTTTATCCTAAAAAATCAACAGTCTTGGCACTGCAGTGAGGAATTATTTCCGTTTGCTTGCTCTGCAGGCATATATAATTATCACTTCCGTCTTTCGTGTGTATGACATCTGAGGTACAAGGTACCAGATTTGAATTATGGCTTTTTGTTTCCTCAATAGCTCTGTTGATGTCAGTTGCTAGAGTATTCTTACCCAGACGATTAAGATGTAGTCCATGTTCAGTGAAGCTGCTTCTTTGTAACTGTTAAGGTCCAGCAGTCACACATTTTTTAACTTCGAGCAGAAATGTTTTAATTTTTTTTATTTGTAGATCAGATTTCTCGCTTCACACACGACCAGTCAGGCATATCAAATCTTGCCAGAATATTTGACACGATCACATTTGTATGGGACAACATCATTAACATAACAATCAACTTTTTAATAAATGAACTGGCATCGTTGCAATAAACGTCTTTTGAACCTGCTATAATAACAACATCACTTTCTGTAAAATCAGTGTAGCCATTGTTTACAGAGCTTGTTACATCAACAAACTTCGCTCCAGGTTTAATAACAGATGAAATGCGCATGTTTTCTGTGGACGAGTTAGACATACAATCTGAAATATTGCGTGCATGACTATCTCCGTAAATTTCAACATTCGTTTTACACTGAAATTGAGCTTGTTTAACCTTAGGACTACTTTTTGTAGTTTTGGTGACACTACTTGTATTTGCAGTTGCACTTTCACATGTGGTTTTCAATTCTTGTTGCTATTTTGTTTGATGTATTTCACCCACATCGGACTGTTTTTCAAGTATTCGTCTAGAATTTTCTTCCTTTAAACATAATATTTCAGTTTTTAATGCCTGAATGTCATTTTGAAGTAATTTTATAATTTCATTTTTGGAGTCCATCAGTCCACTAAAGTTACAAGATCGGCCGTTTCGTTATGTAAACAAGCGTGACACGCCCACGGAAAATCCTCACTGATGTATTTTATGTTTATTTTCGCGCACTTTTCATGTAACCAATAGTTGCACTTGACACACCAAATACCTTTCATAAATCGCTTTTCACATTCTTTACACGACGAACTGCTTATTTTTTGCCTTTTGGAAAAGAGCACAGTGCCACTACACTTTTCCATCGGCGCCATCTTACTTTAATGATTCTGCCACCACCCCCAATGACTTCTTGTCGCACATGACTGTTGCTCCTTTGCCCCATGACATCATCGTCGAGCTGACAGTGCATCTCATGGAACAATGCTGCAATGCCAATCTGCGTGCACAATTTGCAGTGATGCAATGACCGGCAAACCAGCCCCCAGCAATACCCGCAAAGATTCCTACTTCTACCGCCACCACTGCCATCTCCCCTGGCTCCACTGCACTGACACCAATCCCTTGCATGCCTCCAACAATCCATCCAATCACGTGATATCTCACCTGCTGCCCTTCTGTTGTGTCCCAGGTACAATCTACCAAATGGAAAATCAGAATTAATTACAACTTAGAAGATTTAGTCCGAAAACAAGGTGAACACAACTCAACATAATCACTTGTGTCCATGTCCGTAGCCAAAGTTCAGCTCCTGAGAAGCTCTAGCACAGCAAAACAGCATCACAACTGGCAGGAGACCTGCTCCATACTCCAGGAGGCCCACCATATGACTCTCCTTCTGGGCTGTGACAACGTGACTTAATCACATGGGGCTGCATCCTGGTTGGCTCCATCAACTCCAGCGGTATGACTGCTGCAACTCTTGCGGTGCCCCCACTGTGAGCACTTTGAAGTATGCCATGCTGCCACCACCGGAGTGTTGGCACATGGGGCTCAAAAAGGCAGTGGCCACATCTCACTTGCAAGAACCACATTGTTTGAATGCACAGCACAACACCTTTAATCTGCAGGACATTCACCTTTGGTTTTCCTTAATGGACACAATCTTTGGCAGCTGCAGCATTACCCAGGCTGCCAGAATGTTTGCTATGGTGATCATTCACTCAAGCTGACATTTGCAATGGAGGTTCGTCACGTCATCTCGTCACCACCAACCAAAACTAGACACTCTGGCACCACCTCAAAATGGAACTCAGGGCACCCCAAATGTGGAACGTTTGGGTCCTCCTTTTCCTTAAGCAGTGAGGGGACTAACAACCCTCAAAATTCCTGTGCCACCTCGAAAGCCTGATCAAGCCACATATGGTCTCTGATGGTTTCCTATACAATACTGACTGGCCCACCTCCCAGCCCTGATATAGGTGCTGATATATATGCTGTTGTCTCCCTCAAAGACGCCACAAGTATGGCCAACAGGGTGCATGAGATGTTGGCCCCTCTGTTTCTGACCACCTCTGCCGTCTGCCAGCCTCACCTTATCAGGTGCATTCAGCTGGCCAGCACTCTGCCAGCCACCCCGCTACAAACTCCTCCTCACCGCTTGACACACTGCTAATGATGTCACCAGCCACTCTGCTCCCAATTGGCCCGTAGCAAAGTGCCTAGCAGCCAGGAGCATATGACATCCTCACCCACATGAGTGCAGATATGGCAATGCTGCAGACAATGGTGGTCCACCTTGATCCAGCCACCACTGTCCACACAGCCCCAGCCACCAGTGCAACAATGGCTACTTCCACTACAGCTCCAGCCACTCTGCCAACACATCTCGCATCATGCTCAACCTCTGTTGGTACGACAAGCACTTGGGACCAGATGATATGACGTGCAGCAAGCCCTTCTCTTGTCACCCGAATGCCAACAGCCATCAGGATTAGGTGTACCTGGTAGCTCCTCAGTCTCCCATCACCTGTTTATCTGTAACGCTCGCTCCGCCACACCATTCCTCATTGACACCAGCTCTGAGTTGTCTATCTTCCCATGACAGCTTGTACAGGACCCTGGTGTTGTTTCAGACATCCTCCTGACAGCAGCGAATAACTCCTCCATCACCACCCATGACACACATCATTCCAACATCAGCCTCAATCTGTAACAGAACCTTCATAACACTGAACCATTTTCGAAGCAAACTTCATTGACATTACTGGCTAATCCTTGATGTTTTCAGGCAGTGACTCATTGGCAACAACCCCAGGTGATCAGCAAAGTGCACCATTCATTTCGCTGTTCTCTTCAATGTGAAGCAGGTGGCATATTCCAGCCCACATGCTGAAATCCTAGCACAATTTCCTGATCTCTCACTCACTCACCCAGTGCACCTTGGAGGTCCACCATTCAACTGTCCACTACACTGACACCACCACCCATGGACTATCTGTCTTCTTCCGGCCACTGCCCCTACTGCCGCACAAACTCAAGACTTCCAACACCAAGTATGACGAGCTGCTCACTGCTAGCAGGCTGTGTTCTTCAAAGAGCCTGTGGGCGTCTGCCTTCACCTTGTCAAGAAGAAGAATGGCTCCTGGTGCTCACGTGGCAACTAACAGGAGTTGAACACTGTGCCACCCCGACACTGCTACAACAACACACTAGCTGTGGCTACAATTTTCAGCCTGATCAACTGTGACAAGGCTTTCAGCTAGATTCCAGTCACACCTGAGAACATCCCAAACACTGCCATTGTCATGCCATTTGGGGCACAATGAGAATGTCTTCATGACCTTCAGCCTGGAACACCATGAATACCTCTACAGTATTTCTGAATGCTTCCAGGATGCTGGCATCATCATCAACACAGCAAAGTATGTTCTCAGTGCCAGTGAGGTGATATTCCTGAGCTGTGTCATCTCCACCACCAGCTCACATCCCGTGTCTGACAAGGTACAAGCTATCTTCACATTCCTACACCCAGAGACTTTAGCAGCCTGCGCTGCTTTCTCGGCATGTTAAATTTCTTCTACCACCATCTGACAAATGCCACTGCTATGCGTGATCACTCATTGACGCCATTCATGGTGGCAAAATAAAGGGCAATGGGCTGGTGCTGTAAACGCAACAAATGGAAGACAGCTTCTCTGCCAACAAGTGCAACTTGGCAAATGCTACCCTGTTTGCCCACCCTCACCCACCTTCCCACTTGCCATCATGGTTGACTCCAGCCAGACCACCATTGGCACAGTCCTGCAGTAGCATGCATGAGACACCTGGCAGCTGCTCGCTTTCTTCTGCAACAGGCTTTCTGCCACTCAACAGAGCTGAAACATGTATGACAGAGAACTCCTCACCATCTATGAGGCAATCAAATACTTTCAGCTGTTGTTGGAGGCTGTCACATCAGTTTTCACTGACCACAAGCCTGTAATGTTTTCCCACTATGTTATTCCTAGTGCACAACGCCTTTGCCTAGTAAAAACCCATTGATTAGTGACTTTTTTCAACATCTGTAAATTTTGAGACTTTTTCATGTTTTTGTAATAGTTTAATTGTCAAATAAATTAGTTGTTTCTTAACCAATTGTGGACACTGTTCTTTGTGCAGCACCAACCATGCTTTATTTCACTGTTTTGTACTCAATCTCATAAGTTAGATAGGGAAACATTCCAAGAAGATAATAGAACATAATGGGTGAGGATCCATGTGCAAATTCTAGCCATGCAAATAGATAATAAGCAAAGATGATTCCATCATGTGGATAAATTAACCAAATTCTGAGTTTTGCCTGGTTTGCATTTAGAAATTTTCTCACTATGCTGATTTATAAACAGGATTGCTACTATACTTTGCATATTTTCACTGACTACAGTCCTATGGCGTTATCTTCATGTTCCTTGCACCTATGATAAAAAATATATTAATTTTCCAGACTCACGCAGAAAGAACATTTTGTAAAATTGATAAGCAAATATCTGTAGGAGGCTGTTTAGGTATTGTTAATGACTAATGCAAACCATCTCAGCTGTATTACACATTTTTCGTGTTGTGACTGGTTTCATTCATAGAACATCTCCAGGCTGCCAAGTTGTGCCCAAGTCATGACCCAAGTGGTCTCGCTGTCATGTGTAATGTTAAAGATCAAATCCAAAACAATAATCATATACATTCCACCATCCATCAAAGATTATTTCCTTTTCAGATACTTATGATGAGCAAATATGTATTGTCCGCAAAGGTATTTATGGTTAACACTTTCAGTGAAACTATTAGGAGACAGATGGACTGGTTGCTGAATGTTACATCCTAGTATCCCTTTTCATGGACTGATGTCACTGCAACAGATGTTAGACACTCAGGAAATACGCCAGTTTTTACTAACTAGTTACAAACATAGCTTTTCATATCCATCCTAATATTAGCATGACATTGAAAAATCCACATTAGCATGAAACACATCACTCCCTTGGCAATCATGAGGACAAGATTAGATTAATTACAATATGCAATTCAAACGATCATCTTCCTGCACTCCATATTCAAATGGAATGGGAGAAAGCACTTAAAACTGGTACAATGGGTCGTAATATGCCATGCACTTCACACTGGTTCACAGAGTATAGATGTAGAAACAATTGAATTATAGGGTCTTATTCATGTAAGAAAAGAAATTGGAGGGGGGAGGGGCAGAGGGGGAGGGAGTGAGGGTAAGGGTGAGGGTGGGAGTAGATTAGAGGGTGGGAGAGGGTGACAGGGTGGGAGAGGGTGACACGGTGGGAGAGGGTGAGATGGGGAGAAGAGGGATGGGGAGAGGGAGAGGGGGAAGGGGGATGGGGGAGTGATGGTTCAAATACCTCTAAGCACTATGGAACTTAAAATCCGAAGTCATCAGTCCCCAGATGTACAGGGAGAGGGATACCGGGGGGAGATGGGTACAGTGGGGGCAGGGAGAGAGGGAGAGGGGGAGGGGGAGGGGGAGAGGGGGAGGGGGGGAGAGAGGGAGGGGGGGGGGAGAGAGAGAGAGAGAGAGAGAGAGAGAGAGAGAGAGAGAGAGAGAGAGAGAGAGAGAGAGAGAGAGAGAGAGAGAGTTGGGGGGGGGCAGTGATCTGTTGGTTTGGGAGAGAGGGAAGAGTGTATTGATGATTTTTATTGTTCAATTTGGAGTCTCAGTTTCCATATTCCATTATATGACCACTACAGAATATTTTATAGGTAGATAATCTCTGTGAACTCTTTTCTACTGACAATTTTGTGGTTCCCATGAAGGCAAAAACAGCTAATGATATAGCTGATACATGGCAAAAGGGCATTCTCACTTCACACATTAAAAGGTATATCCTCTCCTTCTTATTGCACCATATTAAGAACTCTCTCATGTGGAAAAACTATCTTTAGGCCTTTAATGAATGATCAGAAATAATACAATATTTCACAGCTCCTACCACTCTGTCAAACTGTTTGGTGGCAACAAAACAAACAGATGACAGAATCATACACGTGGATACTCAGGGCGAGATTTCCTAAGGACTGATGAAAGACTAAATTTTGTGAATAGTTGCTGCAATTGCACATCTTGATGATGGTTTGAAGGCTCTAAAAGAAAGTTAAATTATGTGGCTATGACAAAGAGTATATTGATTCATCCTGATATAGAAAAAATATATGCCAAATTTGCAAGAGCAGAAAACACAAAATGGCAACACTGCTGAGAGTACTGATAAATGTGATACATCAGACATCCCACTAAATGTAATATAGCACAAATACCAATGGAATTAGCAAGAAATGACACTAGGAATCACTGTACTGCACCTGTACCAGAAACTAACATTCTCATATTAGCTGACAAAAATGGCAGAAAGTGTCCATTCACTTTCAATAAATTATCGGAAGTCACTCTATCTGTAATGTCCTTTGTTAAACCGGGTGTGGTATTTAACAAAGTCACTGGATATATTCATAACAGAATCAAACACCAGGGAAAAGAAGAGCAAATGAAAGTAGTAATTGAAAGCAGTACTATACTTATAGAAATGATGTAACTGAAGTAATCAGAAAGACATTACACACAAGTGATGCTGTGTATAATTCTATACCAGCATGACAGTGTACAGGCAAATGATGTCATGTATCAGTCGAACAAGTGCACCGTAAAAGCAAGTGAAAGTACAACCATGTCATAGTAGCTGATGTAAACAGATTACTACGAAGACAGGATTTCACATGCCAAGGAATGAATATAAGCAAAAGAAGATGAATGAAACTTTGCAGGGAATCGCAGTGTGCAGTAACAATTGAAATTCAATATAACACAGGATAAACCACAGTGACTAATAAAGAAAAATATCCTACAAAAACAAAAAACAAGAAAGATATGAAACCTTGGCCATCACATTCCAAAAACGAGAGAGATCACATGGATCCAACAACAGAGAAAGGAGATGCACCATTAAATAAGGTATGGGAACCATCACATCACAAAGAAACAGGAAGACCACAATATGTTAACAAAAGAACCAGCTGGTGCACCATTGAATGAGACAACTGAACCATCACATGCAGCACTCCAGAAAGAATATGAAAGACATCAAGGTGCGAAAAAGCAACAACCACTGACTTCAAAAGTTGTGCAAATAGAAAGGAAACCAATGGACAGTTTGCAGAGAGTATGAGCACTTCCCCACCACTTAGCAAAAGACTTTTTATTCCACAGCCAATGAAAGAGAAGAGGGACAAGATAAATTATAATGAAAACAATGTGGTCACATGTCACTTTCCAATTACAACAGATCTTGCACAACACAAGGTTCACCTAAAGGAAAATAACAAAGTCTTTTAGCAAAATGTTCAATACCTAGACAACAAAGGACTACAAGTACAAGTGCTCCTGAGTGAAACAAAACAAACTGTATTATGCCTTAGTGAGCATGGGCCAAATGAAGCACAACTCTGCAATCTAAAATTAAGACACTATGATCTGATTGTTTATTTATGTAAATAAGAACATAAAGTTGGAGGTACAACTGTATACAAGGAGAAAATTGGTAGTCTATTGTATACTGTAAATGTATAAACCTTCCAGCATGCATTAAAAACAATTCTGAAATTACTAGCATAATAAGTAAAGAACTAATAATTTTCCATGTATACAGGTCCCTAAGTAGTAATATACATTTGGGGGTAAACTAACAAAATTATTACTTAAGTTTAAAATGAAAGATGTTGTAATATATGGAGACTATAACACAGATTGGGTAAAGAGTATTACTGAAAAAAGTAAGGTTTCAGCCAAAAGGCCTTCATCTGAAGTAGACAACACACGAAAACATTTGCACAAGCACATCTCTCACACATAAGACCACTGTCTCTGGCCATCGAGTCCAGACTGTGAGCAACTGTGCATGATGGGAGACACAATCTGGGTGGTAGGGGTAAAGAGGAGGTTGGGGCAGGGATAGTAGAGTAGGGGTGGAGGAAGGTAAAGTTATATGTGTATTGATAGAGGATCACTGCTATCAGCTGCAGCGAGGCATTTACCACTGTGCCATCTAGGACACAGTGCTATCGCAACTGCACAGACTGTCTTTGTACACCTCAAGGCCAATCCACACTCCCATCAAGCACCACCTACCACACCTGCTTAGCAAGTAGGAGATCCTGGGTTCGAACCCCAGTCCAGTACATATTTTCGCTCATCACTGCTGATTCTGCTAAATGTCTCACTGCACCTGATAGCAGAGAAACCCTTCAATTTAGATATAATGTTTCACAGCTGCAGGAGCTGCATGGTGTCTGTTCTTTCAAAGGAACAGACACTATGCATTCAAATAACGAAGGTAAAGTGATGCCTGTGGGAGTATATAGGGATGTAGTGGGGATGGGGTAGGTCAGCTAGTGCAGTTGGGAGGTAATACAAAGGGCAGGGAGGAGGGAAGTGAGCGGAGAAGGAGAGAAATAAAAAGACTGTGGGTGCAATGGTGGAACAGAAAGCTGTGTAGTGCTGGAGTGGGAACAAGGAAGAGAATAGGTGGTGAAGGACAGCAACCAATGAAGGCTGAGGCCAGTGAGATATGGGAACATAGGATATATTGCAGGAAGTGTTCCTATCTGTGCAGTTCAGTAAAGCTGGTGTCGATAGGAAGGATCTAGATGGCACAGGCTGTGAAGTAGTCATTGAAGTGAAGAACTTCGTGTTGTGCAGTGTGCTCAGCAACTGATTGATCCAGCTGTTTCTTGGCCATAGTTCATCAATGGCCATTAATGCGGACAGAAAGCTTGTTGGTTCTCATGTCCACATAGAATGCAGCACAGTGGTTCCAGTTTAGCCTGTAGCCCAGATGAATGCTTTCACATTTAGCCCTGCCTTTGATGGAATATGTCATGCTTGTGACCAGACTGGAGTTGATGGTAGTGGAACGATGTATGGGTCAGGTCTTGCATCTATGTCTATTACAGGGATATGAGCTGTTAGGCAAGTTGTTGGGTCCATTTGTGGACCAGGATATTGTGTAGATTTGGTTGGTGGTGGAATACCATTGCGGGAGGGTTGGGAAGGACATTCCTCATTTTAGTGCCCAACGAGAGTTAGTCAGAACTCTGGTGGAGATTGTGATTCAGTTACTCCAGTTTCGTGTGGTACTAAAGCATGATGAGAAAGTTCCTTTGTAGGTGAATGGTGGGTGGTGTGTGACTGGAGAGTTAGGGCATGAAAGAATTGTTTCTGAGCAAGGTTGGGACAGAAACTTCTTTCAGTGAGGGCCTCAGTGAGACCTTTGGAATATTTCAAGAGGGACTGCCTGACACTGCTGATGTGACTACCATGGGTGGCTAGGCTGTATGGGAGGGAATTCTTGGTATGCAATGGGTGTCAGCTGTTGAACTGGAGGTGGTTGGTGGTGGTTAGATTTGATATGGATGGAAGTACTGATGAAGCTATCTTTGAGGTGGATGTCAGCTTCAAGGAAGGTGGCTTGTTGGTTTGAGGAGGACCACATGAAGTGAATGTGGGACAAGGTGTTGAGGTTGTGGAAGAATGTGGATACAGTGTCCTCTCCTTCAATCCATATAATGAAGATGTCATCACTGAATCTGAATCATGTGTCAGGTTTGGGACTCTGGTGATTAGGAAGGATTCCTTTAGATGGTCCATGAATAGGTTGGCATAGGATAGTGCCACACCAGTGTCCATTTCCATACTACAGATTTATTTGTAGGTGATGACTTCAAAGGTGAAATAAATTTGGATTAGAATATAGTTGGCCATGACGACCAAGAAGGAAGTCCATCGGGAACTGGGAAAAATAGTGTTCAATAGCAGCAAGGCCATGGGCATTGGGGAACTTAGTGTAAAGGGAGGTGTCATCAACAGTGATGAGCAGGGTACCATGTGGTAAAGGTACAGGAACTGCAGAGAATCAGAGGAGAAAATGGTTGGTGTCTTTTATATAGAAGGGTAGGTTGAGGGTAATAGGCTGGTTGGTCGAAGACCGCACAGATTCTCTGAGTAACCGGCCACAATAAAATTTAGTGGGTGGTTGGGTTTATGGACTTTAGGAAGCATGTAGAAGGTAGGAGTGGAGGAGTGGTAGAGGTGAGGAAAGAGATAGACTCAGGGGAGAAGTTCTGGGATGGGCCTAAGGATTTGAGGAGAGACTGGAGATCATATTGGATTTCTGGAATGAGGTGACCATGGCAAGGTTTGCAGGTGGACCAATCCGAAAGCTAGCTGAGTCCTTCCACCAAGTAATTCTTGCTGTTCAATACCACAATTATGGGACCTTTGGTAGCAGGTAGGATGAAAGATGAGGATCAGTTTTTAGTTTCCTCGTACTTCATCTGTTCTGACCTTATTGTGATTTTTCCCACAATTTTTTGCATGTTTTGCCAATTTTTTCATACTTATTTCTATATTAATTAAGTATTTTTGTGTGTTTTTATCCTTCACCATGGAGCTTTGCTCCTTCCATCTGCACCAATACAGAAAAGTTTAATTATCTCTAGTCAGAACCCAGTTCCACATACTGTTCCTGCATTGTTGCCTGGCTCTTGGAGTCCCTACAAAAGGCCTTAACATCAAATTACCCATCTCCTGCTGCAACCCTCACTTCCAAGATAATCTCCAGCTGTTCAAATACTGCCAGTCCTTAGCCCCCACTAACCTACTCATGCAAAACCATCTAAACCAGGCTCAAACCACCTTGCTGTCCTCCTCTCCACCCATAAAATTCTCCTGCTGTGTAACCTCAAATTCCTGTGTCCCTACTCTCAAACTGAAAGTCTTGCTCTACAGGAACTAATGCAGAATAAACAACACTACTTCGAAAAGCTCTCCATCCTGTTTACCTCCTACTCCCACCTTGGACTGCCTCTATCCGCCATCTCCAAACCTCCCCATTATCTCATAGCTGACAAACCCTGTCTCAAGGACCTACTGCATTTACCACACCTTCAAAAACTCCCTCCCATCACCATACAGAAACCGGAACACCAACAGACCTGAAACACAGTCATGAACCTTTCCTCCTAAAGTCCTACACAAGTATCAGCCCTTTCCAAAGCCCTTGTCTTTAGTACCACTCTCAAATTCTATCATGCTGGGATTGTTGAAGACCTTCTCTCCTTCTCCCAGCCCCTAAAGTGGAAACACTTTCTTTCACCAGCCAGATTCAACCCAAAACCTATGTTGAATACTGTATCAGTTAACTCCTCCATCCAACAATGAGCCACCCCTACTGTCCCCCAAATCACCCCCTGTTAACTATCCAGAATATCTTAACTTTGAACCTTGCCTCACCATCAATCTTCAAACCCCTGAACATTCAAGCTAACCTAACATTCACAGAAAGAACCAGACTCCATCATCTAAAAACTGATTCTAACTAATAATCCTGCCTGTTAACAAACGGTCCACCACCGCAGTTTTGAATTACTTGGCAGAAGGACTCTGTCAGCTGTCAGATTTGTCCACATACAAAGCCTGCCACAGTGACCACATTCCAGAAGAATCCAGTCTCTCCTCAAATCCTTCGGTCCATCCCAGAACCTCTCCTTGGACTCTCTCTCTCTCTCTCTCTCTCTCTCTCTCTCTCTCTCTCTCTCTCTCTGTCTCTGTCTCTGTCTCTGTCTCTGTCTCTCTGTCTCTCCTCCCTCACCCCCCCCCCCCTACACACACACACACACACACACACACACACACACACACACACACACACACACACACACACAAAAATCCTACCCCTCCCCACACTCTTGCCATCTACATGTTTCATAAAGTCCATATACCCAACCACCCAGATGCTCCACTGTGGCAACTTATTGTGCCCCTCTGCCCCCACAGAGAGAATCTCTGCTGTCAGCCTATTACCCACAACTTACCCTCCTACATAAAAGACACCAAACATTTCCTGCAATGACTTTCCACAGTTCCTGTACCTTTACCACATGGTGTCCTGCTTGTCACTATTGATGCCACCTCCCTTTACACTAATATCCCTAATGACCATGGTCTTGCCACAACTGAACACTATCTTTCCCGATGCCCAACAGTTTCCAAACCCACAACCTCATGGTCACCATAACCAACTATATTCTCACCCACAATTAGTTCACTTTTGAAGGCATCACCTACAAGCAAATCCATGGTTTGGCAATTGGCACTTTCATGACACCAATATATTCATGGGCCATCTAGAGGAATCCTTCCTAACCCTACTGAGTCCAAACCACTGGCATGGTTCAGATACAGTGATGACATCTTCATGATTTGGTTTGAGGGTGAGGACACCCTGTCAACATTCCTCCAGAAAATCAACACTTTCTCCCATATTTGCTTCAATTGGTCCTCCTCAACCCATTGGACAACTTTTCTCGATGTTGATCTCCACCTCAAAGATAACTATGTCAGTACCTCCGTCCATATTAAACCTATCAGTCACAAACAATTCCTCCATTTCAACAGCTGCCACCCACTCCAAACCAAGAAGTCCCTCCCACACAGTCCAGCCACCCATGGCCATCAAATGTGTGGTTACAAGCAGCCCTCCTAAAATATACCAAATGTCTGACACACCAACTGAATGAGCCTCCCAACACTGTACAGAAACAAATCTCCTATGCCTTAACTCTCCAGTCAGCCAACACCTACCAAAGTCACACCATCCAACCACAAAGGAGCATTCTCCTAGTGTCTCAGTACCACCCAGGACTGGAGCAACTGAATCACATTCTCTGCCAGGGTTTCAACTACCTCTCATTATATACTAAAATGAGGAATGTCCAACCCACTATCATTCCCACCCCTACCACAGTGGTATTACACTGCCAGCAAAACCTTCACAATATCCTCATCCACCCTACTGAATGTACCATCTCCTGGAAAGTCTTCTAAAAACTGTATTAACATGTTACAATAACCACAAGTGAACTCAATCAATGTTGAATAAAACTATGCATGGTTCTTATGCAAATGTGCTATCAATGATGTATGCTGAACATAAAAATATTAATAATAAACATATTTCTATGCAACAAATATTAATAATAATGAAGACAATTAGTACACAATGTCATGGAATTTCTATATAACTGTCTGATAAAGACTTGGATGAATAAAATGATCATTCTGGTGTCAGCTCTCAAACCTACTAGACACACATGAATGAGGTTGCTTCTGAATGCACAATTTTGTTAATTGCATTTAAGTTTTTTTCAGAATATATGAATAAAAAGTATTTATCCTTCTAACTGCATTTCATACCTCTCCTTCCATGTGAATATTATTAAGTGGAAATAATTAATTATGGGTAGAATTTTCCAGTTTTATCATTGGCCATCTGCCATTCTTTTTTTTGTAATGGCACATTGGCAGCCATTACATGAAATATAATTACTCACATGATTTTCAGACATCACCCAAAAGATAACAAGAAAAAAATGCTTTAAATATTTTGCTATCAGGAAGAGAAAATATATTTTGCAGAAAAGTTTCCATTAAACATAAAAGACAAATGCAAAGATAATAAACAATAACATGAAGCTCAACCTTGCTTATGAATAAATCACAGACTGCTAAAAATCTTGTTTTTGCTGCTGTAAATAATAGTCAAATCATAATTAGCAATACAAAAGGTCAGTGTTTACCAAAGAATTTATGTAAGATTGAGAGAATAATATTGCAACTGCATACGTGATCATATTGTGTTTCTCTCTGCAATAATATTTACTTATCATGCATTAACTACTATGGTTTTAAACACACAATGTATAATTTTGAGCTATTCATGTGTTGGCTGCATAAGTAAATTGTCACAACACAACCCAGTACCTTTACTAAGAATTATTTGCCTACGTAGCAACATTGATGATTGTCAGCATATATTTTAGCCACTACTATGAGCATGCAAAATATCCGAGATGTCACAACTTACAAATATTTTCATTCACAATTCCAAATATAACAAACTGATACCTTTCATAAAAAAAGACAGGGAGAGGGAGAGGGAGAGAGAGAGTGAGACGATGTATCTGCTCCTGCCCCCATTTTTTTCCATTGTTTGGAAAAAATAAGAATTAAAGGAAACATTATACAGTGTAATATGAAAATAACAATATTACTATTGTATCTACAGAAGTGAGTGATCAAATTCAGTAAAACATTAATGATATTATCACTAATATTGAAAATAGTAAATGTGAAGCAAAAGTTCTGCAGACAGCAATCTCTTATCATCATGGGTTAATGTTTTGTATTTACAAAAATAGGAGTATGAAAACAGAAGTAAAGTAACACAGAAGAGAAGTCAATTACCTGTCTTTTTAAAATAACATGGAGGAAAGAAGATTGGAACTGAAACAAAGGAAGCACAAAGCCCAGATGAGAAGTGTGATGCATTTCTTAACACACCAGTGCACCATTTTCATTAGTCTTCCCCAAAATAACCTTTCAGAAAAAGCAGAATTAGTAGGCAATGAATTGTCACATATATAACTGAACTCAGGACTAGAGTGAAGGAACTCAAAGAGAAAAATATGGAGGCATATAAACAATGTAACATTGCTGCCCAGTTTTTAGTGAAGGTTGCGAGGAAGCTGCAATGAAGTGTTCAGTAGCAACCATGGGCCAGTAGGCGCAGTGAGGTGACATTTGCTCAGAATAACATGCACACATAAGAAATGCAAGATGGGCCAGCGGTGCTTGACAAAGCCTGCACTGTACAGGCAGGATGGAGTCACCACACCAGGGCAGGACCCATGCTGTGAGCCACATGACTGAGGGCTGGGTAATAGGACAAGCAATGTAAAAAGGTGTGAATTTTGAGGGAGGTTCATTCAGAGACCACCACCACCACCACCACCACCACCACCACCACCACCACATTAGATGATGAGATGAGCAGGCACTGCCAGCTCCATCCATGGGTTCAAGGCCAGGTCAGGCAAGCCACCTAATTCACATGATCGTGTGTTGAGTGGCACTGAGAAGCCACTGTGGGTGAATGTAGAGCTTGACTTACCAGTTGGCATGTTGTGTATAGTGGAACTGCTGGAGGATAGTGATGTATTAGATACAGGGTGTTGTTTAGTAAGACAAACAGGAAAGGGATGGAGGGAAAGCAATATCCATCAATGTGGATAATTTTGCTGCTGAGGTGGTTAATCATTGAATGTAGTGTTAGTAGCAATGTTACAAATCCAGAAGAGGAATATTGATGCACAGAAGGTGTAGGCAATGAAAGAGCAAAGGCTGACACTAAAACTGCATTGTGTTGGAAGGTGATGTATTTGAGGGGAACAGAGAGGGCAAAGGTGGAAGAACTGTTTCAAAAGTTGATCTCTATGTGAAGACTGTTACCTACACTACTCATGATGCAACACAGAATTCCCAGATGGAACGAAGCACAGGGTGCTAGAGGCCATACAGAGTATCATTGTCTTTGCAACTGATTTTGAGTGAGTTTATCAGTCAACAGTTGGCTGCTGGTATAACAGAAGAGAGTAGTAGTCCTTGGAGGGGCAGCAGTTTTAATTGTACAGACGAAGTCCACAGACAGTTTGAGGAAATATGAAATCTGCTGTAACTACTGCCATTTGAACAGTAAAACTATGACAGGTGCTTACCCCATTCCAAAACATCGTGGAAATGATTGATATTGTTGGACAGTGGTTATATTTCCCAATGGTGGACTTGAGGAGTGTATACCATCAGTTAGAGGTGGCTCAGTGTCTTTGGGACACTACCAGTATAGAAGAATGCCATTTGGTTTAAAGAATGTACCAGCAAAAATTCAGCATTTGTTGAATGGAGTGATGAAAGAACTGAAGCCTCAACAATGTTTATGTTAGAAAATGATGAGATTCCTCCAGGTGTTGGTTTTATTGGAAACTAGAAAGGCGTGTTCCGTGCGGAAGGCAGGTAGTCGTATCTGCCTTTCACATGGAACACGCCTATCTCACCACTGACTACTGGTGTTAGACACATACAGTTGCTGTCAACGAGTATGGGCGTGAAGATGATGATGATAATGTAGCAACATCGAAACTAGTTGCCAATAAAATCAACACCTTAAAACAGCTGGAGGAATCTCGACATTTTCTAACATATATTATACTATCTGACATCCCAAGTCATCCGTTTCAATTATGGATATACAAAGATCATTAATGTTTAGTGTATCTGGATGACATAATTGTGTTTTTTGCAAGACATATGCAGGAACATATGAAACAACTGAGGGAAGTATTCAAGAGGCAATGGGCAGCTCATTGAACACTGAGAACTGAAAATTGTCACTTTGTTTTGGTCAAAGTAAATTTCTTAGGTCATGTAATTAGTAAGAATGGTGTGAGGACTGATCCAAGATATAGGTGGTGCAGGATTTTCCAGCACCAGGAACAAGCAAGGAGTTACATTCTGTTTGGGGCCTCGTAAATTATTACAGGAAATTAGTGAGAGGATTTGTGGTGGAGCATGTTTGCTTATGCAAGCACTAAGGAAACATATTGAATTTGTGCGGTCTGGGGAGTATCAGAAAGCATTTGTCAGGTTAGAAGTACTGACATCGAGTCCAGTGTTGGTGTTGCCAGATTTTTTAAATGAATTTATATCATCATATGAAGCATCAAACCATGCTCAGAGAGAGAGAGAGCATCAAACCATGCTCAGAGAGAGAGAGAGAGAGAGAGAGAGAGAGAGGACTTAGCCTGGTGTACATATTTTCAATGTTACCTATAATGGAGGAAGTTTATAGTAGTGACTGACCATGCTGTTTGAAGTAATTACTAGGGTTGAAGGACCCATCCAGTACACTTACACTGATAAACTGGCATTAAAACTCAACAATTTTGAGTATGAACCATGGAAGAAAAATGGAAATGTGAACACACTAAGCAGCAACACAGCACTGATAAAGGCACTAGGTCGAGACCTTGCTGAGTGGCAAGCAGTACAGAGCACTGACAGGGAATATAAGCACTACAGTAATAAGCAGCAGTTCAAAATGTGTAACAGGTTGCTGTGTATGGAGAGAGGTTATGGCCACAAGTGGCAGGACCAGCGAAACTAAGGGAAAAGGTGCTAAGTGAAATGCACGATCATGTTTTGTTGGGCCATGGAAAATGCAGAGTGATGAATCAGCATGGATATTTGAGTTGGATGAAAGTACTGCTGCAGACAATGCCAGAAGTGGCAAGACCATTTTGTTTTATTGGGGTGGATATGCTAGGGCCATTCTGCTGGAAACATTTTGTGACAACTATAACAGACCATTTTTCTTGTTACATTGAGATGTTGCTGATGTCAGACCAGCAGGCAGTCACAGTTATGGAAGCATTGGTGAATACACTGAGGTTACAAAAGTCATGGGATACTTCCTAATATCATGTCAGACCTCCTTTAGCCTGGTGCAGTGCAGCAACTCGATGTGGCCTGCAGAAATCTTGAGCCATGCTGCCTCTATAGCCAATTGTAATTGCGAAAGTGTTATCGGAGCAGGATTCTGTCCATGAACTAACCTCTTAATTATATCCAACAAATGTTCAAGAGGATTCATGCCAGGCAGTCTGGGTGGCCAAATTATTCACTCGAATTGTCCAGAATGTTTTTCAAACCAATTGCAAACAATTGTGGCCAAGTGACAAAGCGCACTTTCATCCATAAAAATTGCATCATCATTCGGCTGCAAATGATCTCTAAGTAGCCGAATATAAACCATTTCCAGTCAATGATGAGTTGAGTTGGCCAGAGGACTCCAGCCATTCCATAAACACAGCTCACACCATTACGGAGTCACCACCAGCTTACACAGTGTCCGCCGGCCAGTGTGTCCGAGCAGTTCTGGGCGCTTCAGTCTGGAACCGCGCGGCCACTGCAGTTGCATGTTCGAATCCTGCTTTGGGCATGGATGTGTGTGATGTCCTTAGGTTAGTTAGGTTTAAGTAATTCTAAGTTCTAGGGGACTGATGACCTCAGATGTTGAGTCCCATAGTGCTCAGAGCCATTTGAACCATTTTTGCACAGTGTCTTGTTGACAACTTGGATTCATGGCTTGGTGGGGTCTGCAGCACACTCAAACCCTACCATCAGATCTTACCAACTGAAAACTGAACTCATCTGACCAGGCCAAAGTTTTCCAGTCTTCTACGGTCCAACTGATCTGGTCACAAACCCAGGAGAGGCATTGCGTGCATTGTAATGCTGTTAACCAAGGCATTCATGTCGGTCACCTGCTGCCACTGCCCATTAATGACAAATTTTGTGAGACATTCCTAACAAATACGTTCATTGTACATTTTGTTGTACAACCTACATTGATTTCTGCACTTATTTCACATAGTGTTGCTTACCCATTAGCAATGACAACTCTACACAAATACTGCTGCTCTCACTCATTAAGTGAAGGCCTTCGGCCACTGTGGTATGTGTGGTTAGAGGTAATGCTGAAATGTGGTATTCTCAGCACACTCTTGACACTATGGATCTCAGAATATTAAGTTCCCTAATGATTTCCAAAATGGAATGGTTCACGTTTCTAGATCCAGCTAGCACTCCATGTTCAAAATATGCTAATTTCCATCATGTGGCCACAATCACATCAGAAACCTTTTCGCATGAATCACCTGAGTACAAATGACAGCTCTGCCATTGCACTGCCACTTTATATCTTGTGTATGGTATAGTTCCAACATCTGCATACACGAATATCGCTATCCCATGACTATTGTCACCTCAGTGTACATGGATGTTGAAGTTTGGGATGCCAGAGACAATAATTACAATTCATGGGATGAACTTCATGTCAGACCTCACGAAAGAATGATGACAGCTCCTGGGAGAGAATAAATTATGAACTAGCCCATTGCAACCTCAATCAAACGGAAGCATGGAGCAGTTTCATCAGACAATTGGAAGGATAGTTAGTTATTATGTTAATTTTTACCATACAGGTCAGGTCATGTATTTATCTTTTGTAGTGAGTTTGTATAATTCAAAGGCACATCACCAGATTGTCGCCATATGAGGTGATGTATGGTAAGAAGATACCATCAGCATGCAACATGACTAAGAAGAAAGGGAGCTGCAAAGGAGAGTCAGTCTGAGAATTTTGAGAACGGTGAGAGAGGTTTGGAAAAAGGTTCAGCAAGAAAACACCAAGGCATTAGAAAGGCATGAGGGGGCTGTAAGGCGTTCAGGAAATTTACCTCAATATGAGGTGGGCCAGTGGATGATGATGTCAAATCTGCACACTCCAAAAGAGAAGACAAAAAAGTTTGTGAAATGGTGCCAGTACTCGTACTAAGTGATTGGTACCCATGAATGTGAAGCTATTGCTGCTGCATATGTCAAACATTTACAACCATTCAAGGGTGCACCAGAAGTGATCCCAGAGGGGACTATTAGCAAAATGAAGGGAAAAAGCAAAAAATAAGAAGCAGAAGAATCTCCATGTACCTTGTGTATTAAATTCGAGAGGGTAGTCAACATGTTCCATTTTTTGTTATCATTCTCCTGATTCTGGTTATTTTCTTTCTGTGTGTGGGATAGATTATTAAAGTAATTTTGGGTAGGAACATATGCATACACAAAGGTAAGGATTGTCTTTTATTATCTGGTGAGAGGTGCTGTTCGGAGACAGCAGGCTTCTGACAGGAGGTGAGTTGATAAAGGTCCCTGTCCTCAGATTACCATTCGGTTTTGGTGGTGCTGTACATCTTCTCCTGGTGTAGAGGGGGAGGGGCACTGCACGATTGCCATCTGGACAGAGGAGTTTTGCTTTCCAGGCACCAGGATGAGGTATTACCTAGTCACAAATAGTTGTTAAATGTTGTGAACTATGGAAGGTAAGGAGATTGGAAAAGGCTTGCAACAATTAGTAAGTAGTAATGGAGTACCCAGGGAATGTGTCAGAAGAATATAAGAAATAGCTTGTCACTTATGTGTGACTGAAGGAGCAGATGCAGGACTAGAAGGAGTAGTGCCGAATGAGCTACGAGGGATGAAATGCTGGAGGCAGGATACTCAACATGGTATTCAGGACAGCGGATGCAAGCAATACAAGCAAGCTGAATAAAACAGCAAAAGCTACAAGATAATTGGCAGAAGGAGAAAGGGCAATTATAGTGTGGCTTTCCACACAGATTGCAAGTTTCAAGAGCAGCGTGTTGAACAACATTGCTTGCTTTGACAGATAACTACAGAGGTAGTAGATTATGCCGGAACATCAGCTACCACTCTGAGCCTGGATTTAGAGGCAGTTCAAGCACGAATCCAAGTGTTAGATGCAAGAGTAACATTAACGAGACGGTTGAGTCACTAGGAGACAGTATTCTGGATTCAAGAGTGGGGCTGACAAGATTGCAGGAAGACATTCATCAGGCATTACTGTGCAACTGAGTGTGTTCTTGTTGTTACTCAACACCAGAAGAGGCTGAAAAGGTGTGGAGTGGTACCAGAGTCCAACAGCCATAACCTGACTTTCTACAACCATGTAGCAACTGTGGATGAGAAAACAGATGCACATTTGTATGTGAAGGTACCAGTGGTAGACAAGCATGTGTTATTTTAAGCGGTATGATGCACACCTATAGAGTAAGGCTAGAAACAGTGGATTAAGTTTGTGCAAGTAAAAGAGGATGGTATGTTACAGGTGACAGCAGATGGTGATCAGCATGTAGTAATGACTGAGACTGAGCAACACCAATGCCAAAGCAGAGTAGTCATTATATGTTGAACTAACATCATCCAGATGGAAGGAAGCACATGTGTCATGCAGACATTCTGGGGAAAGGCAAAGGATCATCCAAGCCAAAAAGAAAATGATGAAACCAAAGTCATACTTTCAGTGAGTGGGTCTACATTGGATGTACTAAGTCAGAAAAAAAATAGCAACTATGCAGAGAAATCCACCATATTTGATAGCGCCAACGTGTCTTTTATACCTGGAAGAAGAATTATACCCAGACTCGAAGAACAATGCCATCAACTGGTTGAAGGGACACAGGCTATTTTACATACTGTCCAGTAAAGAAGGGAGCGAAGGAGATTTTTGGAAGTACATCTCCTACCAGCATCACAAGCTACTACGCATCAACAATACATATGCCATCTTCCACAGAAGAACTCCAATTTTCAATGATGCGATTCAGAACATGGAGAAATGAGACAAAATCTGATCTTTGAAAAACACACACAATCAAATGATGAACATCACTTTCTGGTCTAGACCTGGGTTTCCTCTAAAATGTCAAGGAAACTGTAATGAATTTTAGTTTATTTTAAATTTCAGTTGAAAATTATGTACTACAGTAGAATGTTATGACCAATAAACTGAACATTTTTATTAAAAAAAAGTGTATTACAACATAGTAGTGGTGGCAAGTTGCTATGAAAAAAGGAAGCTCATGGGAGAAAGATGCAGAGTTCAGAGGCAGTGGCTTGTCAATTAATGGAACTGTGTGTGATGTTACAGGACCACCATTTCATTAACCACCTGCAAAGATGTGAGTTGATCTTTTAAATATAGCACAACTGCAGTACTACTGGCCAGAGGAACCCTTATGCACATTGCCTAAAGAAAACCTTACCTACTTGAATGACACATAGGAACCAAGCCTAGTTCATTCACTAAGTCGGATGATAGCCCCACAGTAAAGGCAGATCACAGCAGAACAAGTGATGCAGCATGTTGAACAGTATTAGGATGGTAGATGTCGGGTAACCGTGACTTTGAGTCTCGCTGTTCCTAGTGCCACAGTGACTCTGAGCAGGCTCATGAAGTCTGGATATCTATGGAACCAGGTACAAATATTGGTGCCTTGTCTTATACATGTACGAGTGGGACTTGGTGTTATTCATGTGAGAGGGCTGAAGGTGACACGACTGTAAAGTCAAAACTGGCTGCCTAATAAAACAATATCAAAATAGCAACTGTTGTATGGTATTAATACATTTAACTGACCAGCTGCTGTCTCACACTCCTGAGCCCAAGATGGAGTTACATTTAATG
This sequence comes from Schistocerca gregaria, assembly GCF_023897955.1. Classification (NCBI taxonomy): domain Eukaryota; kingdom Metazoa; phylum Arthropoda; class Insecta; order Orthoptera; family Acrididae; genus Schistocerca; species Schistocerca gregaria. Next base: position 809,601,251 of record NC_064921.1, on the reverse strand, counting down.
AAATTTTATTAAGTCAGTGAGAACTCAGAATAATATAGTCATCAATAGGGCTTCAGATGGGATAGTGAGGTGTAAAATATGACAATAATTCCAAGAATATGTTATATATGAATAAAGGGGAAATCCTTTAACTACAGTCTCTCTAACGTACCTACCCTACTGAGAGGGCAAAGACAGAGAAGAATATTTCCTACACAACTACGAGGAACTGGACCAAACTTATAAAGGTGGTGATAAGACATATGAATACTAAGGTAGGGTAGGAGTGGGTATTCTCCCCTAACATTGGTAAATAAAGCCTCCATAAATGGAATAGTAACAATGGACTCTGCCTGATAAATCATGCAACATCACTTAATATGACAGTTTCTAGCACATGGTTCCAACATAAGAATATACATAAGATGACTGGGGCATCCCCAGACAACAATACTAGGCACCAAATTGATCATACTCTGACATATACCAGGCATTGCTCTGACGTACTAGACTGTGTAGTTTCAAAGGTGCTACTATTGACTCCAATCATTACTTCCTCATACCAAGAATAAGGAGGAGAATTTTAAATACACAAAAGGTTAAAGGAGAAAGACAAAATAAGGATATCATCTCAGAACTTATGGACCAAGGAAGTCTGCTTAGCTGGCTATTTATTCGGAAAAGAGACTGACAGGAATACTTCAAAACTATAACTGTAACTTACACAAACAATGGAATAAAATCATAAATGATGTACAGATTGCTGCAAAGGAAGTGATTGGTATGGAACAACAGACCAGAAGGAATTAATGGTACTATGAAGCATATGAGGAAGCAAGAAGAACAAAGCACATACAAAGACACAGGGAAGAAGAAGAAGAAGAAGAAGAAGAAGAAGAAGAAGAAGAAAGCTAGTGGATGACTACAGAGAAAAAAAGGGGTGCAGAAAAGCAGATACTGAAAGCAAAGAAGATAAGCTTTTTCAAAAGGCAGTTGCACAAAACTGAATTATTGAATAATGTTAATGAAAGCAGGAAATACTATAGAAATATCAATTCAGATTCTTTAGTTGCCATTAGCCTCTTGTAGTGGAATAGGCTTTACAATGACGACATGATATAACATCAATCACTAAATTAATGTTCCATTACATATAAAAATTATTTATCCTGCACTAACCAGCTGCAGAGAATAGTGATCATAATCTCAAAACACACTTTATTCACAACAAATATCCAAGAATCAGCTTAACATATGGAATGTATTGTCTACTAACCAGTTATACAACTTCCTATTAAAATTATTGAGAGGGGTATAGAGTGTAGAATGTGGTAGTTTATTAAAAAATGTCAAACAGTTCATTTAGCAAGAGTTTCCCATTTTCTTTGCCCTATACCCAGCAATGTCACTAATCTTTTTGCTTCTGGTGACAAGACAGTGTTTACTCTCTCTAGTGTTAATTCTGTTATGGTTTTTTTTTTTTTTTTAATCATATATTAATGCTGCATAGACACAAAGGTTATCAATATGTATTCGAAGCAGTTTTACAGGTTTTGATTCTACATCTTTGTTGTGGTTTCTGGTGTAGACTGGACTATCTCAATCTGTGGTGATCAAGGCTTTATGACCCACCTGGCACATGACTGAAGCCCAACATAATGTGGCAAATCATTAATTGCAACAGTGCAGAAGAATGGTCCAGGAACAGAACCCTGAGGTACAGCAGATGCAACTTTCTTCCAGCAAGAATGTCTATTTTGAACTGACAGTCTCCCATTATTTATATAATAATTAATTATTACGAAAGCTGTACTATTTACACCATATACTGGAGCTTGGCTAGTAAGATGCCAAAGGCAATAGTCAAATGCCTTACTCAACAGAGACCATATTCTTATTTTCAAATGCAGTTAATGTATGACTGACAATTGCAAGGCCTGCAAAAGTGGTATTTTCTCCACACAACATTTTGGAAAGATCTTTGATGTGCAGCAACAAGTACGTTGCATATTTTCGTATTACAAAAGTATAAACATGAATTTCATCAAATATCACCTGTTACTTTCTGAAACATTGAAACTGAGATTGTGACACACTTTAGTAAGCCAGTCATAGCTCATGTAACGTTATCTCACAGGTGATGACAGTGGATATTCAGAGTATAGCAACATCACTGCCTTCAGTAGCGCACACACACACAAACAGGAAAAATTAATTGTTTAAATTAATATATGTAGTATTGCTACAAGAAAAGCAAAGCTTTCACAGGTAAAAGGAAATTTACTTTGAAAGTAACACTTTTCAAACCACCATTTGCAATATTTTCCCAGGACGTGCTAGAAATTTGTTCGTTTCTTGCCAGAGAGCGCCACATAACAGGCGTCACCATGCTTGCGCAGCTAGGATGGCGTAGGAAGCCGATATATTCTCACTTGTAAAACATTAAGAGATCTTACATTATGTCATAAAAGAAGCAACACATCAGAGGATACCCCAAGAGCATCGGAATTTTGTGAACCATACTACAATCCATAACTTGGCTTAAAGTGCACATTCGAATGTCCAGATTCCCAATGAATGATACTCTTTTCAGTGTGGTTTTTTTTTGAGATCTAAATTTTTCTTGGAGTACCAGTACTGTATTATCTTATGTTTGGTTCTTTATTATGGGATAATGCCATACATGCTAGAATATAAAAATGTGCACTTGAAATGCAGTGAACAGTTGAAACTAGCCAATAATGTGGAATTAATTATTAATGTTTGATTGTCAGAAAGGTGGAAATAAAATAAGACCTGAAACTAATATCATATTTTAGCATTCCTTAATTATGTGAATGTATTTTAATTCACTTGATAGCTCCCAGTCAAACAAATCCATTTTGTTTTCATTTGACACGAGAGCCGTGAATGACAGGAAGTGGCAAAATTACTAAATGTAAACACTCCCTACTTAAACTCAGACTGCTCTGTGCATCAGCCTCTGATCAACGACATTTCCGATCTGAGCAAAACTAGATTGTGACCCCCCCCCCCCCCTTTCCCGCCACCGCACCCTCCCTCGATCATTTGAGATAAGATGCCAAAAATTTAAAAAGTTGACTTTTTAAAAATATGTTCATTTTGTAGCGCACGACTTCCTGAAGAGTCTGATACATAAAACATATATTCGAGGTCTTAAGTGTGCCAAAGTGCAGTGCCACACCTCTTCACACAGCTTTCTTCTATCACACGTCACCGTATTTCGCTCTGTGGAATTCAAACTAATTGATGCCAAATTAAAACATCATGTGGTGCCTCTCCTGCTCCCAGTCGGCCGGCTTGATATCCAGCCGAGAGCGAGAGAGAGAGAGAGAGAGAGAGAGAGAGAGAGAGAGAGAGAGAGAGAGAGAGAGAGAGAGAGAGAGAGAGAGAGAGAGAGTGACTCAATTAGTGGTGGATGGGATTATTTGTAACCAGGAGGACAAGGTTCCAGAAAATTTTCACATTTTATCGCGTATTGTTTCATGTGACATAAAATTAAATATAGGATACGTAAAACCAGTAAAGGCAAGAGATAAGCAAGATATAAGCAAGATGGTACACTTTTCTTCAATCCTTAGGTCCTAGCTTTTTTTCTCTCTCTTATCTTGCTACAGCTTTACATGTTGTGCTTCTTTCTGCAAAAGACTCTAATACCTCATCAAAATTTGTCAAAAATTTTGCTACATGAAAAATCTAAATGTCATCTAACACCTACACGTCTATTTTCACACTGTCTGCTAGATAAAACAAAATAGGCCTGTCTAATATTGCAACAGTTGTAGCACACACCAAATAAACAAGACTGTATTGGCACAAATGGTCATTTTTATAGCACAACAGAATATAATTCACGAAGTACCAATATCAAATGCCTATTAGGCCTATTACAAGCAAAAAGCTTTATGTAAGGACGTAGTTTCACATTTCATTCATACACTCCAGATTCTCAAGCATGAGATCGAATAGTAGTAGTATGAAATTTTTGTATAAATTTGGAATCGTCATATTCTTCCATAATTTGTGTGATGTCCCTGTTCTCCTTCTTCCTCATTCTATCAAACAATATTGTTATCACTAATTCTGTAACTATTCCTGTCAGTGTAAAAATTCATTCTCTGGTTAAAGTCACTCAACCTGCAAGAATCGCCGGTTTCATTATCCTGCGTTTACTCTCTGATTAGGCATTATTAAGTGTCCATTCAACATGTTTTCCCTGCTACTCCCAGAACATAACTTAAGTGGCTGCTGGCTGGGGACTGTACAAATGACCCTTACTTGCATAATGACCTGGCCCAACATTTTCTGTCAAAATGTCATTTTCTTGGGTTCACTGAGAAGATAATACGAATCTTTCTTACCTGTTATTCCTATTTGTCATTTATTTCCTCTCTGGTAGTCTGAATCTATGGATTTCACTAGTAATTATGACAAAGATGATTATTCACAAACACAATCAACCACATAAACGAACAGTGATTGGCATTGGCCAGTTAGGGTTTACGCCGCTCAACTCGTGTAGCCTATCCCCCTTTGTCCAGATGCGACCATGATTCCCCTGGCAGAAGCATCATGTACACTATGCATGCATTCAAAAATAAACTTATTATTTATTCAGAAATCAATTTAGAATGTGTTCAAAAATGTTCAAGAACCAACAGGGATGTGTTTCAATGTCATATGAATAATCGATAGATCAACATGCGCTGGATGCCAGGCATTTTGTGAAACAAGGTTTTCCCCCCCTCAAGAATATGAATTTGGCAACCCCATTGAAATTGCCGCCCAGGGCAAGTACCCCAGATTGTGGAACAGGTAACGTGTACGAGGAGGGATAGCAGGATACGGGTGGGAGAAGAGAAGTCAGCAATGCCTGTCAGAGCATGCAGGGACTAGATGGTGGCTGGACAAGGCACCCAGCTGCAGCGACAGGAGGCTGTGGAGGGAGGGGAGGGGAAGAGAAGTGGGAAAGGAGAGTATCAGAGAAGGAGAAAGGACTGGTGGATGCAATGGCAGAGAGCAGTGCACAATGAGGGTGAGGGATGTGAACTAGCAGGAGGTGATAGGACAGAGGCGGTGGGCATGTAGGGCAGGGGGTGTGGAGACAGTAGGTTACCATAGTTTGGGGCCGGGATGAGTAGGAGTGATGAATGTGTTGCAAGGATAACTCCCATCAGCAGAGTTCAGAAGAGATAGTGGAGGAAGGGAGTGTCTAAATAACCTTGGTTGTAAAGCACCCATTTAAATCAAGCATGTTATGTTCAGCTACACGTTCTGGCATAGGGTGGCCTACTTAGCTCTTGGGCGCAGTTTGGCAGTCACCATTCATCCTGGTATACAGCTGGTTGCTAGTCATACCAATATAGAAAGCTGTGCAATGATTCCAGCTGAGTTGCTATATGACATGGTTATTTTCACAGGTGTTCCAGCCTCTGATATGGTAGGATAAATCAGTGACAAGACTGTAATCTGAAGAGCTGGGTGGGGGGATTAAGCAGATTATTCACCTGGGTCCTCCACACGGATATGAACCCTGTGGCAAGGTCAGTTTGGAGTGTAGCAACCAAATGGACCACGATGTTGTGGAGGTTGTGACCCAGGTGTAAGACCTGCCTAATCCATCCACCCAACACTTCATATTCCAGTTCTGTCAGAGACTTATCCTACCCCATCAGAGGCTGGGCAACCCGTGAACCTGTGAAAGCAGCCATGTCATATACCAGCTCTGCTGCAACCATTGCTCAGCTTTTTACGTTGGTATGACTACCAACCAGACCCCACAGGGATTAATGGCCACCCCCGAACTTTGGCCAAGAGCAAAGTGGACCACCCTGTGGCACAATATGCAGCTGAACGTAACATGCTTGATTTCAGTGGCTGCTTCACAACCCGGTTCATCTGGATCCTTTGTCCTGTGGTGTTATCAGTAATTGACAACCACAGAGATGTTGTACATTGAAACAGCATCGCCAGACACCAACGGGGAAGGAGGAATAAGACATGCATCCTGTAGTTAAAAGGGACCACTGCTACACTAGGCTCTTCAAATTCCACCGCACAGTACGAGAGAGATGAGTTCTGGTGAAGTCTAGTCAAATCTACAAGAGTATCAACAGTTCTGCATCTGCATCTACCTACAGCATGGGCATATGGCAGTCAATCAAGCTTCATTCCTGCTTACACAGGCATATGATGCAGAGTTCCACCTACGGGCACTTATTTGTAACAACTGCAATAAACAGTTGGTGTTCCTTAACCGCAGATTTGTACTGTATGCAGATCAATGACTTCAGCAGCTCTTGTGTATCTGGATCTCCATTAGTTCCACATGTGCTGTCACAGCCACAGCAACAAGAAGCAGAAGTTAAGTGCATGGTTTTTGTATTAATAAAGTATTCTGTTCATTTACTGGTCACTTGTCTCCTTGTGTGTGTTTGTGTCCAAAGCAGGACACTACATGTCCTCACAACACATTCTCCACTGCCAAAATTATCCCGACCTCAACCTAATGTAACCTACTGCCCTAAATCTTCCACCCAACGGTTCCCACCCCCTCTGTCCTATCACCTCCTCCCAATTTACATCCTCCCACCCTTGGTGTATGTTGCTCTCTGCAAACACACCCACAGACTTTTCCCCTTCTCTGCTCCTCTCCTATTCCACTCCACATTCCCCTCCCTCCCATCCCCTTAGCCTCCAGATGCCCCATCTGAGAGCATTGTCCTGCCATCATCTAGTCGCTACACACTGCCAGGCAGTGCTGACTTTTCTCCTTCCCTGTACCCCACTATAGCTCTCCCTTACCCGTCCCACTACAGACTGCTGCTTCCATTTGACACAATGCAATTGCATTCTGGTCAAAGCACTGGAGATAGAGGTCATGAGTGCATAAGGTACACTTGCTTCTATTAATGTGTCTGTTGTCCTCTCTCAAGTAATATCTGCTATACATAAGAAACGGGACATCCTGGAATGTACAGACTATAGAGGAATTACAGTATTAACACTGATGTAAAATAATCTCCTCCCTGCTTTCTGTCTGCATAAAACCTTCTGCAGAAAAACAATCCAGAGATATCAGGCAGAATTCAGAACTGGCAAATCAACTATTGATCAAATATCCAGCCTGAGGGGAATATTGCCATAGAGAAACACACCATATATTTGTTGATTTTAAAGCAGCATTTACCACCATAAGGAGAAACATGCCTTTCGAAGCCATGAATGATCTGGGCGTACCACAACAGTTAATACACTTCATGAGTCTACGGAAAAAGTAGTATTCAAAGTAAAGATGCCAGGAAACTTAACAAGTACTGAGACTAACTGTGGACTAAGGCAAGGGGATACACTATTGTGGATGGTTTTCAATGTACTACTAAAGCTCAAATCAACACAACAGGCACAATATACAGTACAGTAGTGCAGAGATTTTGGTCTTTGCAGATAATGGGAGTATTATTGCAAGAACAGCTCTAGCCGCTTTTTTGTTTTAAAAAAACATGGCACTGCTGGCAGCAGCAATAGAAATAGGACTGGAAGTGAACATCAATAAAACCAAACACATGCAAATAACACAGGGCTAAATACATTGCTAGAAACTGACCAGGTGTAAATAGAATCTATTAGTGACTTTTTCTACCTCAGAACACTGGTATTATCATAGAATGATATTAATGTGGAAATAAAGCAAGACACGTTCTTAACTAATCCCTTAGCTAATAAATGCTATTGTAAGCTGGCTCCTCAACTTATGGCCAGAAATTTGTCCTGAAGAACAAAGTGTCAGCTACATAAAACTTTAACGTTGTTGTCTTCAGTCCAAAGACAGGTTTGATGCAGCTCACCATTCTACTCTAGCCTGCGCAAACCTCTTTGTCTCTGAGTAACTACTGTAACCTACAGCTTTCTGAATCTGCTTAGTGTCTTTACCCCTTGGTCTCCTATGATTTTTATCCTCCACACTTCCTTCCAGTAATAAATTTGTGATCCCTTGATGCCACAGAATGTGTTCTACCAACTGATCCCTTCTTCTAGTCAAGTTGTGTCACAAATTCCTTGTCTACACAATTCTATTCAGTACCACCTCCTCAGTAACGTGATCCACCCATCTAAATCATCAGAATTCGAACATAAGGTGTTATGCAACACCTATGGGGGTGACTAATGAAGGTGGAGTGTGGCGCAGACAATATATTTTTGAACTTTACAGATTATAGTATATAAAAATCTTGAAATCGTAATGGTCATTACTATAAACTGACAGAAATAGGTCAGCCATGTCTTTTGTAGCAACGTGAGGACCCAACAAAATAGTGCTGCTACAAAACATGGTGGAACAAAGAAGGAGGGAAGACCACGACTTCGGTACTTCAATGACACACACGAAGATCTAAACATAATTGGTGTTATTTCCAACCAATAGCTCAGTACACAGTATCAATACTAAGAATAAGAAGAATCTACATAAAGGCCTAAAATCATTTAACTTGGTCCAAAAAGGGGTCCAATGTTCAGGAACACACATTTTAACAAATTGCGAGCAACCATTAAAAACTTGGTTTCAGATAAAGCACGGTTTAAACATAGTTTGAAAGACTTTTTGATAGGCAACTCCTCCTACTCCATAGATGAATATCTGAACAGAGATGTTAAGTCAGCTTAAGTAAAAATATTTGTTAGCTTTCAGTTTTAACAACACTTCGTCACAACAGTCAAGATTAGGTATTTTGCATATGATAAATTTATTAATAGTGGATAACAGTGTTTCATTCTGACTGTGTGTTAATTCTATAAATATTAGCTGTCCTAGTTTACTGCATTGTATTAACTTATTTTCACCTATCTCCTGACAAATGATCAGGGTAGTAAGTATTATATTCAAACGTTTTATGCTTTTATGTCACACTTTCTGACATGTTCCACACTCACAAGAATCAGGTCATTTTTTGGGTCTATGGAACAAAAACTGACTCTAATCTAATCTAATCATAGTAGGATGATCACATTCCTACAGAAACACAATTCTGATTCCGGCACAAAGCAGTTTCCAAAAAAGGAAATCCACAGATAACTGCTTTCTCAAGCCTACAAGAACCTATTGTAGATGCATTAGAAAGAGCAACTCTGTACCTGGTATGTTTCTGGCTTTGTCTCAAGTTTCTGGCACAATCATCCATACAGTACTAATTGAAAAATATAAAAGCTATGGCATGGACACAAAGTACAGTGGATAAAATCATATTTCAGTAACAGAAAACAGTATGTGATAACATAATCTAGATGCAGATCTGAACTGAGTGACATCAGTTGTGGTGTATTTGGCCCACTTGTGTTCAATGTATTTATGAACAATACTGAAGTCAGAAGTATAAAAAAAGAAAGTACTGTATGGTAATGATATGATGTTATTGAATGTAGAACTTTGGAAAGGAGCATATCTACATCAACAAATAACAGTACATTGGCTCATATACAATGACTTAATTATAAATCTAAAAAAAGGAGAATTCATGAATAGAGAAAAGGAAGATTACACAACATAGACTAAAAGAAGTTACATCTATAAAAGTTTTGGGAATTACAGTTGACAATAGCTCCAATGGAGGTAATATCTGTTGTAACTTAAGCACAATAATATTTATTATGAAACAGCTTGCACATTATGCAAATAACTTCTATGTACAGTGTACTGTGTCCCAGTTGAACCATATTTAGAATACGGAATTACTGTTTGTGGAAACTCCATCTGCAATAACACAAAGAGAATTTTTGTATTGCACATAAAAAGGCCACAGGAGTATCTTGAATAAAAAGCAAATGGAGTCATGTACAACTGCCTTTCATAATCTACAAATATCTACATTTCTATCCACGTACACACACAGAATAATAATTTCATTAATGAAAGGCAATACATTACCAGAAACAAATGCAGATGTTCATTCATATGAGACAAGAAATATAGGCTAGGTGAGAAGTATACCACAGAGACAGAGCCGCAAAGAAAGGTCCTCAACAGTTAGGTGTAGAACTGGTAAAGTGTCTTCCAAGGAGTCTACAGGACAGTATGAGTGAAAAGACATTCCAAGAACTTCTAAAGAACCACTCAATGGAAAAATAATTTTATAGCATGAAGGAGTAGGTGTGTAAAGACTGAGGAATGCTATTATTACCTGTATGTATGTTCTGTAATCACTTGAAAATATTGTAAAATGTAAGTAACTTGAAGACTTAAATATTAATAAAGAGAAAAGTGCATGCAACACTACTATCACTATTGCAAATTTGATGTTTTATTCTGTAATATGTAGGCTAAATATTTTAAGAGATTAGGTTACATTGACTTGTCCTGCATTAGAAGTATATACACTGTACGTAATGTAATCAAATGGGACTCAATAAAAATAAGCCAGTCGGTCAGTCAATCTTATCCTAGGATCTGAGTAAGCTGCCCTTCCTCTCCCCGCTCTGGGACAAAGTTTTGACAACTAAGTAGTGCGGCTCTACTAAACGGTACTATACATTTTGTTTCCTGAAGGTATATACTGGCCAGCAAGTCTATCTCTCACCACTTATTAGTTTTCTAGAATGAATTTTCCCCTGATAAAATTTTCTACACTGAATTATAAACAGTGATTTGACATGACATATGTAAGTTATATATGTGTACCACTCCAAATTACAATCAGGCAGTGTCTTCACTGCAAGATGGATGGGGTAAAATGGTACACATGGTCATGCTACAAAGACGTAGAAATGGTATTCATACTGTACTTAAACGTAAACTTCAATAACATGAAGCTCACAAATTCGAATCTTATAAGGAGCCAACAAATAAAAAACGCAAAATAAATGAAAATCAATCACACCTTACATATCAACAAAAACTGCAATCAAACAGGTCCTCTAAAACACAATCCCCCCCCCCAACAACCACCCATCCCATTAAGTCCACAACCAATACCCACAACCACCACCAACACCCACACATATCCAACCCACCACTGTCAGCCTCTACGTCTTACCCACAGCCCTCAAAAAACCATGAAAAATACAATAATCCCCAGTGACACTCTTCCGCCAGCAATACTCATCTAAATGAGATTGCTGGTTAGAAGAGCACCTCTTTCCCCCTCCCTATGACTAGCTTATCCACACACCCCTCCCTAAAAAAAAAAAGCCTCCATCATATTAGTGCCAGCCCCAGTTTCATAATTTTTAAACTCAAAGACGCTATGACTGATAACTAAATTCTTGTAACCTCTCTTACCCAAATCCCTATACAACAAAAATGCATCTGAAACGTCAGTACTTCCCTCCTCAACATATTTCTCAATAAACCCCACCAATCCCCCTTAGCACAGCCCTCCAAAATCCTAACAACACGGTCAGCATACCCACCCCCGAAATAACAGCCCCCTCACACCCACAAACCAATACAACTTACCCCTATACTTAACGTACCACGAGCAAACCTATCTACGCAAAGAAAATCAGTCTAACACCATTCTCTCACTCACTCCAGTCTCATGTGCACAAAAACTAATAGTGGACCTATAATAAAAATAACACATCAACAAAACAATCTCCCTCATGGTCAACACAGATTTCTCAAACCAGCTGCAGTATCTAATGGAATACTGACGTCATTATGTCGACACCACCACATAAACACGTACCTGGTCCGAGACACCGGAATTCTTGTTGGCTTCGTATTTTCATCACAAATACTGCATCTGACAACCTCCACAAAAAGACCAAATACCTATAAGAATTTAATAAACTAAATCATCGCCCCTCTCATCTCTCAATGAAGAACTATTATATTTCGGGGTCATATCCATGCCTAACAACAAAAACCACATAACAAATTAAACTTTTTATGGCACAAACCAATAGAAAAAAACCCTTAATAATGCACTGAAAACACTTTCAATGCACAATATTTGACCACTCCCAGCAACTTTGCACTGTCAACACAAAACCTCAAATGAATCCAATACAACACGTTACGCTCAGCACATACACTGACTATAAAGGGCACCATCAAAGACAGAAACAAAACATCCACAACCACAATCAATTCAAAAACTCCGTGCCATAATGACTTCACACACCACAACATTGTTACGTCATGGGTCAAAGCAGATGAGTGGAACTGGGCACATCTGTTGACCCTAAATTCCTCCCAAGCACTTAAATTTCTCAGTTATTTACAGGAACATTATACCACAGTTTCTGGATTACAGGTACAAGAAGATATAGAGATGTGTACTGCTTGCTGCAAAAGAATCATTCAATGACTATATAATACTGGGTGTTCCAGGACTGTCATACACAAATAGGGTCTTGCACTTAGCCATGCAGCCAACGTACACACGTTTTGGTGTCATGGTAGAACTAATGTGGATAGCTTTATAACAGACATAAGCCCCTAAATGTTGCCCTTTAAATAAAAACAAACTTCTGTGCAACTTTGACAGTTTTGCAATTTTACTGATTCTAGCATATGACAGGAATGATCACTCAGAGTAAAAAAGCACTCTACTAAACATGGGCTCTTAAAATGCATGTTTTAAATATTTATGAGCACTTCTTTATCTTCAAAACTGTGAAACAATCTCTTCCACTGCAAGCTTTTTGCTTCCCTCATTTTGAGAGGTAGTAGCATAGACCAAAACAAAGAAAAAATGTCCAGTAAACATGGGTTCTAAAGTGTGTACCTAAAGACCCAGAGCACTTCATCATCTTTGCCTTTGTCAAACACATTGCTTCTACTGAACAAGTGTTGTAGCTGTAAGCTATGCATCTCAGAGCCCATGTTTGCTACACTTTTTTGCTTCAAATGATCTTTCCTGTCATATCCCTAAGTAATGACCATTCCTTTTGGAACACCCTGCATAATACAAAGTAATAAAAGATGCCATCAAACATCAAACTGGAAAAGGCAGGCACAATTATAACAACATATGAATCAAAGATGTGGGTAGAATAATATAAAGTCCTAAGGAATTGGTATATTTGGCAAATGATCTTCCTAAACACTTGTAGGATCCACAATGACTTACATAGAAAGCACAATGAGGTTTTTCAAAACAGAGCTTGAAATCAGGTAGACAATACAGAAAAAAAGTCGGCAGACTCTGATAACGTTCCAGTTTCAGTTCTGAAGGTGTGCACAGACAGCATGCAATCCTCATTAACAAACATAACAACTGAGTCCTTCAGTGCAGGTATTTTTTCCAGAGCACCTTACTAAACTACAGCCTGTATCACTGCTGTCTGCATGTTCAAAAATAACTGAACCATCCATGACAGACAGATTAATGAGTTACATAATAAAAACAACCTCTTTAATGAAGCACAGTTTGGTTTTCAGCATCGTAGAAGTACAGTATTGGCCATCATAGAGATCACAGGAGTGGTACTTGAAGCTATTAGTTAGTTTCATGTTCCATAGATCTTTTTGTACAATAAATCATAATGATGTGGAATAAGTCATTTTATGCCCACATTGCAAATTTGTAAATATAGTTACGATCTGAGCATTTATAAGGGCATGTCTTGACAAGAATGACTGTATTGCAGGCATATTCTTACCCATGACCAAGATTTTTGACCCTGTTGACCATAAAACCTTATTAAGTAAGCTAAAAGAACTAGGTGAAGAGGAATATCAAACAAGTGGTTCCAATCTTAACTGGAAACTGTGTGCAAGAGGCAGATATAGTTCACGTCTGCTGATAATAAAATTTTACTGAGACCAGGTGTAGATGAAAAACAAAAAATATAGGTGTCCCTAATGTTTATGTACTGGATGCAATTATGTTTTTAATGTAAATCAATGAGTTTCCAGACAATACCAAGACATGGTGAAAAAGTTGTTTTCTGATTACAGCAACATCATAGTCACTAATAAAACACCAGAATGCCTATTAAAGAAAGCAAATTATCCCCCCCAAGGATGTTTACAAGTAGTCAGTATGTAATAAATTGACAATGAACACAAAGTAAAGAAACCATATGCACTTCAGCACACTTTAAGCATACAAGATTAATCTATAGATTGTGTACCAAACACAAATTTTTTTAGGGCTGAATATTGATTGTCAATTAACATGGGGTGAGCACAAAAGATAATGGCAAACAGAATTATCAGCATCCTATGCTCTTAGAGTTCTATCATCAGCTTGTAACAGCCTGTCTTGTGGTGACATATTTTTTCTACATACATTCAGCTCTTAGATATAAGATTCCCAAAATGTGGATGATGTTGTTGTTGTTGTTGTCGTCTTCAGTCTAGAGACTGGTTTGATGCAGCTCTCCATGCTATTCTATCCTGTGCAAGCTTCTTCATCTCCAAGTACCAAATGCAACTGCCATCCTTCTGAATCTGCTTAGTGTATTCATCTCTTGGTCTCCCTCTACGATTTTTACCCACCATGCTGCCCTCCAATACTAAATTGGCGATCCCTTGATGCCTCAGAACATGTCCTACCAACCGATCCCTTCTTCTAGTCTAGTTGTGCCACAAATTCATCTTCTCCCCTATTCTATTCAGTACCTCTTCGTTAGTTCATGATCTACCCATCTAATCTTCAGCATTCTTCTGTAGCACCACATTTTGAAAGCTTCTATTCTCTGCTTGCCTAAACTATTTATCACCCACGTTTCACTTCCATACATAGCTACACTCCATACAAATTCTTTCAGAAGAGACTTCTCGACACTTAAATCTATACTCGATGTTAAAAAACTTCTCTTCTTCAGAAACGCTTTCCTTGCTATTGCCAGTCTACACTTTGTATCCTCTCTACTTCGACTATCGTCTGTTATTTTGCTCCCCAAATAACAGAACTCATTTACTATTTTAAGTGTCTCATTTGCTAATCTAATTCCCTCAGCATCACCCGATTTAATTCATCTGCATTCCATTCACCTAGATATTCTAACTGCACCAAGTGAGTACATCTACCAATCTGATGTGCAAATCGGGGAAAACATTACAAAGTACTCCACTTATAGTTCTACACTTCATCATTGGAATGAGAATAGGCTTCAAGGAGGGAAGGGAATGGGGGAGGTGGAATAACCCAAGTATTTTCCACAAGTCATTGTCATTGTATAACAAATTCCTTGCAGAGATAGAAAAGGTTACTAATAAACATCTTTAAAAAAAGATAGTTAAAATATTCCTCATAATTAATTTATAAAACACAATCAAAGATTGCTTATAGGACTCAAGAGTAGTGCTTACTAATGACAGGGGAGTATTAAAACATCTGTCACCTTAGAATACATAATTATAGTGTAAGGCTTTTACAGGGCAAATCATGCCAAAATCTAAAGTGCACAATAGTAATGTTATTTCACTCTCCACCACTTAAAATCCCACTCATTTGGGGATGCTGATTCAGTCTTTTCAGGCAGCCAGAGGGAAGGACTTAAAAGATGAGCATGGGGCGTAGTTGGACATTTACCAGCCTGGAGTCAATTTTCCAAACACAGACGAGGGAGTGCGGAACATTCCAGCATGTTCGTTTTGCATCACAAAAATACACTTTATAAGTTATATGGTACAACTTGTGTGCGAGGTAAAGAACATTGCACAATAGGGATCAACTGAATGAAGCAGTGCAGCTTTTAAAACAGCGACATATTTGGGACAGTGGCACTGTCCAGCCATCATTATTTAGTTTTTCCTAAATCATTTAAGGCAAATGTTGGAATGGTTCTCCCATCATGTCTATGACCAACCATGTCCTATCCTCATAAAAACGTACTTACATATTCTGTATGCATTTGTATTGTGAGATATTTGTTTTCACTGTATTATTGTGACAAATCCTTCATCACAAGATAATGAATGGATGAATAAATAAGACAAATCACAGACCACAGCTTAATGTACTTTTAATGTCAAGACTATTGGATCTCAATGGGGAAAGAAACTCATCACTGATTGTTAAAGGAACAACACCTCTGAAGTGATTTCAGAAAATGGAACACCTACATTTGGATAAGTGTGAGTTATGCTCCTGAATACTAGTCCTATTCATCGCTTAACTAAGGCTCCTCTTCATTAAAACTGATCAGAAGGAATACTGAATATATGTATATAAGGCAGCAGTTATAATGATCAGCATAAATTGGTAGAGATAAATAAACCGTGATCAATTTTCCCACTTACCTGCTTAATTATAAATAAGTATCAACAACATTAATAAAGCCGACTGTAAAATTATTGTAAGGAGTTTTAATGGAATCTGAGCTCTTCACTACATATGTTTATATTTTCAGAAAAAGTGCTTTATTGTGAATGACATAATTGTCCGTTCACAAAAATTAGTGTAATTTGGTTAGTTCTCGGACACTAAACATAAAACTAACATACACTTTTCAGTATCATCTGACTGTTTCTCGCGCAACGTGTCACACACGAACTATCACAACACAGTTACAATCCAGCCTCACACTTTTCCTCCTGTTTTGTATGGCAATAGGATGAATTCACTGACTATTTTCGTTGTTCCACTGATGATATTTATCGCTCCTCCATTTGCTTGTCCTTAGTAATAACGGAATCGTCGAATTTCACCATATAAGTTGTGCCTTTGTGCCAATGCGCTGTCACTTTCGCTGGAAAACCACACCCGTTGAGGAACGCTTCAACAATTCCAGCAATAAATGTCGCACAATTCAAACTTGACTTGTCTTTCGGTACAGATATGAATTTATTTACGAGCGGCTCTTTCTCTATGATGTAGTACGTTCTCTCATCGTCATTTGCATGCTCCAGTTTGTCTGCTTCCTTCCCAAACAAAGTCTTCCACAGTGTTGACTTTATAAATAAAAGCATATTCAACAATTTTATCTCACGTTTACAGTTTCTCTCTCGGACAAATAGCAAATCTATCAGTCTCACTCCAACATCTTGCCCAATTTCTGCAAGCTTATTCTGCAGTTCTGGTACAGTGTAGACTCTATTCTGACAGTACTGAACCAGTTCCGAAAACAACAACGCGTAGCAGCTGATGCTAACTTCGCCTTTACCTCTACTGAGGGATTTATCCAGGATACTTGTTTTCGGACGAACGGTAGATATTCTGATACTCATCTTTCACAATGAACTAACAACCTCCCTCTTGTCCGACGGTGACAGTTCAATACCTGCTTGCCTGCTTCGCAAGAAGACTGATGCGCCCAGCGCCACAATGTAACAGCTGAAGCTCTGTGTGAGAACAAATGACAGACGGCCGATATTACGACAGTAGGATTTTTAAAAGATTGCCGGCATGCCGTTTAGTAAGAAAAATGTTTAACGCTTGATAACGTATAGAATGTGAGAATACAATCACAAAAGTTTGCATTTGCTCACCAATACTCTAACGTCTGACACAACTGATCTTCTCATGCCTACTGAAATAATTTAAGTGGGTCTTGTGGGACACGTTTACGTACCATAAAAATGTCTATCTATATGCCGTGACGAGTTAAAGTCTTTCTCATAGGAAATAACTGACATGGAAATCAGGGTATCGTGCGCAGCCATGACTTACCGCTTATGGTGGATTTGAGAAAGAGAAATAGTGTGCCACTGCACAGCAGACTATAGTACTTTGACGGCCACATTTCATCTATTCATTCGTAATATTATTTATGTATGTCATCATGACTTCAAACCACAGTGATCAACTGAAACAGCCACTTTCAACCTGATAAACCATGTCTTAAATGCAGTGGACAATCACAGAAATATCTCAGGTTTATTCCTGGACCTAACAAAAACTCCTGCTGTGATTGATCATTCTGTGCTTCTGAGGAAGCTTGAACGGTGTGTTGTAAGCCATATCAGTGGATTAAATCATATCTGGAATATCGTTCTCAAGTAACCAAAATTAAATACATGTAAGGAAATGAACTCTAGGTACACCTTCCAGAACCATTTGGACTAAGTCATGGTGTTTCACATGGCTCTATTTCAGGTCCCCTCCGCCTCCTCCTCCTTCCCTTTTTTTAATACATGAATGATTTCCTACGACACATTAGGGATTCTGAAGCTGTAATGTTTGCAGATGACACTAGTCTATTGATTGAAGTAAATAAGGAAGAAAATCTAACTGCATCTGCAAAAGATATTACAAAAGAAAAGTCTGAATGGTTTTATAGACACAGGCTAATAATTAATCCCCAAAAAACGATACTCATGAATTTCCACACAGATCAAAAGAAAAATGTGGCACAGCCTGTAATATGTATAGATAACCAAATCATTAGATCTGCCAATTAAACTAAATTTCTTGGGATTCATATTCAGGAAAATCTTAAATGAAGCACTCATATCACATCCCTAAATTCAAAATTAGCAAAAATGAGCTATGTAGTAAGAATTAAAAAGTCATTAGGCTTAGATGAAGTACCAGTGTGTACTGAAACAATGGATAGGGATTATACAAGGCCCCTTAACATATATAATAAATTAATGCTTCACATCAGGGACATTTCTAGAGCAGTTACAACAGGCAGGTGTTGTACCTTTGCTTAAGAAAGGTAATGCAAAAGTCATAGAAGAATACCAGCCCAGTTCCCCACTGTCAGCATTCTAAAAAATAATAGAAGCAATTATGAAAGACAGATTAATGAATTACCTGAATAAATATAATATTTTAAGTGGATCACAGTTTGGTTTCCGAAGTGGCAAAAATACGGAGTCAGCCACAGTAGAATTCACTTAAGTTGTACTTGATGCTCTCGATAAAGATGAGTGTGTCATAGGCATATTTTTGGATCTTTCTAAGGCATCTGATGCAGTCAACCACAAGATTCTATTAAATAAATTAGAAGCAATAGGAATAGGAGGGGTCGCTAATGACTGGTTTCAATCATACCTAACAGATAGGGTACAAAGAGTAGATATAACACATACCGAGTGATCAAAAAGTCAGTGTAAATTTGAAAACCTAATACTCTATGGAATAATGTAAATAGAGAGGTAAAAATTGACACACATGCTTGGAATGACATGGAATTTCATTTGAGCCAAAAAAAATAAAAATAAAGTATTGCTAGATGCATGAAAGATCTCTTGCACGCGTTGTTAGGTGATGATCGTGTGCTCAGCCGCCACTTTCGTCATGCTTGGTCTCTCAGGTCCTCAGACCTCAGTCTGTGCAATTATTGGCTTTGGGGTTACCTGAAGAGACAAGTGTATCGTGATCGACCGAGATCTCTAGGGATGCTGAAAGACAACATCTGATGCCAATGCCTCACCATAATTCCGGACATGCTTTACAGTGCTGTTCACAACATTATTCCTCGACTACAGCTATTGTTGAGGAATGATGGTGGACATATTGAGCATTTCCTGTAAAGGAGATCATCTTTGCTTTGTTTTATTTTGTTATACTAATTATTGCTATTCTGATCAGATGAAGTGCCATCTGTCGGATTTTGTTGAACTTTTGTATTTTTATTTATTTATTTATTTTATTTATTTATTTTTGTTCTAATAAAACTGTGGTGTCTCCGCCAGACACCACACTTGCTAGGTAGTAGCCTTTAAATCGGCCGCAGTCCAGTAGTATACGTCGGACCTGCGTGTCGCCACTATCAGTGATTGCAGACCGAGCGCCGCCACACGGCAGGTCTAGAGAGACTTCCTAGCACTCACCCCAGTTGTACAGCCGACTTTGCTAGTGATGGTTCACTGACTAAATACGCTCTCATTTGCCAAGACGATAGTTAGCATAGCCTTCAACTACATTATTTGCTAGGACCTAGATAGTTGCCATTATCAGTTACTATTGATATTGTAAATCATGTACCGTCAAGAGCGATGTTCATCATTAATGGATTAAAGTTAAGTATTCCACCAGCTATGTCCGTTGTTTCTAAATTCTTTCCTTGTCCTGTTCCAGACCTCACGCCAGCCTGCGTGAGCAAAATCGCGTGCCTTTCGGCCCTCTCTAGTAACATGGTGTTGGCTCTCCTGCCAACCACAACACCAGAATCAGAATCAAAATACATCAATATATGGGTTCCACAAGGTAGCATATTAGGACCAATACAGTTCCTGATACACGCCAATGACTTTCCCAGTAGTGTTACTCATGGTGGCAAAATTCTCTGTGCTGATGACAGCAATATTATAGTCACTGAGAAACAAGAGAACTCCTTGCTGAGAAAGCAAATTAAACTCTCAAGGAAGTCTATGATTGGTCAATAAACAATAACTTCAGTTTGAAGAGGAAAAATGACAATGTTAAATTAAATGTAGATGGCACCTCTATAGACTGTGTAACAAATGCAAAATTTCTAGGAATGAATATTGATTCTCAGTTGAAGTGGTATGAACACACAAAGGTACTCGCAAACAGAATGTCATCAGCATGTTATGCCCTTAGAATCCTACCATCACTGTGTAACATACAGTATCTTTTGATTACATATTACCCATATGTACACTCAATTTTTCGCTATCACATTCTTTGAGGCGTGGCGCCTTCGCATCGCTCCTGTCACTTGTTAGGACGACATCATTATAGGCATGAGTCAGTGACAGATGTCACCAGCTGACGTGGACCTGAGTTACAGAGCTGCACGTAGTTGTACTAGTAGCCGGCAGAGGTCAGCAGTTGACGGACAGTGCTAGCAGTCGTAGACAAAACAATGTTGTAAAGTTATGTTTGACTAATATTTAATGTATTTGCATAATTATAATTGTTTTATATGTGTGGTAATTAGCAGTGTGAGTGTTGTATGAGTGAATAAAAACAGAAGTAAATGAAAACTATTTTGTTTATTCACGAAGTACCAGTTAAACTATGCAGGGGATTTACTATAATTAAATGTGCAGTCAGTTTATGGTACTAATAAATCGTGAGTAGAACACAAATTAATCGATAATTTCAGAAGGAGTAATATTATATTTGATACTTTTCTAAATTTATTTATTTAGCAAATTGCCATAGAAAGAAGTGGTTTACTATGATTGGTCATTGAAGTAATGCACGGGTTAGTGCTGGATAATACTGCAACCTGATTTGCTGTTTGTGACATCAGCCAATCAGAAAAATGCAGGCTCATGCCAATCTATGCTGGGAACAAAGCCTTTGGTGTGATCTAAGTAAGTCAGGGCTGAGGGTTCGAACTTGTAACATCCCACTGAAAGCAGCTCTGACGAAAGTACTGCAAAATCGTGGAAAAATGCTAATTATGAGTTCATGAAGTAGTACAAAGTGTGTTTAAGTTAACGGTTTAGTGAA
Source organism: Schistocerca gregaria (assembly GCF_023897955.1). NCBI lineage: Eukaryota > Metazoa > Arthropoda > Insecta > Orthoptera > Acrididae > Schistocerca > Schistocerca gregaria. Next base: position 809,579,985 of record NC_064921.1, on the reverse strand, counting down.
AGTTGTGTGGTTATTTCGGACGGAATATCAAAATGATTGCTTTTGACTGTTACTTAAAACCGCGTGGCATGTTGTGCGATCTAAGACTGGAACAGGTATTACATGTAGAGCACAGTGCACAACATTTGAGCAAGCATTTTCATAATTAAACGATCCAGTGAACTCTATTACTTCTGTAACGGGTGTAAATACCATAAACTGGCTATGTGTGTGATTGTGGATTGCATGTGAACTTTACATTGTGTTTCACTTAGTACGAACTTGGTAGTATTAACTGTGATCTTAATCATAAAAATACACCTGAAAATTTGCATTGCCAAGTTGAAACTTTTATTTCAGTACTAGCCATATGCCGTTTTCCGGACAATTCTATGTATGTTGCGACCTGCAGTAGACAGTAGTGGTCTAGTATTTTCTACTACAGCTTTTAGCTAGACAAATGAACATTGCTGGACACTGACAGGGCACTAAGAAGTAGTGTGCCATGCCACATCTTTTTTAAAGAATACATGCAAAAAATATAAACACAATTTTCAAACTCCAGAAAAAAGCCATAAGAATAATAACCAAAAATACTAGTTGAGCTCATAGTAAAGATCTGTTCAAAACACGGGATTTTAACTGCTCCATGAGAATATATTTACCCGTCAGTTGTACATATCACAAATAACATTGGTTGGTTGGGTTGTTTGTAGGAAGAGACCAAACTGCGAGGTCATCGGTCTCATCGGATCGGGGTAGGACGGGGAAGGAAGTCGGCCATGCCCTTTCAGAGGAACCATCTTCTGGAGCGATTTAGGGAAATCACGGAATACCTAAATCAGGATGGCTGGACGCGGGATTGAACCGTCGTCCTCCCGAATGCGAGAATAACATTGGTAATTACTGCACAAACAGCTCTGTCCATGACCATGTAACAAGAGAGAGACTTACCAAGAAAAAATAAACATAAAACTCAAAACAGAATTTTCTACCAAGAAATGAAACTCTACAATAAATTACCAAAAGAGATTAAAGAAATTACAAAAATACACTTATTTAAAAAGGCAGCTGAAAAGTACTTGTTATGCAATACATTTTATACATTGAAGGATTACTTGGGTAAAACAGAGTAGGGGTTCGATAAAAAAATTATACAAGTAAATAATAATAATAATAATAATAATAATAATAATAAAACATCCAACATTCCACTAACACCTTCACTTTATGTTTTTTTTCCCCTTTCTAGAAATACTTACCCCCAAACTATGCATAGCACAATACCAACACCTCTTCTTCTTTCTGAGCTCAACATCTCACTCGTTACGGAAGGAGGCTGACTCAGTTTTTCAGGATAGCAAATGGGAAGTTGCAGTACAGAAAATGGCCCAAAGACACAAAGAAAGATGAAAGTAATGAGAAGTAACGGAAATGAGAACAGCGAGACACTTAACACCAGATTGATGGTCAAGAAGTAGATGAAGTTAAGGAATTCTGCTGCCTAGTAAGCAAAAATAACCAATGATGGATGGAGCAAGGTGGACATCAAGAGCAGACTCGCTATGGCAAAAAAGGCATTCCTGGCCAAGAGAAGACTACTAACATCAAACATAGACCTTAATTTGAGAAAGAAATTTCTGAGAATATACCTTTGGAGTGCAGCATTGTATGGTAGTGAAACATGGAATGTGGGAAAACTGGAAGAGAAGAGAAATGTAGCATTTGAGATGTGTTTCTACAAATGAATGTCGAAAATTAGGTGGACTGAAAAGGTGAAAAGGTAAGGAATGAGGAGGTTCTGTGCAGAATCAGACAGGAAAGGAAAATGTGGAAAAAACTACAAGGAGAAGGGACAGGATGATAGGACATCTGTTAAGACATCAGGAACTTATTTCCATGGTACTAGAGGGAGCAGTAGAGGGCAAAATCTGTAGGGGAAGAAAGAGATTGGAATACGTCCAACAGATAAGTGAGGACACAGGTTGCAAGTGCTACAGGTTGGCACAGGACAGAAGTTCGTGGCGGCCCACATCAAACCCATCAGAAGACTGATGCCTCAAAAAACACGTAAATTCCCCATTCATACTGTAATCATCAGCAGAGACTTTAATCATCCAACAATTAATTACAGTTTTGTTTGTGGTGGGTATGATTAGACATCCTGTGAAATTTTACTAAATACCTTCTGTGAAAACTACCTAGAACAGACAGTTAGTGAAGTGTCTGGGCTACCTGAATAAAAATGTGAAAAATGCAACTCCGAAAACAACTTATTGGATGCACAAAAGGAAACAATAATACAATCTCCAAAATAACAACAGACTCAATCCCAATTGTGCACCATCGCAAATATAAAATATCAAATAATAATAGAAAAAAACCCAACTCTTCACGGGGAGAGATCACAAGAAAAGAATTCTGTAATGTCAAGATGTTTGTTGGCTATGCCAAGTCCATCTGCAAGAGATCAGCCAGCTAGAAGAGGCGTCTGGCCATGGCTGCCGGGGTGGCAGCTCTGTATACTTCCAAGTGGTGAGTCTAACTGCCCTTTGCCGGTAGTGCACTGCCCTGTAAAGACAGTTTGGTGGATGTTTCTGCTGGAACTATTTGCGATTACATGCCTGTTGTATTAAAGTAGTTCCTGAGCTAGCTGTGACTTCTGGTGAAGCTGTTCTGCAGGCTGTGCAAATGGGTAGCGGTTCCTGGTGGCCATTGATATAGGGGTAAAGCTGGTTGGTGTGCTTACGGGACATCATGCCATCATCAAGGGTGACTGCTGCCATAGCGTGGCCAGTAAGTGACAAGGTCCTGGCAGGAACCCACCAGGAGCTGGTGTTGTGTTGTGGCCGCCGGTAAATATTTGTGTTGATAACAGAGACGACGTAGGTTTTCCTGGTGAATATATGCTGTGTGATGCAGGAATCTTGTATTGGTTGAACGTGAAGTGGGATGGTGATGCAGTAGGCGCTATGGAGTATGAAATGGGTGGCCACAGCAGACATCTCCCCCACAGCCCCTGACCCCCAGGAGTGAGTGGAAGGCTCATCTCGACATCAAGCCCCAGGGGCATTGGTGACAGAAGACCGGGGACAGTCTCAGGTGCAGGATCTACCTCCATGGGCATACGGACCGCTGCCAGAGGGTCCGCCTGGGGTGTGACTGGTGGCAATGGTGGAGGTGGCAGTGAGAGGAGCATCATCATCCCCAAGTGCCGACAGTCATAAAGACGGCAGAGGAGATGGCTGCAGACGACACCAGGGGTAAAGCTGGTTGGTGTGCATACGGGACATCATGCCATCGTCAAGGGTGACTGCTGCCATAGCATGGCCAATAAGTGACAAGGTCCTGGCTGGTAGTAGTAGTAGTAGTAGTAGTAGTAGAGGGGTTTGTGGGCACACGACAGCAAGGTCTTCAGCGCCCGTTCAGTAACAGAGTGAGACGGGTGTCAAGAAAAAAACTCAGAACAGTTATATAAAACGGAACATAAAACATGGGGAGCAATAGTTGAAAAACATGTGCTCACCCACACCGAAGCATGGGATGAAGCAGGGCGTCAGCAGTAAAACATGGACAACACAGACAGAAAGTGGTAGAGGGAGCTAAAATAATGGAGCAGATTGAAGTGGCTGGCTGACCGCAAGGGAAAAAGGGAGGAGTCAGCCACTCTGCAATACACTAAAACCTCCAGCCTAAAAGTTTAGGCCAGAGTCCAGACACATCATAAAACTTAAAAAGCCTAGACACACACATCTCATCGTTAGCTAAAACACAAGCCAGATCCCCATCAACTTGTGCTTCCGCCCTCGCATTACGGTATAAAATGCAGTCTGTTAAAATTTGGCGGACAGAGATGTGCACACCACAAGCATCACAAAACGGAGGATCCTCCCGCCGTAATAAAAAGCTATGTGCCTGATCCGAAGATGTGCGAGGGCCACCTCTTCCTGCCTGAGCAACTGGCAGGAGGAACGCCACGACAGAGTGGTTGACTTTACCAACCGCAGTTTATTGGCTGTCACCGGCAGCCATTCGTCTTCGCACAACTCCATGCACTTCCTGTGGAATGCAGAGATGACAGACTGCAAGGGGATGGGACACTGGACCACATCCTGCACTCTGCAGGCCTCCTTGGCAGCCCGATCGGCCTGTTCATTGCCCCATATGCCGACATGACCAGGTACCCAGGTTGGTTGGTTTATGGGATTAAAGGGACCAGACTACTATGGTCATCGGTCCCTTGTTCCAAAGGAAAAAAACTAAAAACTCCTAAAGAGAAGAAAAACGAACAACAGGAAAGACGGCAGATGACACAGGACAAGAAATACTCAGACAAAGAACAGACAAAACAAAGTAACACCACACAGAGTGTGGCGGTGGTTGGCCGACCATAGGGATAAAAAAGGAATAGCCAACCATCGAGAACACATTAAAAACTCAGTTTAAAATCGTAGGCCAAAGGCCAGAATCAACACAATACAATAAAATGAAACAGAAACACCCAGATTAAACGATATAAACCCCCTGACCGAATAAAACGTAAAACTAAGTCAGCCATAGCAGAGTCATCTGTTAAAAGCACAGGGAGCGTGTCAGGCAGTGCAAACGACTGCCTGAGCACAGCTAAAAGTGGACAGTCCAATAAAATGTGGACCACTGTCAAAACGGAGCCGCACCGACATAAAGGTGGGTCCTCATGTCGCAATAGGTGGCCGTGCGTCAGCCATGTGTGCCCAATGCGCAGCCAGCAGAGGACAAAAGACTCCTTGCGAGAGTGTAAACACTGCAGCCAGACGGCAACGAACGTTGTTCAGAATGGTCCCCTAAGTTAGTGCATAACCGACACGACCAGCAACCATCGAACCGTAGGTGTAGACAACGCCAGAGCCCTGATACGTGGTCAGGATGGAATAAAAGCGGCGTCGGAAGGCCTCCGGAGGGACTGAGTCCTTCGGGCCCTGTGCCAAGTTGAGCCGAAGGCAAGGGCGAGGCACACACCACGGGGGTGTACGCAGAGGGGCCCAGAAAGGAGGTGGAACAGGGAAACACCCAAGCCCGTAGAGAAGCTGTTCGACACATACGGCGATCGGACAACCCAACCGGGGCCGACGTTCTGGCAGATGGACGACTGACTGCGGAAACAGGACACGATAATTTGGATGCCTGGGCAAGCTAAAAGCATGGGCAGCATAAGCAGCCAGTAACCGCAGTGAAGGGACACCTGCCTCCACAAGTATTCTGTCCACAGGGTTGGTTTGGAAGGCACCAGTGACAAGGCCTTGCGGATTGCGCCCTGTAGCCGACGTTCAGCAGCTGCAATGCCAATAGAGCTGTAGTAAAGACAGAAGTCGTCAGTACCCAGTACCAGGTACCCAATTCAAGCGCCGGCTCACCATCCGTTCAAGCAACTTGGAAAGAACGTTGGTGAGGCTAATGGGACGGTAGCTTTCCACCTCTAAAGGGTTCTTCCCCGGTTTCAGAATGGGAACAACAAGACTTTCCCGCCATTGCGACGGAAACTCACCCTCGACACAAATGCGGTTGTAAAGGTCGAGGAGGCGTCGCTGGCAGTCCACTGAAAGGTGTTTCAGCATCTGAGAGTGGATGCTATCTGGCCCAGGAGCGGTATCAGGACAAGCGGCGAGGGTACTGTGAAATTCCCACTCACTGAATGGAACATTGTACAATTCAGGATGGTGGGTGCGAAAAGAAAGACTCCGACGTTCTATCCGCTCTTTAATGGAGCGGAAGCCCAAGGGGTAGTTGGCAGAAGCGGAATTCAGGGCAAAGTGCTCTGCCAAGCGGTTTGCAATGACGTCGGAGTCAGTACAAACTGCTCCATTCAGTGAGAGCGCAGGGACGCTGACAGGGGTCCGATAGCCATAGAGGCGTCGAATCTGGGCCCAGACCTGCGATGGAGTGACATGGAGGCCAATGGTGGACACATACCGCTCCCAGCACTCCTGCTTGCGTTGGTGGATAATGCGGCGGCCTCGCGCACGCAGCCGTTTCAAGGCGATAACGTGTTCAATTGACGGACGTCGCTTGTGACGCTGGAGCGCCCGCCGGCGAGCTTTAATCGCTTCAGCTATCTCAGGCGACCACCAAGGCAAAGTCCGCCGCCGAGGGGACCCAGAAGAACGGGGGATGGCAGATTCGGCGGCAGTAATGATGCCGGTGGTGACCGATTGAACCACTGCATCAATGTCATCGTTAGAGAGAGACTCAATAGCGGCAGTGGAGGAGAACAAGTCCCAGTCAGCCTTATTCAGAGCCCATCTGCTAGGGCGCCCAGAAGATTGACGCTGTGGCAGTGACAGAAAGATTGGAAAGTGGTCACTGCCACACAGGTCGTCATGCACTCTTCATTGGACAGATGGTAAGAGGCTAGGGCTACAGATGGAAAGGTCAATGGCGGAGTATGCGCCATGCGCCACACTGAAGTGTGTGAAGGCACCATCATTTAATATCGAGAGATCGAGCTGCGCCAATAAATGCTCAACGATGGCGCCTCGACCTGTTGCCACTGACCCACCCCACAGATGGTTATGGGCGTTAAAGTCGCCCAGTAACGAGAAAGGTGGCGGCAACTGGGCTATCAGAGCAGCCAGGACATGCTGCGTGACATCACCATCCGGTGGAAGGTAAAGACTGCAGACGGTAACAGCCTGTGGCGTCCACATCCAAACAGCGACAGCCTCTAAAGGTGTTTGGAGAGGGACAGACTCGCTGTTAAGAGAGTTCAGTACATATATGCAGACGCCACCAGACACCCTTTCATAAACTGCCCGGTTCTTTTAAGAACCCCGATAGCCATGGAGGGCGGGGGTTCGCATTGCCGGAAACCAAGTTTCCTGCAGAGCAATGCAGAGGAAAGGGTGAAGGCTGATAAGTTGGCGGAGCTCAGCTAGATGGTGGAAGAAACCGCTGCAGGTCCACTGGAGGATGGTGTTGTCCATGGCTGAGAAAGGTGTGACGGGACTGGAAAGGCAGATTACGCTGCTGGGTCACCTGCTGCCTCCAATGGAGCACCCGTGCAAATGCTATCCATTGCGTCTGAGGGACCGGCGAGAGCGAGGTCCTCAGCGGACGCAAGAATCTCCACCTCATCCTCAGACACAGAGCTTGTAGGTAGTGGTGGAGTAGGTGCCATCGCTGGTGCCTTGGTCTTATGGGGCTTCAGTGTCGTTTTGTCTCGCTGTTCCTTTGGTTGCCGTTGCTGATAGGGCTTATTGGAGTCAGTCTCCAGAACCGAAGATGATCGCGAAGCTCAACGACCAGCGGCCTGTGGCTTCTTCAGCCACTGGTTGGTGTCTGCTGTGCCGCTGGTAGGAACCTAGAAAGGGAGTGACCCAAGGGATCCCTTCCGAGCGAGAGAAGCCGAAGAAGACTTACGCTTCTCCAGCTTAGAAGTGGGGACTCGTGTCCCCGGTGGTTTAGTGGGTTCTGCTCCCGAGGTAGATGGTGTGGGAGCAAAAGCAAGAGAAGGGGCCCCCATCGTCAAGGGTGCAGGTGAGGTCCTCTGACGCTGAGAGCTGACTGTCTGTGGTGCAGCTAAAGGAGCTGGAGCAGGAGTAACAGTGGAGGCATAAGATGACATCATGCGCACAGGATGTAGCCGTTCAAATTTCCGCTTAGCCTCAGTGTAAGTCAGTCGGTCCAGGGTCTTATATTCCATGATTTTGCGTTCTTTCTCTAAGATCCTGCAGTCTGGCGAGCAAGGTGAATGAGGCTCTCCACAGCTGACACAGATGGGAGGCGGAGCACATGGAGTATCGGGATGAGATGGGCGTCTGCAATCTCGACATGTGAGGCCGGAAGTACAGCGGGAAGGCATATGGCCGAACTTCCAGCAGTTAAAGCACCGCATCGGGGGAGGGATATAGGGCTTGACGTCACAATGGTAGACCATCACCTTGACCTTCTCCGGTAATGTATCACCCTCGAAGGCCAAGATGAAGGCACCGGTAGCTACCTGATTGTCCTTTGGACCCCGATGAACGCGCCGGACGAAATGATCACCTCTACGCTCTAAGTTGGCGCGCAGCTCGTCATCATACTGCAGAAGTAGGTCCCTATGGAAAATAACACCCTGGACCATATTTAAACTCTTATGTGGTGTGATGGTAACATTAACATCACCCAACTAGTCACAAGCAAGCAACCTGCATGACTGGGCGGAGGATGCTGTTTTTATCAAAACTGACCCAGAGCGAATTTTAGACAAGCCCTCCACCTCCCCAAACTTGTCCTCCAAATGCTCTACAAAGAACTGAGGCTTCATGGATACAAAGGATTCCCCATCAGCTCTGGTACAGACGAGATACCTGGGCGAATACATGTCACTATCATTCATTGCCTTTCGTTCCTCCCGTGGTGTGGCCAGGGATGGGAACGATTTGGGGTCATGAACGTTAGCTTTAAAATGAGCCCTTGAACGCTTAGAGACTGCTGGTGGCTGGCCACCAGCAAGAGATGATGTACCATGCTTCATTGCGGGACATCCGCCCTGATGCCACCTACTCCGACCAAGGGCCCTCCCCATGGGCGCCACACAGCCACAGCAAGAGCCACCTGGCAGGATGGCCATTGCCGGGAGTCCTGATGCCCCAGGGAGATGGCCATCTACTCCTTGGCATACATGGGGAGTAAACGGCGCGGGCATCAGTAGAGCGATCCCTGTGTTGTCAGGGGGCTACAACCAACAGGGTACATGGCGGCCCCACCACAACGGACTGGCTACCGTGCTGGATCTTAGGTGCAAAAATGTATAAGGTCGTCGTCGCAGCGAAAAGCAACACTGCACAGTGCAGCGTGGTAATCACACCCAGAGACGTATCCTCGCCCAAGAGATGGAAAACGAGCGGGACACTATTGCAACGACGAGAAAGCCAGGTAAAGGTCTCAATGCACGACAGATACAGTGCACCATGTAAGGCGCCCTTCCCCAATTGGCTCGCTCTTCGGAACAATTTAGAAAGATGGAGGTCAAACCCGAGAGGGGACCATCATATAAGACCGAAAAGGTTGAGACTCCTTTTAGTCGGTTCTTACGACAGGCAGGAATACCGCGGGCCTATTCTTACCTCCGAACCCGCAGGGTGGTGGTGGTGATTAGTGTTACCGTCCCGGCGACAACGAGGTCATTAGAGACGGAGCGCAAGCTCGGGTTAGGGAAGGACTGGGACGGAAATCGGCCGTGCCCTTTCAAAGGAACCATCCCGGCATTTGCCTGAAACGATTTAGGGAAGTCACGGAAAACCTAAATCAGGATGACCGGAGACGGGATTGAACCGTCGTCCTCCCGAATGCGAGTCCAGTGTGCTAACCACTGCGCCACCTCGCTCGGTGAACCCGCAAGGGGGGGGGGGGGGGGGACCAGGCACCCAGCAGGAGGATACTTCTGTACCCCGCCGTTGCAGCAAGTACAGTTGGTCATGTATCAGCCGGACCATCCCCTCAGTCGGGTACAGGTTCTGCAGTGATTGTAAGGCACTAAGAGAATTGGAGCAGAGAAGAAATCGATCGCCCCGAACACGATTCATCTGCTCCAGTGCCTTCAGGATCGCTATGAGCTCCACTGCGAAAACGGTATATTCAGCAGGGAGGCGAATCCGCGTAACTTGATCAGGGAACACTACAGAACAGCCAAGGAAATTCTCCTGTTTGGAGCCATCAGTGTACACGACGGTGAAACCGTGATGCACATCTGAAATGTTAAAAACAGAGATTGGAATGCAAATCTGGTGTGCTATCTTTCTTAAAATTAGTCAAATCTAAAATAAGTTTGAGTCGCCGGAGGAGCCAAGGTGGAGATCTGCGCCAACCGCGGCGTAAAACACGAAGACCAGCCATTGACATGGCACCGAGGCAATCCTGTGCGCGAATCCCATAGGGCGGCGTCGTACGTTGCCGGTTATGAAATAATCGTGCCAGAGGAGGCTGAGCAACGGTATGGTATGCAGGGGTGTATGGTGTGGACAAAGTTTTATACGCCTGGCGCACTGTAAGTAGCCGTCGCCGCATATGAAGTGGCGGTTCACCTGCCTCTGCACAGAGGCTTGGTACGGGGATAGTCCTGAATGCCCCAGTGGCCAACTGAAGCCCTTCATGGCGCACAAGGTCCAACATCTTTAAGTAAGAAAGCCTCGCTGACCCATACACTGTGCACCCATAATCGAGCCAAGATCGCACCAACGCCCTGTAAAACTGGAGCAGACAAGTCCTGTCAGCTCCCCATGTACTGTGGCTAAGACATTTTAAAATACTTAAAGCCTTAAGTGACCGCCGTTTCAGGTCTTTAAGATGAGGTAACCACGTGAGCTTCGAGTCAAAAATGAGCCCCAGAAACCTCACCGTGTCTTTAAAAGTGAGAATAGTGTCCCTCATCCGCAACTCAGGAAAGGTTAAAATCGAACGAGAACGGTTAAAAAGAACACATACAGACTTCTCGGTGGAAAACTTAAAACCACTCTTCTGCGACCAGTCATCCAAACGCCTAATCGTAAGTTGCAACTGACGAGTTGTCGTTGCAAGGCTTGAAGAAGAGCAAAACAAAGAGAAATCATCCGCAAACAAGGAACACTGGACAGGACTTTTCACTACGGACGTAATGCTATTAATAGCGATGGCAAAGAGAGTCACACTTAAAACGCTACCCTGAGGCACACCGTTCTCCTGCTCAAAGCGATCAGACAAGACGTCACCAATTCGGTATCTAAAATATCGTGGCGAGAGGAAAGACTGAATAAAAAGAGGAAGACAACCACTACAACCCCATTCGTGAAGTTGCTCCAGGATGAGGCGCCGCCAAGTGGTATCGTAGGCCTTCTCGATGTCGAAAAATACACCTAGAAGGTGATGACGGCGTAAGAAAGCTTGTTGTATAGCCGCCTCTAGGAGGGCAAGGTTATCGAAGGTGGAACGAAACCTCCTGAACCCACACTGAAAGCGACTTAGGAGTTGCCGGGATTCTAACATCCAGACAAGGTGGCGGTTGACCATCCGCTCCAAGGTCTTCCCTATGCAACTAGTGAGGGCAACACTACGGTAGCTACTTGGGCTAGTGCAGTCTTTCCCAGGTTTTAAATAAGGGATTAAAACTGCCTCACGCCACGCGTCAGGAAAGTGACCCGACGCCCAAATGGCATTAAAAAGTGCGAGGAGGATTTCTCTGTTGCGCATTGTGAGGTGCCATAGCATACTGTAATGGATCCTGTCGGGACCAGGGGATGTGTCACGAGCTCCAGACAATGCAAAATCCAGCTCCCACATAGAAAATGGGCAGTTGTAAACATCATGAGAAGTGGACTGGAAGTCCAGACTACATCTCTCAGCAACGACTCTATGGCGCTGGAAACCTGGATCCTGACTGCTTGTTGCAGGAACGAAAATGGGCAGTTGTAAACATCATGAGAAGTGGACTGGAAGTCCAGACTACATCTCTCAGCAACGACTCTATGGCGCTGGAAACCTGGATCCTGACTGCTTGTTGCAGGAACTGTGGCAAAATACGCTGCCATAGTCTGGGCAATGTCTCGCGGATCCGTGTGGAGAGTGCCGTTATTCATTACAGCAGCTATGGGGCACCTCCCTCCTCTGCCAGAAATTCTCCTGATGGTCTCCCACACAATGGAACTTTTGGTGGAACGATTAATGGTGGTCAGGAACTGTTGCTATGACCTCTTCTTGCTCTCACGAATAATGTGGCAACATCTTGCCCTCGCTACCCGAAAGGCTGCAAGATTCTCAGCACTCGGCCGACACTTGAACCGACGCAGAGCCGCACGCCTGGTCCTGATTGCAGAGCAGCATTTGGCACTCCACCAAGGCACAGGTGGCCTCTTCCGGTGGCCTGTGGAATGGATCTGCAGAGGCGTGGTGGACCATTTTGGTAATATGATCCACCCACACCTCAACATTCGCACAGTGTTTGAATTGAGCCAACTGGCTATAAAGTATCCAGTCAGCTCCACTGAGCACCCATCGTGGTGGTCTCCTTTCGGGGCCCACGCCATCTGGAAGGTGAATCCAGAGTGGGAAAAGATCACTGCCGTGCAAGTCAGCGACCACTTCCCAGTGAGCACTGGCGGCAAGAGCTGGAGAACAAAGCGAGAGATCAATGGCAGAGAACGACCCAGTCGCTGTGCAGAAATGAGTACTGTGTCCTCCATTGAGCAAGTAGGCACAGGATGACAGGAGAAGCCTCTCAATTGCACTACCCCTGGGGCTGGTACTTGCAGAGCCCCAAAGCACATTGTGGGCATTAAAATCACCACAAATAATGAATGGCTGGGGGAGCTGTATAAGAAGGTCGGTGAGGGCCGCTTCATCAAGTGTATCATGTGGGGGTAAGTAAAGCGAACATATAGTCAATGGATGAAGCACGTACATGGACACAGCGATGGCCTGTAAAGTCGTCGTAAGTGAAAGAGGCGAGGAGTGGTAGTCCGTCCTGACGAAAATACCTACGCTTCCTCTAGCTCTCTCTCCACGCAGGTCATCCTTTTTGTGGAGTGTATAGCCTCCTATCTCAGAGGAGTATGACGGATGGAAATAAGTCTCCTGGAGACATAGACACAGTGGTCTACCCTGAGATAGTAGACCAAGTTCCTCTACATGCGTCCTGAACCCTTGCAAGTTCCACTGAAGTATGGGAGCCACCTATGATGGGGGTAGCACCTTCATGCTGTCTCTCCGACGGGGCGGGGAAACCACAGCAGGTGGAGGGGCAGGTGTGGGGGCGAGATGATTGCCCCACACATACTTCGCATTCCATCAACTCTGGGGAAGAGTCAGATGAAGCCTCACGTAAAACAACATCCGCATGGTCAGAAGGTTTACCACGGGATTTGACCCGCTGATGCTGCTGTACAGGAGCCTTCTGTGGTTTGGTGGGCTTTGGGGGAGTTGATGTGAGAGTGGTAATGGCTGTACTGGGCTTCGGAACATTCTCAGCTGTTGGAGGCGCCAGGGGCTGGCCCAAGTTCGCCACTGTACCTTTGTCTGCCGTTCGAGTAGGGGCTACTGGCTCTGAAACACTGGCTGCGTTGCAAGTGCACTGACAGCTGCAGGTGTTAGTGCCAACACTCACCACCTCAGTCTGCGTTGAGGCATCGACTTTTGGAGTAGGCTTCTGAACCAGAGATGCAAAAGATGTAGCAAATGTGGGGGGTTGCATCGACTTATCGATCTTCTTGGCCTCACCATATGGGATACGCCGGGATGTTTTTATTTCCTGAACTTTGCGTTCCTCTAAAAATATTCGGCAGTCACTACTCCAAACAGGGTGGTTTCCAGAGCAATTGATACATCTGGCTGGAGACGAGCAACCAACTCCTTCATGAGCAGCCTTTCCACAGTTGCCACAAGTCGCTTCACCTTTACACCCTAAGGTGGTATGCCCAAAACGCTGGCATTTAAAACAGCGCATTGGAGACGGGAAATAAGGCCGCACACTAAGGCGAAGGAAGCCAGCTTTAATATGTTCTGGAAGTTTCCTGCTACTGAAGGTCAGAATAAAAGAGTCGGATTTCACAAGATTGCCATCAACCCTCTTCATGATATGTTGAACATCAACGATACCTTCCGGAGCCCACTCATGTTGCAGTTCGTCTTTGGGAATGTCAACTAGATCCCGGCAAGTCACAACACCTTTGCTATAATTCAAGATGCTGTGCAGTTCAGTGTCTATGGCATACTCCCCAAGGCATTTAGCAGCTTGCAGGTTAGTGGCTTGCTGGGAAGTCGAAGTTTCCACGAGCAAGGTCCCATTACGCAAACGCTTCACTGATTTTAAGGAGCCACAGATGCCCTCCAGACCCTTTTGTATATAGAAGGGCGAAACCTTCTCAAAACTACCCTCCTTCCATTTTACAATGAGAAACACATTCTGATGACCAGAATGCAATCTGTTACTAAAGACTTGGCTAGTCAAAGATGTGCTGCAGTCAGGGGGACTGACTGCACGAGCCCTCTTCAGAGACTGGGTGTTAGAACCTTCCAGCGGCCCACCCTTTCCGCTGGGAGGAGGAAAGAGGATTTCGAAGGATCCATCTCGGTCCCACGAGCAGCTAGGGAACGAGAAGTCCACCTAGACAGAGCCCCGCGTGCCTAGGTAAGCCTTATACAACTGGGGTGCGGCAGGTGCCTCAGAGGTTGCCCCCTTGCGACTGTTCCACCCCAACAGCCATGCATCTTATAGGCGCGCAACACACCGTAAGATTGAAGGGTTTTTATAGAGGTTTACCTTCCTCGCAATCCAGGCGGTCAAGCCAAGATTACCATTCCCCGCAGCACACAACATTCCACTGCTGCACCATACAGTGATCGCTGAAGCATGTCCAAGGGTTACGGTGACAGCAGACTCAGGACCCCAGGGTCGCCAAGCCCGTACTCAGCAAATGAATGCTGAGCCCCTGGGGGCGTCCTGGCAGGAACCCACCAGGAGCTGGCTGGGGAGAAGACAGAAACAGGAGAGACAAGGGGGACTGATGAGGGCACCATGAAGTTTTTCAGCTGGGGATGACCCATCCTGAAGTGGACTGGTAGGAGGAAAGAAAGATGGTAAGGGTGTCATCCAGGGAGTGTTGGGGACGCAATTTCGACATCTGGACTTTTAATGTATGGACAAATGGTTTGGGTACTCCTTTAGATGCAGGATGAAAGGGAGCAGTATGAATCAACTGGGTGCCCAGAGTGGTGCAGAAAGAGATAAATTCAGCAGATGTTAATTGAGTGCCGTTGTCAGTCACCAATGTCTCTAGAAGGCCCTCAATGGTAAATATGTGGGAAAGAGCTAGGATTGTATGGGCAGATGTCATGGAGGACATGCGGGAGAGATAACGAAACCCTGCGTCGACTTGGATAAGCCAGGAGGAGCCAAGGAATGGGCCCATGAAATCCAAGTGCAAACAGGACCAAGGAGAAGGTGCAAGAGGCCACAGGTAGAGGCATCAAGGGGGTGTCGACTGGTGCTGTTGACAAGAGGGATGTGAAGCCACCACGCGGGTGATGGCGGCGTCCACCCCCCTCCAGTAGACATGCTGATGGGCAAGCCGTTTCGTCAAGACAATCCCCCAATGACCAATGTGCACGAGCTCCAATGCCTCCTGGTGGAGGGAGGGCGGGATCACAACCTGCCATCGATAATTATCACCCAAGATAAAGAGGACCCCATCTCTGAAAGACACATTCTGGCGGTGGTGCCAGTACGCCTGGACCTCCGGCTGCAGCAGCTGACAACAGACTGATGGCCACCCATGCTGAATGTGGTGCATCAGCACCTGGAGGGTTTGGTCGTCTGCCATGTGATATGTGACTAGCTTGGCATTCAGCGGCAAATCAGCTACTGCCTCAGCAGCTGCATCATCCAGGTGTAAACAGGCAACCGGGTCAACATTGAACTCAGGATCAGCAACCACTGGGAGACGAGAGAGAAGATCCGTGTTAGGACGGAGATCTGTGGCCTGAAAACGGATGTCATAGGAATATTCCACGAGGAACAATGCCCAGTGCTGGAGTTGACGAGCAGTCGTTGTGAAGATGGCAGACGTAGCATTGAACAATGAGACCAGAGACTTGTGATCAATGTATAATGTGAAGCGGTGGCCATAGATGAAATTGTGCAATTTCTTAAACTCAAAGATGATGGCCAAGGTCTCCTCCTCAATTTGGTTGTAGGTATTCTTAGCTGGGGATATCATTTTGGAGATAAAGGCCACCAGGCACTCGAATCTGTTGATGACGTGAGACAATGCAACCCCCACAGTGTAGTCTAATGCATCGGCAGCCAAGGTGAGAGGCTTGCTGGGGACATAAGGGAAAAGGCAACACGGTGTCAGGAAAGAATGCCCTATCGCAAGCCTGAGACCAGTCCCAGGTAACATTCTTATGGAGGAGGCGGTGAAGAGGTTCTGCCAGAGTCGTGGCATGTGGGATGAAGCGGCGATAGTAATTGAGTTGATCCAGTACTGACCTGAGATGGGAGATGTCTGTCAGGGGCAGCAGCTGCTCAGTAGCCTCGACACACTGAGGCATTGGTTGATGCCATTAGTGCTCAAAACATGGCCGAGGTAGGGCACCTGAGGGACAAAAAAAATACATTTCTCCTTGTTGCAATGTATGCTGGCACTCTGAAGGACAGGGAAGAGGTGCCAGAGGTTCTGGGCCAAGTCCGGAGTTGAGATGCCAGCGACTAAGATGTTATCAAGGTAGTTAGCCATCCCCGGAATGTCTCTTGTAAATGTTTCCAAATAACACTGGAAGATGGCCAGAGCATTGGTGACCCCAAACAGGAGGCGGTTGTAACAGAAGAGCCAAAAAAGGGGTATTGATTATCAAGATCATTTTCGATGACTTGTCCAAAGGCAACTGGAGGTAGGCATCCTGCAGGTCACTTTTGGCAAACATCTTGCCGCCAGCCAACTTGGTCAGGATGTCATCAACCTGGGGTATGGTACAGGAGTGAATAACAGACTGAGCATTGACAGTGGTCTTAAAATCCCCACAAACATAAAGGGATCAGTTTGGCTCTCAAGGACCACAATGGGTGTAGCTCAATGACTATGGGGACTGGGATCAGGATGCCCTCAGCCTCTAGGTAATGAAACTCCTGCTGTAGTTTGTCACAGAGGGCAAATGATTCTTAGCAAGCCTTGTGGAACTTCGGTACTGCCGAGTAGAGGAGTTCAGTATGGACTGTGAACCCGGCGACCCGCGGAGATGTAGCAGAGAGCACGCCTGAGAAGTCATCCAGAAGCTGCTGCAAGTGATTGTCAGCCGACAACGACTGGTCAGCTGGATCCGAGTCATGTATCTTGAGGCCCAGTAAGGGAAAAAGATCCAGTCCCAATATGTTGGTGGCCTTGGGCGTGGCAAGGACCAAAACCTGGGCCATGGTATTGTAAGTGAGGTGATGGACCCAAGCCAAGAACCACTCCTGCAGTTGCATGATATCAGTGTAGTTATTCAGGGAAGCATGGAATGGATGAAGTGGCTGTGAACTGAGATGGCAGTGGGAATCCCCATCGATGATGGTGGCGGAGTGCTCCACATCCACTTGAAAAGGGAGAGGAGTGCTGTTCAACCACACAGTCACAGTGATTGCTGCTGCCGTGTGCGGAAAAACCAACTGCACAAAGGAAATTGGTGGCAGCAGGTCCATCTCGTCTACCATGGAGTCGGAGGCATCCAAAACGGTGTGGTCTATGGCTATCAACATTGGCAACAAACAGACCTCAGCTTTGTAACCCTGCATTCCACAAGCCAAACAGGTCACCCTCCAGAAGAGGCAATCCTGCCTCTGATGTGTGACAAAGCATTGACTACAGGAGGGCAACCGTTGTCACGGCTGCTGTGGCCGCTGTTGGCACAGGTGGGAATCAGTGCCCTGGTCCTGGAGGGTGGATGCAGCCTCACAAGGGGGCCCTGGTGCTCCTACAGTGGCTGTGGTGATGTGAACCAGCATCACGAGGAGCGGGCGGCAAAGAGGTGGGCGGCAAAGAGCTGCACCGGGGACTGCAGCACAGAAGCAGAGCAAAAGGACTGCTCATGAGTGTGGATAATGGATAAACAGGTGTCTAAAGAGGGCGCTTTCAGCTTCAGAAGATCAGTCCATAAGGTATCATCTGGGACAAGAATCATATCACAAATGAGTGCCGAACCATAAGACCACTTGCAATGGGGGTTGCCACAGAAAAAACAACAGTCACAAGAGAGACCTTGCAGTGAAGCAAGCCTTCTCCATTATGACTGCACAGGAAGCTTCTGACAACAGAAGAACTTGTGATGTGCTGCCACGACATGGACTTGAGAGTCAAAATAGTCAAGTAGGCTAGAAGTCAATGCCTCATAGGAGAGAGAATGAGTTTCTGCATCGGGATGCAACTGTTGAAGAAGGTGATAAATTTCTGGTCCCACAAAGACAAGAAAAAAATTTGTGATGCTGAACGTCACCAGTGACATTGTGAGCAATAAAGTGTTGCTCCAGATGAGCCATGTAGTTGCCCAAGGCTCAACAGATTTGTCAGACTTGGGAAATGCAGGGGACACGGCGCAGAGCCCCAGAAGCAGGGAAGTTCCGTGGGAGCACTACATAGGCACCCCGAAGGAGGGGGGGGGGGGGGGGCGCTGAATAATGAGCTCACTCATTTGTTGTTGCGTACTTTCCAACAGCACTATGACTCTCGCTGAGGGTTCATCAGTACTTGGAAGACCGTCTGCCATAGTGGACAACTACCAAGCAAAAGCGGAAAATTCTTAAAGCAACTCATCGCCACTGAAGAACCTGCACTAACAGAATAGAAATGTGGAAAACCCAAGTCCAAAAACAATTTATTGGATGCACCAAAATGAAACAACAATACAATCTCCATACTCTATCCCAACTGCAGATCATCACAAATATAAAATAACAAATAATCAGAAAAAATCTGACTCTTCAGGGGAGAGATCACAATAAAACAACTCGACAATGTCAAGATGTTCGTCAACTACACCAAGTCCATTTGCAAGAGATTGGCCACCTAGAAGAGGCGTATGGCCATGGCTGTCAGGATGGCAGCCCCGTATACCTCTAAGCAGTGTGTCGAACTGCCCTTTGCTGGAAATGCACCGCCCTACAAAGCCCATTTGGCAGATGTATCTGCCAGAACTATTTGCGATCACGTGTCTGCTGCATCAAAGTAGTTCCTGGACTAGCTGTGACTACTGGTGAAGCTGTTCTGCAGGCTCCATGAATGGGCAGTAGTCCCTGGCAGCTGTTGGTGGAAACATGGTGTTGTGTTGTGGCCGCCGGTAAATATTTGTGTTGACAACACAGACAACGTAGGTTTTCCTAGTGAATATATGCCCTGTGATGCACCCATCCTGTGTTGGTTGGACGTGAAGTGGGGTGCTGATGCAATAGGCATTATGATGTATGAAGTGGACGGCCACAGCAGTTAGCAACCCCACTAATGATGGAAATATATTCGATCTAATGGCAACAAACAGACCTGACCCCTTTGAGGATATACACATTGAAACTGGTATCAGTGACCATTAAGCAGCTGTGGCAACAATGATTATCAAAGTACAAAGAACAACTAAACCAAGCAGAAAGATATACATGTTCAGTAAACTAGATAAAAAATCAATAGTGTCATAACTTGAAACTTTCAGCACAGGGCAGGAACATGTAGAGAACTTCGTCTCAAGTTGAAAAGAGTATTTGACTATTGCAGTCTTTCGCAGCGTATTCCACTGATGAATTCTTCTCGGGTTATCAGCCGATTGGTAGCGTGGTCTTGTTGCAACGTTTAAATGCTCACAGAAAAGTTGCAACAAGACGATGCTACCACTCGGCTAATAACCTGATAAGAATTCATCATAGTTGACTATGCACTGGATAGATATGTACCCAGTGGAAGAGTTCATAATGGGAGGGAACCCCCATGGTGTACATCACTGTAAAGAAACTTCTACAGAAGCAAAGCTTACTGCATAATAGATGTAAAACAAAGTGCAGGGCTACAGATAGAGAGATGCTGAATGAAATGTGTTTGGCTGTCAAGAGAGCAATGCATGATGGCTTCAATGATTACTGTGATAGAGTACTGTCAAGTGATCTTTCACAGAACCCAAAGAATTTCTGGTCATATGTAAAGGCTGTTAGTGGCACTAAAGTTAGTGTCAAGACCCTAATGAATGAAACAGAAACTGAAATTGAGGGTAGCAAAGCAAAAGCTAAAATGCTTAACTTTCATTTTCAAATGTTGCTTGACAAAGGAAAACATAGGAGAATTGGCCCAATTTGATCCTCGTGCTACTGAAAAGATGAACAAAATAAGTATTAGTGTCAGCGGTGTTGAGAAACAGTGGAAATTGTTAAAACTGTAGGCCCCATGAAATCCCTGTAGGATTCTATACTGAATTTGTGGCTGAGTTAGCCCCTCTTCTAATTATAATCTATCATATAGCCCTCAAACAAAAAAACCATACTCAGTTCTTGGAAATAGGCACAGGTCACACCTGTCTCTAAAGAAGGGTGATAGAAGTGATTCACAAAAGTCTCGTACAGTATCCTTGATATCAATTTGTTGTAGAATCTTAGAACATATTCCGAGCCCAAACACAACGAGGTATCTTGAACACAATAACCTCATCAATGCCAACCAGCAAGGATTTTGAAAAGGTTGATCATGTGAAACCCTACTTGCACTTTCCTCATGACATACTGAAAGCTTTGGATCAAGGCAGCCAGGTAGATGCAGTATTTCTTGATTTCCAAAAAGAATTTGATTCAGTACCATACCTATGTTTATTGTCAAAAGTACAATCATAAGGGGTAGCAAGTGAAATTTGTGACTGGACTGAGACTTTTTGGTAGAGAAGGCACAGGATGTCATCTTGGATGGAGAGTCATCGTCAGATGTAGAAGTAACTTCAATCATGTGCCAGGGAAGTGTGTTGGGACCCTTGCTGTTCATGTTTTATATTAATGAGCTTGCAGACAATGTTAATCGTAAAATAAGGCTTTTTGAGGATGCTGTAGTTATCCATAATGAAGTACTACCTGAAAGAAGCTCCATAAGTATTCAGTCAGATTTTGATAAGATTTCAAAGTGGTGCAGATACTGGCAACTTGCTCTAAATGTTCAGAAATGTAAAATTTTGCACTTCACAAAACGAAAAAATGTAGTATCCTATGACTGTTGGAATTGGTCAACTTGTACAAATACCTGGATGTAACACTTTGTAGGGATACGAAATGGAATGACCACATAGGTTCAGTCATGGGTAGATCACGTAGTAGACTTCGGTTTATTGGTAGAATAGTGGGAAAGTGCAGTCAGTTTACAAAGGAGACAACTTACAAATCACTCATGTAACCACTTCTAGAATATTGCTAAAATGTGTGGGGCCCATACCAGATAGGACTACCAGGGGATACTGAACGCACACAGAGAAGGACAGTACGAATGGTTACAGGTTTGTTTAATCCATGGGAGAATGATATGGAGATAGTGAAGGAACTGAACTGGAAGACTCTTGAAGACAGACGTAAGCTATCCTGAGAAAGTCTATTAACAAAGTTTCAAGAACTGGCTTCAAACAATTACTCTAGGAATATACTACATATAGCTCACACCATGAGGATAAGCTTAGAATAATTACTGCATGCACAGAGGCATTCAAACAGTCAGTCTCCCTGCACTCCATGCATGAATGGAACAGGAAGAAACCCTAATAACTGGTACAATTGGACGTACTCTCTGCCATGCACTTTATTGTGGTTTGCAGAGTATAGGTGTAGATGTAGAACACATACACTCACCAAATTTTACAAGCATCAAAGAATAAAACAGCACTAACTGTGTGAACCACTATATGCTCCTAGTTAAACAGACGTTATAGAAAATTTATGGTATAGCGAGCAAATGTATGATGTCATATCTAACCAAAGAATACAGAAGGTTGAATCCAGTAATTTAACCAACGTTATCATCGGAAATTTGTATGACTGGGAAGAAATCACATATGTAGTTCCGCAAGGTTCAGTCTTAGGTCCACCATCTGTGTACACGATCTTCCGTCTGATACACAACAAGCGGAGTTAGTTCTTTTTGCAGATGACACTAGTACTGTAATCAATCCATGGAGACATCCAGCAACAGAATAAATGGTAAACAAGGTTCTTAACAGTGTCATTGATTTTCTGCAAATTGTCTCACTCTTGATTTTAAAAAGACAAATCTATTCAGTTTTGCACATGTAAAGATGCTACACCCCTGATAAGTTGTACACATGGCAAGGGAATAATAAATATATTGGCAACTTCAAAATTTTTGAGTGTCAACATTAATGACAATTTAAACTGGAAAACAACTTAGTTCCAGCACATTTGCACTTAGAATTATTGCAAATCTTAGGGAGAGACAAATCAATGAGCTGATATATTTTGCATATTTTCATTCAAGACTATCATGTGAATTAATGTTCTTGGGTAAGTCATCTGTAAGAAAGAAAGGCTTCATTGCTCAAAAACATTTTGTAAGAATAATATGTGGAGGTCACCCATGATTATCTTGTAGACATCTTGGGCATTCCGATTACTACTTCACAATATATTTGTGCCCTCATGAAGATTGTTGCAAATAATCCACTGCAGTTCAAAAAGAACAATGATGTATATAATCACAACACCAGAAGGAAGAATGACATGCATTACTCAGTTTCACATCCTTACAATTTATCATGCAAGTGATCTATGGAACATAAACCTAACTATCAAGGTAGTGTAAAGGAAGAGGAGGGGGGGAGGAAGTAAATTGCAATTACAGTGTAGTCACATGTACTCAGGAAATGAATTTCATTGTAATGCTAATATCTGTGTTCAGAACGGAGTGGTCGATAGAAATGAAGTTATTTTGATATAAGATAAAATAAAAACCAAGAGGATTTGTCAAACCATCTTGTATCATCTAAATCTTAGCTACATGCAAAACCTTGATGGCACTTTACTTGTGCACAACATATAAATATCCCATTTATTACATCAAATATTTTGGTAATGCAAACTATGGTGGAATTCGCTTTTTAAAAGTATTTTGTTAAACATATATAATCACCCTCTAATAACCCGCATAAGTTTTATGAACACCTCTGCAATCAAAGAATGAATTCTCAAACATCACTTAACAATGTAAAGTACAGTGCTAAGCTGCTTCCATCACATATATTAGAATGGCATCATTCTTGGTAAAATATTCTTGGTCATAATTTTGAATGTTACATACCATAATCATGTAAATAGGTAATGGAACTTGAAAAGCAAAATTGCTAGGATGAAGTTTGATGTAGTGGGAATTTGTAACATGAAGTGATGGCAAGACTACAAACAGCATCATGAGTTCATTCTCATAGCTAGGACAGACACAAAGCAAACACTAAACACATTAGTACAAATGCCTATTGTCTCTGCAGATGATGAAGAGACTGAAAAGATTTAAGATGAGCTACAATAAATTAGCCAATACAATAACTGTGATGGGCAGCCCAAATACAATAGTAGGAAAGGAAGAGAAGGAAAATAGTGTAAGAACATGAAATGGGGAGAACTGTACGGAAGGGGAAGCTGGTGTAATTTTGCACAAAACACAGTTTAACTATCACAAACACTTGGTTTAAGAACTAAGAAAATAGTCTGTATGCATGGAAGAGAAGTAAGCACATCAGAAGATTTCAAATAGATTATGCAGTGATAGGACAGATATTTAGAAATGAGGTTTTAAAGTGCGAAGCATTTCCTAGGAGCATATGTGAATTATAATTTATTAGCTATGAAAAGCAGATCAAAGCAGAACAAAGTGCAGAAAGATGGGATATGGATAAGTTGAAACAATCATGAGCTCCAGAGAGTTTCAAGGAGAATATCAGATAACAATTGTCCAAAATAGGTGAAAGAAATTTAGCAGAAGATGAATTAGTTGAGAGATGACATAGTGAAGGCAGCAGAAGAAGAGGTCAGCAAAATTGCAAGGCCCAGTAGAAATCTTCAGGTAACGAATGAAAGGAGAACTTAAAAAATGATGCAAATGAAAAAAGTGAACAGGAATCAACATCATCAGTCATTTATCATCCATTTGCTGTTGGATATTCCAGATTTCTCCATACCTTAAAATATTTAGCTTTTCTCATCCAAGTTTGTCCTGCTTGTTTCGCCATGTCATCGATCCATCTTCCGTTGGTTGTCTTCCAGGCCATTTTCTTATAATGATGAATCCAACAAAAAACTACCTTAGCCCATCTATCATAATTTTGTTTTATTATGTGGTCAGCAAGTCTCCATTTCAGTTTTGAAACATTCACAATCAACATCCACAAATCCTATCTTTTCTGTTACCCATTTATTTGTTTTTCTACCCCTTCTTTTTATGACTAACAAACATCTTTCCATTGTTCATTGGGCAACCCTAAGTTTTTGAACTGCTTGTGCATTTAATGCTTGTGCATTTTTCACAGCTTCACAGGTGTTAATGGCAACCTTTCGAGGCAGCTGTCGCACCAAAGTTGAACTTGGCTTGTGCAGGAAAGACTGGGTCTGTCTGTACTGACCTTTATTTATTTACTTATGGTAATTGTTGAAAGTCTACAGCTGCAGATATAAAGAGTTCCAGTGACTCAGATGGCTCGCTGAAAAGTATTCACATTCAGTCTACATCTACGTCTGTGGAGCTTGTTCCAAAAGGTACCAAATCCAAAAAATTCAAAAAAACGCATGGGAGATGGCAGCCCATACCTAATAGCTTGCTGGATCTACGAAGTAAATATTTTATTGCAAAAACTACCAAACCCCTTATAAAGACGTCACCAAATCCAGCATTTTCTACTGAAACATACCAAATACCGTTGAACTTCCTCTTGCACTCATCTGTCTGTGGCAGTTTTTCAAGTCAGTCTTAAATCCATTCTGTGATGCATATAATTTTAAGTATTTTCAATTGTTTGATGGCCGTTATGCATCTCAAAACAAAAATTACTGTATTTTGTTTCCGTTCAGTGTGAGTGCATGACAGTATGTATTTCAGTATGGGTGGCTCTTCCCTGCATATGACCACTCATACATGCCTGCAGATAGAGCTTTTGGTATTGTACAAAAGAAACTCCAGAAACTTGAAATTGTAACGCTTCCAGAGGAACATGACAGTGATTTGAGACAGTAGGAACACTTCACTATGTGAATTCTGATTTTTCCTGGTTCACTTGGTAAGAACTCAGTCAAATATCAGTTCCACAGTAAAAATCCTTCACAATTGGTGAAGCTAAAATTCTCACTATTCATCAAATGTCAGCACTGCTTGTTGCATGCTGTGAATGCAAAGACACCAGTGTGCAAACACAAAATGATCAGAAGGGGATAAGGTATGATCGTATTTTGCCTCAGGTAAAACATTTACCAAATAGTAGTCACATACAACAGGCAAAGAAATATGACTTGGTATTCCTTCTTTCTGCAGTGGGCTATGAATCGAACCAAATCCCTTTCTGAATAAGTATGGTAAAGGGTAATGATGTAGAAGTAGTTAATGTGGATGGAGACAATGGCAACACAGACGCTTATTATGGTGACTCAGGTTGTGAACTAAATGTCAGTAATACTAGAAAAAATTAGTTCCTATAACCATTATCAATACAGTATCATTTATCAACTCAAACAAAATAATTCTATCAGACTTACGCTAAATTCCACTCTAGAAGGTCCAGTAGACAATTAATAGATGATAAGTTTTGCTGTAAGTATGACAAAGAGAAGTTTTGCTCAAAATTTTTGATTGCTAAACATATCCTTTAAAGCCATTTGTAATAAATGTCACCAAATATATTAGTATTGTGTGTTATTTGGTCATGAAGAATAACTGGTACACTTTGAATACACTTTTTATGACAAACAGTACCAAATACAAAATTAATTTCCTAATAATTGTAAAATAATAATGAGTCCCAGACAAACTGTATATCAACTATAGTTTTCATATGGGAACTGTTGTGGCTACAAGGAATTTTTCTGCCCTACTGAAAAATATGCCTATTTGGATTTGATATCTTTTGGAAATGAGCTCAACATCTACATAAATGCTCCACAAGGCACCAAACAGTGCACAGCAGAGGGCACCTCATACCACTACCACTCATGTCCTTTCCTGTTTTTCTCACACACAGAGCACAGGAAAAATAACTGTCTATAAGCCTCCGTATGAATCCTAATTTCTCTTATCTTGTCTTAATCATTCTCATGCAGAACGTATGTTGGCATCAAATGCCAATGAGGGTCTACTTAACAATCTAATCATACAACTTCCCACCCTTTACCTGCTGTAATTTTCCCCAACAGTCAAGTTGTTGAAGACTTCATACACATATAAGCACCATGTCTCCCAAAGGGGGCCAGAGCACACACTTCAGCACTAAAAAGGAGAGAAGACACTATTATGTACTTTCCTGAACACCATAAATGGTTCCACTAAGCCAACATTAATGTGGGTGACCATCATGGAGATGGGAGCAACCAGCTGCTGGTCTATTGATAAATATAGATTTCCAGTGAAATCTGAGACATATAGCACAATGGTGAAACATTTACCCAGGTGACCACTATCACCATCCAGGTCCCAGTCTACTGTCATCACAATGCTACACTGACAGGAACAGCTGTGTCTTACTTTCTGGCAGGGAAGGATTTTAGAGCTGTTCCTTTTCGATGTGAGAGCTGGATTGGACACTACCTGCACCTATTGACACAAGGCTCCTGGTCATGACAAATGTATTAAACCATGATATGGCACCTCAAAGGAACAATTAAAGTAATCCTCCTCGGCCTGTTCAGTTGAATTTAGCAGACACAAAACTTCACCAGCTTTGACATTTAGTCCCACTACAAGTGTCACAGAAATGCTCAACAAACTGCACTGGGAGACATTACAAATAAGCTGTTGTGCTTTACTGTTTCCATTCCAAAATGGGACAGGGAGCTAGCTATAGCTTGCTATAACACACACCTCACATGATGACAATTGTAAAATTAGAGACATTTAGGTGGACAAAGCCCTGTCAACAGTCTTTCTTCCTCTGCACTACCCACACATGGAATACGAGGCGGGGGGAGGGGGGGGGGGGAATGAATCTCATAAAACATGCACCCTCCAGCAAAGACCACATGCTCCATTGCAGAACATAGATGCAAATACTGTCTTGGAAAAACGCGAGACAAATACTACTTCTGCAGTCAGTGAAGAACTATTCTTGTCCATGTAGTTATCATTGCTTAGAAGTGAATAGTGAACCATTGCTTCATCTGGATTCCTGAGCCCATAGAGATCTCCCATGTCACTTTCACCTTGGATTCCTCTCCCATTGTTTGTTTGGGTACAATGTAGGGAAAGCCCTGTTGGACTGACTTCAAGAGGATAACAGTGTCCCTCAAGACAGTGCCCTCACATTACCATCTTTTCTGTTCTACATTTACATTTATACTCCGCAAGCCACACAACGGTGTGTGGCTTTAGGCACTTTACGTGCCATTGTCATTACCTCCCTTTTCTGTTCCAGTCGCGTATGGTTCGCGGGAAGAACGACTGTCGGTAAACCTCCGTGCGCGCTCGAATCAGTAGCCTTACTTTCACTGTCAAGACACCACTGATGATTTTTCTATATTTTGCTCCTCCATTAACCTCGCAATAGTGACATACCAGTTCCAGCTGATGGAGTTGTGGTTCCAGCTTTCAGATGTTCAACATTTTTAACTCACAGTTTCAGCACTGAAACATACCACTCTGAAACTGAAATAGATTGTGAGATTCTTTGGCATCTTGTT
Source organism: Schistocerca gregaria (assembly GCF_023897955.1). NCBI lineage: Eukaryota > Metazoa > Arthropoda > Insecta > Orthoptera > Acrididae > Schistocerca > Schistocerca gregaria. Next base: position 809,552,654 of record NC_064921.1, on the reverse strand, counting down.
TGATTATAAACTGATGTTACCACACCTCACAGAACAAAAACCAGGTCCCTCAGTGCACTTAATAAATTGAAAAGCATTAGCTACAAATCCTGGGGTGCAGGTAGATCTTGTCGAGGTGCAGATAGATCTTGTCTCCTCCAGTTTCATAATGTTTATGTGTTGTTCATGTTCAGTGGTGGGTGCCAGGTGAAGGACAAGCAAGGCATAGAAGTGCAGATGCTGTGAATAATACAGCTGGCTGCAAATGATTACCAGATCCCAGCCACCAAAATTCTGTGCTGACATTGGTTAGCTGCCACCACCCACCTAACTGCAGCTCCTTATGAAGCAACAATCTACAATACACATACTCAATTAGCCAATGTACAGAGCATGGTGTGTGTGTGGGGGGGGGGGGAGGGGGGGTTACTTTGTACCATTCGCTTTCCTGTTCCAGCAGGGAGCAGTGTTTTTGACTGCATGTATGCCTGCATACAGTCCCTCATTTCTTCATTATGCCCCATATGTGAGATGTGCTATGGAGGCTGTAGAATCATTCCTCAATCTGTCACAAATGCTGGTTCTCTAAACTCCCTCAACAATGTTTCAAGAAAAGACCACATGCTTCCCTCAACAGATTCCCTTCACAGAATATTTTGAACATATTCCTGTACTGATGAAAGCAACTTGTAACAAATCTTACAGCATGCTCTGAATGGTTTCTGTATCTTCCATTCACTCACTCACATGTCATGTTCCTTTAATTAACATTCCAAACACTTAAGCAGTACTTGAGAATGGGTCACACAAGTGCACTATAGTGTCCAAAAAGAGTAGTCCACTATTCACCTTCATTACAACAGACCTTATGTGTTTGTTTCACTTCACTGCCTTAAGCAACATTATGCCTAGATATTTAATTGGTATGACTGAGTCATGCAGCACAAAATTAACACTGTATTTGAATATTATGGGAATGTGTATGCTATCCATCTGCATAAACTTACATTTATCCGCATTTAAAGTCTGCTGCCATTAATTTCACCAAATATAAAGTCTGACCAAGTCATCCTGAATCTCCTGACAGACATTCAATTACTTTGCTACACACAGCAGTATTATTATAAAATAGTCTCATACTGCTGCTCACTATTTTCACCAGGTCTTTTATGCATGTGGAAAACAGGAGCAGCCCTATCGCACTTTCCTGAGGCAATCATATTTGGCACATACACTTCTCCAACTTTTAAATAAACATTGAGGAAATTATTATATTTGTCATTTGTTGTGTTAAACAAACATAAATCTGCCCTATCACACTTTCCTGAGGCAATCATATTTGGCACATACACTTCTCCAACTTTTAAATAAACATTGAGGAAATTACTATATTTGTCATTTGTTGTGTTAAACAAACATAAATCTGGCCTATTTTTTATTTAGGCCTATAATGTTTTCTATCATGGCTTATGTTAAAGATGCTAATGCCTCTGACAAAATCAAACAGTGGAAAATCTGGCTTCAGCAACCAGAGACTGTGGTCATGTGTGTGTGTGTGTGTGTGTGTGTGTGTGTGTGTGTGTGTGTGAGAGAGAGAGAGAGAGAGAGAGAGAGAGAGAGAGAGAGAGAGAGAGAGATCTATTTTCAACGAAGGCCTTGTTGGCTGAAAGTTCACTTTCTGACAGTCTTCTTGCTGTGCCTACAGCATCTCCACTATATGGTGAGTAGCTACTATCCTTTTCATAATATTGTTCCTGCCCATTTTTTTTCAGGGCACAAAAACATCTAGGGTTATATGTAACCATGTCAGAACCGTAGAACATGAAGAAAAAACAAAAAGAGTTAAGAATGACTACACGTTAAACCGAATCGACGTAAGGAAAGATATCTACGAACAGGGACTTGGAGAAAGGTCCATAAAATACACCATAGAGAAACAGAGATTCTGAACTGAAGATTAACTGTCCTTCACCATATTCTTGTGACAGATAAAAAGTAAAATGTGGCAGACAGACCATGTGTCATTCGCTAAAACAGCCGATGTCACGGACAGTAAACATAAATGAGAACGTAAGTCATTAGAAAAAGGGCAAGTCACGAAATGGTGAATCGTGAGAGGTTGAAGACAGTACATAGTGGTGGGGGAGCATCACTTAACAAATGGCAATGACTAAAAAGACAGTGCCCAGTATGCAACCTAGCTAAAATGATCTCCTCATGGCAAGAGGGCCAAGAGGAGGTTGCCCAAGCCAATGGGATAGTCTTAATTCCTTGGAGCTTGTTCCCTTGAAGGGAGGACCAGTGGTGATGACAAAGTGACACCAGCAGCTTACAGAGGGCTACACAAATATCAATGGAGGGACTGGAAGAACTAGCGGGCCAAGGGATGAGTAGTGCAGCCGTGGCAGCAACGTCAGTGGCCTCGTTTCCCATCAGACCGACATGACCAGGAACCCACATAAACATCACAGTGGCTGCATCAAGAATGAGCAAGTGACAGCTTTCCATTGCCCATTGCACTAAGGGATGGATGGTGTAGAATACACTGAGGCTCTGAAGGGCACTGAGAGAGTCAAAGCAGATGATGCAATTGAAAATCCTGTGTTGCCAGATGTACTGCATGGCCTGATCCAGGGCAAAGAGCTCTGCTGTAAATACTGAGCAGTGTTCTGGAAGCCAATACTGAAAAACTTCAATGCTAGTGACGAAGGCACACCCAACACCATGGCCAGTCCGAGAGCCATCAGTACACACAAAGATACTATCATGAAATTCTGTGGGAAGGTCATGAAACTTAAGGCAATAGAGTGGGGCTGTAGTAGTGTCTTTAAGAAGTGAATGAAGGCCAAGGTGGACATAGGCCACCACACAAAGCCTAGGTGGTGAAGGGTTCATACCCATCAGGAAAGTAGCAGACAGCGTGAAGTTAAGCTGCCGGAGCAGGAGATGAAAGCGAACTCCAGGAGATAACAGAGAAGAGGGATGTGCCCCATACTGGTGATCTAATGTGTCGTCAAAGAAGGATGTGTAGTACAGGTGGCCAGGCATGGAAGACAAATGGCATGTGTATCTGCAGAGGAGTACATCATGGTGGTACGACAGCAGTAGTTTGGCTGTTTCGGCATAAAGACTCTCAACCATGCTATTGTAAAGAGCACCAGTGACCAAACAGATGTCACAATGGTGGACAGTATTGACACGGCATAAGAGGGACGGACGTGCAGATGAATAAATGAAACATCCATAGTTTAGTTTTGAACAGGGGGCTGATACAAATGAAGGAAGGTGCTCTGATTCGCACCCATGGCAATATCGTTGTGCACACTGAGGATAGTGAGGGACTGCGTACACCGGGCAGCCGGGTAAGTTTCCTATCGAGCATGAGCCACAGGAATTTTGTAGTTTCATCAAGTGGAAAAGCAACAGGCGCAAGACATAAAGACGCTGGAAGAAACCAACTGTGCCACCATAAGTTCATACAAATGGTTTTGTAAGTGGAAAAGTGAAAGCCATTGTCGATGCTTCATGAGTAAAGACCACTGATACATTCCTGAAGATGTCGCTCAAGAAGACAAGTCCATGGAGAACTGCAACAGATGGCAAAATCGTCAACAAAAAGACAGTTGGAGATGCCTGGTGGGAGACAGGCCATAATAGGGTTAATGGCGGTATCAGAGAGGACGATGCTCAGGACAAAACCCTGAGGCAGCCAGTTTTCCTGGATGAAGGTGTCTGACAAGGCAGAACTGAAACATGCCTTGAAAACTCTCTTTCATTAATTCATGAAGGAAATGGGGCATGCGGCCACAGAAGCCCCACATATAGAGAGTATGGAGGATATAGTCGTGGAGCAGGTGTCACATGCTTCCTCCAAATAAAAAAAACATGGCTGCAGTTGGGTATTTCCACAGAAAACCATTCATGATATGACTGCAGAACAGAGCACTTGGAATCCACACTGCAGTGGTTAGTAAATTGCAAGATTCGAGCCACTGTACCAGCTGGGCATGAATCATATATTCAATCACCTTGCAAACACAGCCGGTGAGAGAAATGGGGTGATAACTAGAAGGAAGGCGTTTGTCCATGTGGGGCTTAGGTATGCATTTGACAGTGGCTTCACACCAGTGTCTGGGAAACGTGCCCTCTGCCCAGATGTGATTGTATGTATGAAGGAGAAAATGCTTGCCTGTAATAGAAAGGTTCTGCAATATCTGAATATGAACACTGTCCAGCCCTGGGACAGAGGATCATGATGAAGTGAGAGCATGGTCTAGCTCCCTCATTGTCAAGGTGGCATTGCAGCACTCATGATTCTGAGAATGGAATGGTATTCTCTAAGCCTCCTCAACTTGTTTCCAATTGAGGAAGGCAGGATGGACACGGGTGGAGCTCGAAATGTCTGCAAAATAGCAGCCCAAGGTATTGGAGAAAGCAGTAGGATCCACTATGACATCATCTGCCACTGTCAGGCTGGAAATTAGAGAATGGGTTGGTCCCAGATAGCCGTCAGATATTGATCCACACCACAGAAGACAATGTGGAACTATTGATAGAACTAGTAAAGGAAATCCAGCTAGCTTTTCTGCTATCCTGAAGAAAGCAATGACACTATGCATGCAACTGTTTTTAACAAATGCAGTTGGCCATCTCAGGCTGGCAGTTAACAACGCAGACCTCATACAAAATGCGCTGCGGCATGACTCAGTCCACCAATGGACCGGGACATGGCACAGCAAAGAGGAAGTGCTAGGAATGGAACATTCTGCAATGGTAAGGATAATGTTTGTAAGATATTTTACCTGGTCATCACAACTGAGGAAATGTTGTTCATCAAAGATCACCAGGGAAGAGTAAAGCCTCCAGGTACCCTTAGAAAGCTGCCATTTGGGTGTGCAAGTAGATGAGACACGAATTAGCAATCAGATAGTGCACTGGTAGTGGCCACTGGTTTGTGTGTCAGAGAGAATGGACCACTTGAGATGATGGGCGAGCCGAGCAGTGCAGAAGGAGAGGTTCAAATGGGAATAGGTGTGAGTGGAGTCGGAAAGGAACATGGGTGCTCCTGTGTTACGGCACACGAGATTAAAAAGATTGAGGTCAGCCAAGAGGGTGAGCCCCAATGGGGATAGTATGTATTACTCACCGAGCAGCAGAAAGGGGTGATGGAATTGCCCAATAAGCTGGAGGAAGTCTGCCCTGGTGACACCAAATGAGGGAGGGATGTAAACAGTACGAAGGGAAAAGGTCAGTGAGGAAGGAAAACAATAACTGCAACAGCCTGAAGCTGGGTAGTCAGGGAGTGGGTTGATCCATTGGAGGAGTGCCATAACAAGGAAAAGGGAAGAGGTAAAAATGAAGATGTGCCACCTCGGCTGACACTGAGTGCCAGCCTTTGAAGACTCACTGCAAAAGGGTGCAGGGGCTGGAGGATTCTGCCCATGAGATCTACAGAGGCATCAGCAGTCTCCCTCTGTCAGTCTATGGAGGTTCAGGGCAGAAAAATGTTTGGAGGTGCGCACCAGCAACATGGAGGTCGGCCGGGTGAGGGTATCACGTGGCAGCACTGTCAAAGAGGATCTCTGAGTCGGCGAAGGAGAAGACTGTATGACTTTCTTTGACTTTTTTGAGCCTTTCCAGTTGGCAGAGGAAGTCTCAGATGTTTGTTGACTGGAGGGACGTAGGAAGTCTCTGCAGGAGTATTCCTTGTGTCCTTTCTGGCCTGCCAGTTGTGTAGCAGGTGACTTCACCCAATGAAGTGAATGTTTGGTGCTTGTTGCACATGTGTACAAGGAGACATTAATGCTGCCATGACACTGGGCAATTTTATAACCACAATGCAGAATTTTCGGTCACATGTCTGCATGGTCATGTCCTTCATGGAGTGAGATGTAGCAAGAACAGTACTGTAAGTGCCATATCGTAGAATGCACGGTTTGCAAATAGCCAACAACTTGCGAGCGACCAGTTAAAAAATGGCTCAAATGGCTCTGAGCACTGTGAGACTTAACATCTGAGGTCATCAGTCCCCTAGAACTTATAACTACTTAAACCTAACTAACCTAAGGACATCACACACTTCCATGTCCAAGGCAGGATTCGAACCTGCGAACATAGCAGTTGTGCGGTTCCAGACTGAAGCACCTAGAACCGCTCGGCCACTTCAGCCGGTGCAAGCGACCAGGTAAGGCACTTTTTCCTTCACCCAGATCTCCCGGACAGCCTGCTCATCAATATATTTGGGACAATTTTGGGAGGAGGCAGCATGGTTGCCACTGCAACTGATAAAGCGGGGAGAAGGAGGCGGACAATCGCCCTCGTGAGCATCCCTACCACAGGTTAGACATTTGGCCGGGTGTCAGCAGAACATTTGAGTGTGGTTGTAATGATGACAATGAGAGCAGCGCATCGGGTTCGAAATGTACAGTCAGACTGTGGTAACTTCATAGCCTGCTCTGATCTTTGACAAAAGCACCACTCTATCAAAAGTGAGAAAAAGACTGTGTGTGGGCACTAAGAATGCATCTACCTTTTTCATCACCCAATGGACTGCAATGACAAACTGATCAGAGCAGTACATTTGGATTTCTGCCTAGTGTACATAACACCACAGGAGGAATTCAGCATTTGATGGGCCTTGACACAAACAGGATAGCTGTGGAGGAGGGAAGATGCAAGTAGTTGTGCTTGAGAATCAGAAGCAGTCTCCAAAAGCAAACTGCCATTTCATAAATGAGAGCAGGATTTCTCAGGGCCAGCTATTGCATCAACACCTTTCTAAATAATAAGTGGATTTACCATAGCAAATGAGTTACCGTTTTCAGTATGTGGAACCACAAGGAACTGTGACGCAGCTGGGATGGCCTTTGAATCATTAGCCGCATTCCGTTTACAGTCATTAGATGTTGACTGTGAAGAAGATGGTGGCTCTTTGAAAGAAAATCCCAGATGAGTGCCGGTGTCTCCAATGGCAAGCAACTTCCCTCAAAAGGGGCCACACCTGCCTTACTTGATTAACCACAACTCAGGTCACATCTCTCAGATACCTGACAGAGCGACCAATCAGCAATTTGAGAAGGGAGCAGCCCAGGCATCACCTCTTCCTGGGTCTGGCCTATACCAGGGGCTACATGTGAACCCTACCTGTAAACCCAAGATCTGGGAATTATGCATTACCCAGTCACTTGTTATGCTTCAGACAAGTGAGCTAGGCTTCAGGAGGACACAGGGATGAAGAAGAAAAAGGGGAACTCAAATGCTGAAGTGGAGGAAGGACAGAAGAAGGGGGACAAAGAACGAAAAACGGAACAAAAAACACTGGACAGCCTGTTCTGATTTCTTCTTCTGAATATGCAGAACACATTTTCAAAAACATCCCAGACATGTTCTCCAAGGGAGGGGATAAAGAATAACAAGAGATAGACATGCACCACGGAAGCGAAAAGATGCTGCAAAGGCCAGGCCCATGTGGTAGCCAAGCACAAACCCACCAAAGAGCGGCAACCCCCGGGGCATGGGGCATGGTGTCTCTGACAATTACCTGCACAGCATCTGATATACCCTAGCAAAGATATGGGCCGCAAATCAAGAAATCGATTGAGATAAGCGAGTTTTACAAAGAGCAGATTATTACTACGCACAGCCTGTGAATGAGTGTCTCGAAAACGGCGACGCTGGCTGAATGAAGTAGAAGGACAGTGAAACTACAACTAGACACTAAATAGTTGGACATCCATGACTCTTCACAGAACATGGGATACAGAGGCTAGTCTGCTCTTTAAAGAAGGATAGATAGTGATATGTGGCATCTCTCCTGAAAGAGCACAATGCTAGTGCATGCACAAATATTTCTGAGCACACTGTTCATCATACATACCACCCCTACATGTTCACATGTTGACCCAACAACACTGTCAATTATGATTGTAGTGGGCAGAGGGTCATCACGATTTGACCGCCAATCAATGGAAATATGTCAGCTCTGTGGGTGAATCACATTTTAGCTATTCTAAAAGTCGATGCTTGTCTCCCCAAACATCATCACCAAGGTGAACGGTGGCTTGAACAAGCAGCACACCATGGATGCAGGCTGGTGGGAGCAGTATTACGCCATAAGAGACATTCTCCTGCACTTGCATGGAACCTGTGGTAGTAATCAAAGACATGGTGACAGCTGTAAACTAGAACTGTTGATATTTTTTAAAATATGGGGAATCCAATATATTGATATTTTAAAAAATATCATTATCAGCCCTTGATATATCGAGAAAAAGTATCAATATACCGACAGAAAAAATGTTGACGCACCAGCCTATAAAAATAGAGCTGCACATAAACTGCTGCTTTTAGAGCTGTATATTTAAATATTGATATATTGTTAGATATTGTGTACATCAACGAGTTAACACCCTCCTTTTAGTCCTTAGAGCAAGAATCGAAAGGAAAGTGATGCATGTTCATGCTTGGTGATAATCACTTCATTAACAATGGTAACTGCATGCTGTTGAGGTGGTTGTTGTAGTGGTCTTCAGTCCAAAGACTGGTTTGATGCAGCTCTCCATGCTACTCTATCCTGTGCAAGACTCTCCGAGTAACTAATGCATCATACATCCTTCTGAATCTAGTTGCTGTATTCATTTTACTAACTGGTGATCCCTTGATGTCCTACCAACCTATCCATTCTTCTAGTCAGGTTGCCCCACAAACTGCTCTTCTCCCCAATTCTGTTCAGTACCTCCTCAGTAGTTATACGATTATCCATCTAATCTTCAGCATTTTTCTGTAGCACCACATCTCAGAAGCTTCTACTCTCTTCTTGCCTAAACTATTTATCATCCATTTTTCACTTTCATACATGGCCACACTCCACACAAATTTATACACGATGTTAACAAGTTTCTCTTCTTCAGAAATGCTTTTCTTGCCATTTTATATCCTTCCTAATTCGGCCATTATCAGTTATTTTGCTTCCCAAATAGCAAAACTCATTTACTACTTTAAATGACTCATTTCCTAATGTAATCCCCTTAGCATAACCTGATTTAATTTGACTACACTTCATTATCCTCGTTTTGCTTTTGTTGATGTTAATCTCATATCCTTCTTTGAAGATACTGTCCATTCCCTTCAAGTGCTCTTCCAAGTCCTTTGCTGTCTCTGACAGAATTACAATGTCATTAGCAAATCTCAAATTTTTTATTTCTGCTTCCTGCACCTTAATTCGCACTCCAGATTTTTCTTTTGTTTCCTTTACTGCTTGCTCAGTATACAGATTGAATAACATTGAGGATAAGCTACAATCCTGTCTCACTCCCTTCTTAACCACTGCTTCCTTTTTGTGACCCTCAAATCTTATGACTGCCACATAGTTTCTGTGCCAGCTGTAAATAGCCTTTCACTCACTGTATTTTACCCCTGCTACCTTCAGAATTTGAAACAGAGTATAGCAGGCAAAATTGTCAAAAGCTTTCTCTAAGTCTACACATGCTATAAATATAGGTTTATCTTTCCTTATACTATCTTTTATCAGAAGTCGTAGGGTCAGTATTGCCTTATGCATTCTTACATTTCTCCAGAATCCAGACTGATCTTTCCATAGGTCAGCTTATTCTGTAAAGGATTTATGTTAGTATTTTGTAATCGTGACTTATTAAATTGATAGTTCAGTAATTCTCACACCTGTCAGCACCTGCTTTCTTTGGAATTGAAATAACTACATTCTTCATGAAGTCAGGGTATTTCACCCGTCTCATACATCTTGCTCACCAGATGGAAGAGTTTTGTCATGGCTGGCTCTCTCAGGGCTATCAGTAGCTCTAACAGAATGTTGTCTACTCCCATGGCCTTGTTTCAACTTAAGTCTTTCAGTGCTTTGTCAAATTCTTCATGCAGTATCATATCTCCCTTCCCATTTTCATCTATGTCTTCTTCCATTTCTATAATATTGCCTTCAAATACATCTCCCTTGTATAGAACCTCTATGTGCTCCTTCCACCTTTCTGCTTTTCCTTCTTTGCTTAAGATTGGTTTTCCATTTGAGCTCTTGATAGTGATACAGGTGGTCCTCTTTTCTGCAAAGATCTGTTTAATTTTCCTGTATTCAGCATCTGTCTCACCACTATTGATATATACTTCTACACCTTTACATTTGTCCTCTAGCCATTCTTGCTTAGCCATTTTGCACTACCTGCAGATCTCTTTTTTTTTAAAAAAAAATCAGGTATTCCCTTTCACCTGCCTCATTTATTGCTTGTTTATATTTTATCCTTTAATCGATTAAATTCAATATCTCTCGTGTTACCCAAGTATCTCTAATAACCCTCATCTTTTTACATACTTGGTCCTCTGCTGCCTTCACTATTTCATCTCTCAAAGCTACCCATTCTTCTACTGTATCCCTTTCCCCTGTCCTTGTCAACCATTGCCTAATGCTCCGTCTGAGACTTTCTTCAACATCTGGTTCTTTCAATTTATCCAGGTCCCATCTCCTTAAATTTCTGCCTTTTTGCAGTTTCTTCAGTTTTAATCTGGTTCAAAACCAATATATTGTGATCAGACTCCACATCTGACGCTGGAAATGTCTTACAATTTAAAACATGGTTCTGAAATCTCTGTCTTACCATTACATAATAATCTGAAATATTCCACTGTCTCGAGGTCTCTTCCACATATGCAATATTCTTCCATGATTCTTAAACCAAGTGTTAGCTATGATTAGATTATGGTCTGTGCAAAATTCTACCAGACAGCTTCCTCTTTCATTCATTTCCCCCAGTCCATATTCACCTACTACTTTTTTCTCTCTTCCTACTATCGAATTCCAGTCCCCCATGACAATCAAATTTTTGTCTCTCTTAACTATCTGAACAATTTCTTTTATCTCATAATACATTTCTTCAGTCTCCGGGGCTAGTTGGCATATGAACTTGTGCTACTGTGGTGAGTGTGGGGTTCGTTTCTATGTTGGCTACAATAATGGGTTCAGTATCCTGTTCATAGTAGCTTACTCATTATTAAACCTACTCCTGCATTATCCCTATTTGATTTTGTATTTATAAACCTGGATTCACCTGATCAGAAATCCTGTTCTTCCTGCCACTGAACTTCACTAATTCAATTATATCTAGCTTTAACCTATCCAGTTCCATTTTCAAATTTTCTAACTTACCTGCCCGATTAAGGGACCTGACAGTCCATGATACAACCCGTAGAATGCCAGTTTTGTTTCTTCTGATAACAATATCCTCTTGAATAGTCCCCACTCACAGATCCAAATAGGAGACTATTTTATCTCCAGAATATTTTACCCAAGAGGGTGTCATTCTCATTTAACCATACAATACAGCTGCATACCCTCAGGCAAAAAATTACGGCTGTAGTTTCCCCTTGCTTTTAGCCAATCCCAGTACCAGCACGGCAAGGCTGTTTTGGTTGATGTTACAAGGCCAGATCAGTCAATCATCCAGACTGTTGCCCCTGCAACTACAGAAACAGCTGCTGCGTCTCTCCAGAAGTGACTTGTTCGTCTGGCCTCTCAACAGATACCCCTCCACTGTGATTGCATCTAGGTTATCTGTATTGTTGAGGCACACAAGCCACCCCACTGATGGCAAGGACCATGGTTCGTGGGGGAGGGGGGAATGAGGGGGCCAGTGGCACAATAAATGGCGTCCCACGGGGTGCGTCATTTGGTTCCATCACTTATCGGATTTGTCTGGAATGCTTCATGTCGACTTGCCTGTTTTTTTCATTTCTGGAAGAGTGCTGATCATGTCAGGCTTTTACTCTTCTACATACCTACCCACCATGAAGACCAATCTTGTCACTTAGGTTTTTGTACATCATTTTTAGCAACTGTTTTTGAAAAACGCCAATGTGAAAAAATAGTGCACTAGTTGCATTAAAAATTGATTTTTAACACAACTGAGATTATGTTTCTTCACATCAGAAATCTTGTTATTCTGTTCACACTGCCACCACTCAGTGCAGTTGAACGTCTTACTTGTGCCACTTACACTTGCTTCACATAGTAGAAGAAAAAGACTGGATGTGAAGAGAGCTCAAAAAGTAGTAATACTCCTTCACACAGTGAAAGTAAAATTATGTTCTGCTAAATTTTCAAAAGCACAGTTTCAGATATTTACCAGAAATTGTGAAAGAAATATAAAATATCAGGACTCAGTATTGCCACTTCGATATCGAAATATCAGAGAAAAAGTATTGTGGATAAATACTGATATTTTTTGGAAAAAGTATTGATATTTGATATATCAATAAATTTATAAACAGTACAACTTCAAACCACCTGCAACCCTTCATTCTTGATGTTTTCCCCTAAGGCTACGTCATCTTTCAGCAGTATAACTGTCCATGTCTCAGAGCCAGAACCATGCTACAGTGATTTGAGGAGCATTATAGTGAACTCACATTGATGTCTCTGTGACCAAATTTGACTGATATAAATCTTATGGAACCCATCTGGGCCACTATCAGGCGCCATCACTGCGTACACAAATCAGCGGCCCATTACTTATGTAAATTACATGACCTGTGAGTGGACATCTAATGCCACATACCTCCACAAACCTACCAACAAATTGTCTGATCACTGATATGCCGAATCAGTGACATATTTTGTCCCAAAGACAGACAAACAGGATATTAAGCAGGTGGTCATTATGTTTTATATCATCAGTGTACTTTTCTTACCAGATATTTATATCTATCACATTAAAATTTTGGAAGTAATGTGAGTCTTCATTTATCTGCTTACTCTATTAAAAGCTGTATGTACACTGTAGGTTGTATAAAACTTCCAAACTCTGTTTTAAAACTCAAGCCTGATCCAAGAGGTCTTCAAAAATTAAGTTAAATGTGTTGTCCCATGTTAAGATTATTGCATAACAGTGCTGCTTTGTCAGAAGACTGTACATGTTCTACATTTCCTGCAGACCATTTCTGCTGTGGTACAAATAACATGTCTATCACCAAATGGGAAATGCAGCATGGGACAATTCTTGTGGGAAGAACATCTAAATTCTTGTGGTATATGGACCAAGTGCAATGTCATATTCTGCCATAGCGAGATGGTACCAACAATTTGACCAAGGCTACACAGACATGGGTGATACCTTTCAGCAAGGAAGGCCAATCACTGTTTACAGAGTCTTGCTGACTGGCGAAAAATAGTGTCATGTACATGCCACTTTGAAGTGCTGCATAACATTCAATAAAAGTGATTTGACCTGCCATAATAATGAATAACTTATGGTTATGGTTACAAATGGCAGTGTTATCGAAAGCTGGTTCAGATAGCTACATTCAAGAGAGGCATGTAAAACTGCAAAAACTGTGTTCGCCAGAAGGAATATGAGAAACAGCAAAAAATGGAAAAGTTGCACGACAAGTAGATGTCTGACAAACGGTGTTACAGACAGCATCAGATATTCATTTGCAGAGGATGACTACGAAGGGAGCAGTGTTCTCTCACTTCATTGACTATAATTCATAACTTTCAAAAAATATCAGTACTATGAAAGCAAGAAGAAGGGAGGCCTCACCAAATTAAGCAGTTCTTACACATTAAAAACATGCAGACCATTGAAAATAAACTCTTAGACCACTTATTTTGAATCCTTTCACTCGTTCATTATTCACTGCTTTCCGTAGATGCAAACAATGAAGAAAAATTTAGTAGGTGTGGGACTGGTAGATGTTGTTGTGGTCATCAGTCCTGAGACTGGTTTGATGCAGTTCTCCATGCTACTCTATCCTGTGCAAGCTTCTTCATTTCCCAGTACCTAATGCAACCTACATCCATCTGAATCTGCTTAGTGTATTCATCTCTTGGTCTCCCTCTATGATTTTTACCCTCCACACTTCCCTCCAATACTAAATTGGTGATCCCTTGATGCCTCAGCACATGTTCTACCAACCGATCCCTTCTTCTAGTCAAGTTATGCCACAAACTTCTCTTCTCTCCAATCCTATTCAATAGCTCCTCATTAGTTATATGATCTACCCATCTAATCTTCAGCATTCTTCTGTAGCACCACATTTCGAAAGCTTCTATTCTCTTCTTATCCAAACTAGTTATCGTCCACGTTTCACTTCCATACATGGCCTCGCTCCATACAAATACTTTCAGAAACGACTTCCTGACACTTAAATCTATACTCGATGTTAACAAATTTCTCTTCTTCAGAAACGCTTTCCTTGCCATTGCCAGTCTACATTTTATATCCTCTCTACTTCGACCATCATCAGTTATTTTGCTAACCAAGTAGCAAAACTCCTTTACTACTTTAAGTGTCTCATTTCCTAATCTAATTTCCCTCAGCATCACACGCCTTAATTCAACTACATTCCATTATCCTCGTTTTGCTTTTGTTGATGTTCATCTTTCATGACACTGTCCATTCCGTTCAACTGCTCTTCCAAGTCCTTTGCTGACTCTGACAGCATTACAATGTCATCGGGGAACCTTAAAGTTTTTATTCCTACTCCATGGACTCTAATACCTACACCGAATTTTTCTTTTGTTTCCTTCACTGTATGCTCAATATACAGATTGAATAACATCGGGGAGAGGCTAGAACCCTGTCTCACTCCCTTCTCAACAACTGCTTCCCTTTCATGCCCCTCGACTCTTGTAACTGCCATCTGGTTTCTGTACAAATTGTAAACAGCCTTTCGCTCCCTGTACTTTACCCCTGCCACCTTCATAATTTGAAAGAGAGTATTCCAGTCAACGTTGTCAAAAGCTTTCTCTAAGTCTACAAATGCTAGAAACTTAGGTTTGCCTTTCCTTAATCTAGCTTCTAAGATAAGTTGTAGGGTCACTATTGCCTCACGTGTTCCAACATTTCGACGGAATCCAAACTGATCCTCCCCGAGGTCTGCATCTACCAGTTTTTCCATTCGTCTGTAAAGAATTCGCGTTAGTATTTTGCAGCCGTGGCTTATTAAACTGATAGTTCGGTAATTTTCACATCTGTCAGCACCTGCTTTCTTTGGGATTGGAATTATTATATTCTTCTTGAAGTCTGAGGGTATTTCGCCTGTCTCATACATCTTGTTCACCAGCTGGTAGAGTTTTGTCAGGACTGGTTGTCCCAAGGCCGTCAGTAGTTCTAATGGAATGTTGTCTACTCCGGGGGCCTTGTTTCGACTCAGGTCTTTCAGTGCTCTGTCAAACTCTTCACGCAGTATCGTATCTCCCATTTCATCTTCATCCTCTTCCATTTCCATAATATTGTCCTCAAGTACATCACTCTTGTATAGACCCTCTATATACTCCTTCCACCTTTCTGCTTTCCCTTCTTTGCTTATAACTGGATTTTTCATCTGAGCTCTTGATATTCATACAAGTGCCTCTCTTTTCTCCAGAGGTCTCTTTAATTTTCCTGTAGGCAGTATCTATCTTACCGCTAGTGAGGTAAGCCTCTACAATCTAGCCATCCCAGCCATTTTGCACTTCCTGTTGATCTCATTTTTGAAACGTTTGTATTCCTTTTTGCCTTCTTCATTTACTGCATTTTTATATTTTCTTCTTTCATCAATTAAATTCAGTATTTCTTCTGTTACCCAAGGATTTCTACTAGCCCTCGGCTTTTTACCTACTAGGTCCTCAGTTGCCTTCACTACTTCATCTCTCAAAACTATCCATTCTGCTTCTACTGTATTTCTTTCCCCCATTCCTGTCAATTGTTCCATTATGCTCTCCCTGAAACTCTGTACAACCTCTGGTTTAGTCAGTTTATCCAGGTCCCATCTCCTTAAAATCCCACCTTTTTTGCAGTTTCTTCAGTTTTAATCTACAGTCCATAGCCAATAGATTGTGATCAGAGTCCACATCTGCCCCTTGAAATGTCTTACAATTTAAAACCTGGTTCCTAAATCTCAGTCTTACCATTATGTAATCTGTCTGATACCTTCTAGTATTTCCAGGAGGCGTCCTCTTTCATTTCTCTTCACCAATCCATATTCACCCACTATATTTCCTTCTCTCCCTTTTCCTACTCTCGAATTCCAGTCACACATGATTATTAAATTTTCATCTCCCTTCACTATCTGAATAATTTCTTTTACTTCATTTCTTTTTTGATTTTATATTTATAACCCTGAATTCACCTGACCAAAAGTCTTGTTCCTCCTGCCAGCAAACTTCACTAATTCCTACTATATCTAACTTTAACATATCCATTTCCCTTTTTAAATTTTCTAACCTAGGGATCTGACATTCCACGCTCCGATCCATAGAACACCAGTTTTCTTTCTCCTGATAACGACATCCTCCTGAGTAGTCCCCGCCCGGAGATCCGAATGGGGGATTATTTTACCTCCAGAATATTTTACCCAAGAGGACACCATCATCATTAAAGCATACAATAAAAGCTGCATGCCCTCGGGAAAAATTATGGCTGTAGCTTCCCCTTGCTTTCAGCCGTTCGCAGTACCAGCACAGCAAGTCCATTTTGGTTAGTGTTACAAGGCCAGATCAGTCAATCATCCAGACTGTTGCCCCTGCAACTACTGAAAAGGCTGCTGCCCCTCTTCAGGAACCACACGTTTGTCTGGCCTCTCAACAGATACCCCTCCGTTGTGGTTGCACCTACGCTACGGCTATCTGTATCGCTGAGGCATGCAAGCCTCCCCACCAATGGCAAGGTCCATGTTTCTTGAGGGGGTAGACGTACGCATTACAAAATAACAAGTAAATTGTAGAAACTTCCTGTATGCATTTATCACCCACATTTTGCCCAGTAAATTATAAGCAAATCCACAACTTTGAAAAAAGCTGCCGCTGTCTCTGTTATATTAAACACCTGCTTCTTTTGGTAACTTAATAAGTACTAGAATAGACTGGTACTTAAAAATAAAATAATTACCTCTATCCATCTGCAATACAACCCTGTTTATTACACACTACTACTTGCACGTTACTCTGCAATAAACACTTCAGCTCGACATCTAACTTACAAAAAATATTCAGTCCTTAAATCTAGACTACCAGAAAATTTGTAGGAGTGGCTAATAAATAAGGTCATTTTCCATTGAAATGGTCTTTGCAACAGAACATGCAGCAACGTTAAGGGACCTACATAATGAGGAAAATCCTACATTAAAATTATTTTTGTGCCTTATTGTGATTTGGTGTATCTTGCAGTTCAGTTGAAACTGATTTTCCTCATCACCTACAAAAACTATTAAGAAGTAAACCCACTGGGAAGTGGATGTGTTCGAAGATACTTAAAAGATCTCTACGTGATCATACACAATTATCTTGTGAGATAACACAGACAAAGTAAATATTTAATCAGCAAAATTGGGCGGTATGAATATACCAGATTGTGCAAAGTTTATCAACTGCACACCGTACACACTTTCCCACAATTTTCTCCTTAAGTGTATTTGTTGCTAACAACAAAAATTAATTTCAGCTGCCTTGTTACTCAGCCCACTACAATAAAATTACAAAACTAATGATACAAGCTCATGTAACAAGTAGTAGGCCAATGCGAAAGACTGAACAGCAGCTATTTATGTTTGTATTTGGGCATCAAATATATGTTAAGAGACAATAAAATCTCATAAAGGTACATACTACAACGCAAAAAATACTTAGTATGCGATACAAATCGACAAAAACTGGAGAGCAAAAAATCGGTGGCCAGAGAACATTTACATTTGAATATCGTCTTACACTCGTACTCCGTTCATTATTATACCTAACTGACACGGCAGAAGGATAGTACGAAGAATTTGATTTTCCACTACTGGTTGGTCAAGTCAATCTATGTTGACGCTATTTTGCGTATATTCTGCTCTTCACACACCTCACTCAGAATTTTCAGTTATTAATCTCCTTCAAAATTTCCAAAACTAATTTATTTAATAGCAATCACTGATTGCACCAACATATTCATTGAGTTCATCATGTATACCGAAATAGTTCATTTTACGTTGGCCAGATTTTAGCCCTAGACAAAAGTTTTGAATAAAAATGTTTGCTTTGTCGTAATGACGCTGCTCTCAACTCCCACCATGTCGTAGTTGCGAATTTGGCTAACAGATGGAATGCAACTATCTAGTTCAATGTGTTACTGTAAAGACTTTTCAATCCATTAATTTAATAAAATAAATAAAATAATATGCTGTGGATGAAAGAAATACGATTATTGTTCACAAAAAACGTTGTTATTAAAGTTCCTTATTTCTTACTAATTTTTTTCTTTATGGAATACTGAAATATCTTCGAACAATCATGTAAACTATCTTTCACGGCAGCACATCAGTTCTTTGGTAATGGCTGTAGTGGTGTGTTTCTTGATGGAAGTGCTGAGGAAGTCAGTTGACAAGTTTAAAGGTTAAAAAGTGTTGTAGATGTGTGCGAAGGCTGTGACTTTGTCATTATGTCAGACAAAAACTCCACAAGAATAATGAAGTCCTCATCTGAAGGTGAAATACTTGACAGGGAAGAAACACAGTTAATAAATGAGACTGCCGATTTTACTAGAGCGAACTCTTATGCAGAGCCGAAGTTAAAACGCACCTTCACTCTTCCTAGGAATCTTTTGTCGTCGAGAATGAGTAAAAGAAGAGCTAAACATAAAGAAGGTAAAGATGTCAATGCCTCAAATGCGCAGACAATTTCGGAAGTGCAAAATACGGATGCTCAAAAGTCAAATAAAAAAGTGTTTAGAGTTCCTTCATGGAAGAAGTTTATAAACAAAGTGGTGCATCATATGTCGACCGTAGGTGTTCCAAATAATAAATATGTGAGTGTTAATTATAAATATGACAGGCGTAGACGAGATACTGTATCGCTATCGTCATCTGATATTAGGGTACCACCGACCCGCCCCGCCCACCTTGCAAATCTGGTAAACAGTGACAAGGTCCCCGGTGTAACAGGACTACGTAACCATGGGAATACGTGTTTTATAAATGCAGTTCTTCAGTGCCTCAGTCATACCGATATTTTAGCTGAATATTTTGTTCTGGACCAATACAAAGTTGACCTGTCCCGTAGGAATAAGTTGAATTCAAAAAAATATGGCACGAAAGGTGAAGTGACAGAACAGTTGGCCCTTCTCTTAAAAGCTATTTGGTCGTGTCAGTATGACCCCGAGATCACCAACCAATTCAAGATAGTTGTCGACAAATATGGTAGTCAGTATAGAGGTAACAATCAACACGACGCCCAGGAATTTCTTCTCTGGTTGCTCGATAAAGTGCATGAAGATCTCAACACGGCGACGAAGAAGAAATACAAGATTATTAAGGTAAGATGGTTACATTTTATCAAGAGTTTGGTCTCTTAATGTGGACTGCTTTTTAACCAACTTGTGAACACCATTTAATCATACACTGTATGATGTAAGAAGTGGTTTGTATTATAGATCATATGATGGCATATTCGTATATGGAGTTTATTACTATAGTGGTTCTCGTATGCAATTTTGTACTTTACACTCGTACATTGTGTAGTCACTGTAAATCTTCATTTTATAAGATTTGCTCTTTCGAATATGGTATGCCCTTGTTAGCTAATTTTTCTGTGTAAATAGTTTATTGT
This sequence comes from Schistocerca gregaria, assembly GCF_023897955.1. Lineage (NCBI taxonomy): Eukaryota > Metazoa > Arthropoda > Insecta > Orthoptera > Acrididae > Schistocerca > Schistocerca gregaria. Next base: position 809,533,096 of record NC_064921.1, on the reverse strand, counting down.
AGTGAGTTCAGTAATTATACACTCCTGCGGTTCGTTCGCGTTACACTATGTAGTGAGTGATTCAGGTTCTTTCCTGGATTTTTATAACAAATAATTATGTACCTTTACGACGGCGACTGGTGTTTACATGTGACTTTCAAAATAACTTGCAAGGAATATTATTTGTAGAAGTATTTGCTTTGTACGTCGAGTTTAACAGTATTAAATTTGTTTAATGTGGGCGTTTTGTTGATATGTTCCTTCAAATATTGTTACCTCAAAAGTGCCTTCACTGCGAAACACGCATTTCGTTGTTGGTTCTGGCCAGTGTACTACGAATGATTAGTTTTCTTCCGAATGCTCGTCAAAGAAGATGTGAAATTTATACCCATACAATCGCGATTGGGCGTTTCCGTATCTGAACTACAGATAGCGAGCAGTGGGTAACCCATAAAGCGACTACGTAGCTTTTCTCGCATTAGTGTTAACATGGAACATGCATGGAATTACTACCTGCTGCAAATCCGTAGTCGTTAAACTTGTCAATTTGGCGTTGTTTATGCAACGTCAACTTATTGGCCGTGTCAAGATACCCGTTTGCATTTTTTTATTTAATACCGAGAGCTCCTTTTGCCGAAGCATATGTGAATATGCACCGAGCCTATTTAAGAAGCAATAGAAATCAACCGATTTGCGTCGAGTTACAATATATCGGTGTTGATTTTAATGTTGTTATATGTCGGAGCGTATTGGCTCGCTGAGGATAGTTTCTAAAACATTAGTTTCCTCTGAATTAGGCTGGTCTGAAATTTGTTTCCACTTCGGGCGCTGTACCGTAAGTCATCGTTTCTTACCTGTTGCGTAATTACTAAACATTACAAGAATTATGTAAACATCCATGCCGTGAAGACACCTTCGCTCATTAGAATTGACATGTATACATATTGTACGTGGAGCGGTCTAGATATTTTCTATAAATTTTGACGGTTGTGTGTGTGGTTTGTGTTTTTCCTGTTTTCTGCTGAAGAAGTTTACCTTGGCATAATGTGCAAATTTACATTGTCAGTTTATAACTTTAAGGCCCTTTGAGGTGTATTGCAGTAGTGCGTACATTATTTTACACATAATCAGAATTTTCGTGTAAGTTATGCGAAGAAACCAACTTAGAGATCGCTTTTATATTAACTGTAATGCATGATATGTACACAAATATGTACGAATCGTACAAAACTGCTTAGGGGAATGGCATCGAGGGGCTATGATAGGATGAATGAATGCCGCTGTACCAAACTGCAACCGTTAAAATGAACGCATGCTAATGACTTATTATCTTGTGCTTTAAATAACACTTGGCAAATGATATATGTTTTAAGTGTTCTGACTGAGTGGATGTCCTTTGTGTATAATAATGCCATCTCGCTACCGGGAAGGCATTCAACAAATTGGGAGCTATAGGTATGAGTGGTGACTGTTGCTTATTTATTGATGACTGAAAATTACTGCGAAAACAATGCTTTTGAGTGAGAAATTCTTTGCCACTGTGTTGGTTGTAATATCGCAATCTTTGTAAATATTTTCGCATTTAACAAAAATATTTTAGGTTGTGTGTGGTGCTTTACGCTATGGGTATGTAGACATCATAAAATAACTCAAATAACTGCTTCATATACTCGTATCATGTACCACTACTCACTTTTTCTTGAAGACAAGCAAACAACAATGCTACAAAATGATTCGGGATTTTCGATGTCAGGAAACTGCAACTCGACGTTAAAGATTTGTGTATTTTGTGCTTCTTCGTTGCAAGGGACAGTGACGTTTAAATGGGTCGTTTCTAACTCTTTTTTTTTTCTGTATGGCAGCACTATCCCAAGGATCTTTCACCACAGTAAGGAATGGAGAGCAGGAAACCACTGTCTGTTCGAAATCGATGACAGCGCTATTTGTGTAAATAAATGGCATAGTCAGTAGTGGCTGGTCGCTGCTTTATGCTTCGCAAGAATCAACCTTCTGTTGATTGATTTGTTTTTAGAAATAACAGGAATTGAAAATACGCAAACTTGTAACGACGAACAGATAGAATAACACATTTGCAGGCATCTCGCTTTCCATGTATAAAGGAATGTTTGTGTGAAAACAGAAAAGAGAGAGAAATACATTAGAAGGCAATTTCTGAATTCTATTGAAAGCAGTGACGTTTGTTCACTGTTGTTTCCAAAAAAAATGCCGGTTAACACGTCTGCCATATTGTATTTCAAAAAATAGATCCTGGGCAACTTCGGATGTCTACTTCTTCACATTGATCGCAACAGCTGTCAGAAAATTAGAATCTTTAAAATCGCAGGAAGATCGTATTATGTCGTTACTGAAGCACACAACATTTCTTTAAAACATTAAAAATGAGTGCTCAAAGCCTTTTCGTAATTTGGAAGATGTGTTTTTTGCAAGCGTCATTGTGACGTGATTGTTTTGACTACCGATACATTGTACCTAGTAGTCGCGTCCGTGTTTCAAAGTAACATTTAAATAATTGTCGCATCTTGTAAATTAACGACTAACAAGTTGCAGCAAGCCGTTGTGGCCACGGAATGAACCACCGCATACACAAATATATATATATATATATCTCCAGTAGTAGTGTCATTTGCATTCTAACTCCGCCTATGATGTCACGAAACTGAATATAATAATGTATCATTAACAGTGTACTATTATGTGAAGGAGCTCGTCCTTCGATGCAAGTAGTAACGTTTCAGAATCTCTTGTTATTCTATTGTCTAGAAGAAATGTTAACAATGACAGACTTCGTGTGTTTGTATTGCTTCCCACATTAGTGATTTTGGTACATTCTTTAGCCGAAGCAAAGTTGATACTATGTCAGTGATTTGGAGACACAAGTATCACTACATGTCAGTGCGCACCAAATGTGAGTGGCTGTTTGGCGCAGGGTCACCGATCTCCAGTACTGCTCTATTTACGCTTTAGTTTCCGTCGTGAAGTGGCAATGCCATCTTTCAGCCACGGTAACACATCGGGCCGTAGAGCCAGTCCGATTAGCACTATTTTTAAAATATAGTGGAAATGGTAGAGGAATCATTCCTTCCCTTTTTTTATCACTCGTAATATGGTTTTGACGTGATTCTTACGTCGTGTGGATCACATACAACCAATGAAAATGGTGCCCGGAGACACATCATAGCAATTCACTAACTTGGTTTTGAGTTGCTTGTGGCGAACGGAAATTAGCATAAAAAATCTGCCGAAGTCACGATATGAGCTAGGCGTCGACGCAACGTTAACGCTCCCCCTCCCTCCCCATGATTACTTTAAAAAGTATGCCGGCCGTTGTGGCCAGATGGTTCTAGGCGCTTCAGTCCGGAACCGCGCTGCTGCTACGGTCGCAGGTTCGAATCCTGCCTCGGACATGGATGTGTGTGATGTCCTTAGGTTAGTTAGATTTAAGTAGTTCAGATGTTAAGTCCCATAATGCTTAGAACCATTAAAAAAATACCACAAATTAAGCTATCCAGCAGCTCAAATTGACATTTAAGTTGTCGTGGAAACGCACCTGCACAACAAAGAAACATGAAAATTTCTTTGATCTCTATGCCAGGGCGAGTTCCATCCACTTGCACTACTCCGCCGCCCTCCCCCCCCCCCCCCCCCCCTCCGGTTCCCAGGTAGCAATTAATATTCGTATGTTTGCAGATATATAATGTTAACCTGTTAACGTCGATGACGCTCTCACGTCGCAGAAAAGGATGCAATTGCTCTCGGCTACGAAATTAAGCGGTATATTGTGTATAAGCTGCCGCCAAGGGCAAGAAGCCGAGGAAGGTGAATGCTCTTCTCCGCGTACGATTTACAGCGATGCGTTAGTAGAGGCGGGCAGACCTGACGAAAGCATCGTGCGAAACAATACCGCGGTAAGTGCAATTGCGAAACAGGAGCGTGCCATTGTGTGCCGAGGTGGCGTGTAGCGTGTCGCCTGACATCCGAGACGTCAGAGCGAAACCTGGCTGCCGGCGCTGTGGACCCGAGAGCACGCCACAGCCACAGACACTCAGTTTCCGGGGAAGGCAGTCTGGCCTATGGTCTATACTTTGCAATCGCAGAATGCCTTATTTTGTTTTCGTTGTTTCTCCAAATCATCGAGGCGTCTGTTGGTACACAGTGGCCCTTGTTCCTTCAGAGTAACATGTAAAGCGCGCAGGTTATTGACATAAGCCTGTTTATTCGCAGAAAATTTTCTCTTTTTTCGTTTTTCCGTCATTTTTTCGTTGCTTCAAAATTTGTGAAGGTATATCTACAATTACGTGGATACGCTGTCGATTACACTTAAGTGCCTGGCAGTGTGTCCATCAAGCCACCTTCGCAGCAATACTCTGAGTCCACTCTCGAGCAGTATGCGGAAAAAACGAACGCCTAGTTCCTTCCGTGCGAGCTCTGATTTCCCTTATTTTATTATAATCGTTACTCCCAATGCAGGTTGGCGTCAGCAGAAAATTTTGCATTTGTCGGAGAAAGTTTGTGATTGAAATTTCATGAGAAGATCCCGCCGCAGCGAGTAATGCCTTCTTTTAATTATGTCCATCCCAAATCCTGTATCGTGTCCGTGACACTCTCTACCACATTTTTCGCGATAATGCCAAATGTGTAGCTCTTCTTTGAACTTTCTTGGTGTACTCCATTCATCCTCTCTCGTAAGGACCCCACACCGCACAGCAGTACTCCAAAGGAGGACGGACAAGCGTAGTGTAGGCAGTCTCTTTAGTAGATCTTTTGCATCTTAGTGTTGTCAATAAAAAAATCGCCGTCTTTGTTTGTTTCGCCTTCCCCAAAACATTTTCTGTGTGTTCTTTCCCATTTAAGTTGTTCGTAATTGTAATTCCTATCTATTTAGTTGAATTTAATCCTTTGGATTTGATTAATTTATCGTTTAACCAAAGTTTAACGGATTCCTTTTAGCACTCTTTTGGATGACCTCACGCTTTCCATTATCTAGAGTCAATTGCCAATTTTCGCACCATTCTGATATCTGTTCTAAATCGTTTGCAAATTGTTTTGATCTTCTGATGACTTTACTAGTCGATAAACGGTAGCGTCGTCTGCAAACAACCTAAGACGGCTGCCCAGATTGTTTCCTAAAGCGTTTGACTAGCACTCTAGTAAGAGAGGATGAGTCGAAGCAGTATCTAACCAACAACCTGTAAGTTGCCAACAGAGTGACGTTTTCATTTTTCGGCGGAGTGAAAGACACATTTTGTATGTTATCTGAGATTGTGTGTACGTTGTCTCTACTTTCACAGTTCCGTTGGCTTTGGTTTGTGCCTCAATTCCAATTATTTCTTCGTCTGTATAGTATTTAATGGTTCTTTTGCTGCAACACGACTTCGGCAGTAACACGCACGTTAGTAGAAATCTGTTTGTGCTGTATTTTCACCATACGGCAGTGGTTAGCAAAGTAGCAATGATACAGATTAGTCATCGCAATTATTTTGTAGTCGTCGGAAACTAAACAATAGCACTGTTTCTTTCCAGCAAGCCACTGATGTAGATGGGCTGTCATTTAACTTATTTCAAGAATGTTCGGCTCCACTTCAATGAAGAGAAACTACGAAAAGGAGTTCTGGTTTTTATCTAGAAAACTACCATATTTTAACATCTTAAGGCGCAATGAATCGGTATGTGGAAGTGTCCACCTACAGACACTCCCATGCTGATCGCAGCAGCAAAGTATGCGACGAGCTCAAACTTCGTGTTCCCTTTTTATAAGGGCAGAGGGCAACGTTGCGGCACATGCCTAATTAATATTTGTAGCTGCCCATTTTATCAAAATCAAACTCTTCCTTCCAACAGCATTCCAATTACAACAGACAATGGTTATATACTAATCGACCAGATAATTATGACCACCTAACTAATAGCCGGTATGTCCACATTTGGCACGGATAACAGCGGCGACGCGTCGTGGCATGGAAGAAATGTGGCCTTGGTAAATCGCTGGAGGGATTTGGCACCACATCTGCATAAACATGTCACCTAATTTCCGTAAATTTGGGCGGAGCGGGGGAGAGATCGATGAGATGTGACGCTACGTTCAATCATATCCCAGATATGTTCGATCGGGTTCAGATCTGGCAAGTTGAGGGGCCAGCACATCAAGTGGAACTCGCCACTGTGTTCTTCGAACCACTTCATCACATTCCTGGCCTTGTGACAAGGCATATTATCTTGTTACGAAATTCCACTGCCGTCGGGAAAAAAAGATTGTCATGAAATGATGTACGTTGTCTGCAACCAGTATAAAATACTCCTTGGGCGTCATGGTGCCGTGCACGAGCTCCGCTGGACCCATGGATGCCAACGTGAATGTTCCGCAGAGCATAATGGAGCCCTCGCCAGCTTGTCTCCGTCCCACAGTTCAGGTGTCAAAGAGCTCTTCCTCTGGAAGAAGACGGATTCGCGCCCTCCCATCGGCATGAAGGAGGTATGGGGATTCAGCAGACCATGCAACGCTCTGCCACTGCGCCAACGTCCAGTGCCGGTGGTTACGTGCTTATTTCAGTCGTAGTTGCCGATGTGGTGCCAACGTTAGCACATTCATGGGTCATCATCTGCGCAGGCCCATCGTTAGGAATGTTCGGTGCACTGTTGTTCAGCCGCATTTGTGCTCTACTCAGCATTAAAGTCTGATGTTAATCTCGCTACAGTTCGCAATCTCTTCTGTTTTACCAGTCTGCCTAACCTAAGACGTCTGGACTGATTTCACCTTGGTTTCGCCACGTGTTGATGACTCACCACAGCAGTCTTCGAGTACCGGCAGGTCGTACAGTTTCCGAAATACTCCAGCTGAGCCTCCGGACCATCGCAATGTGCCCCTGGTCAAACTCAGAAATTGCGACTTTCCCATTGCACACATGGAAGCACACTCACTGATACTACATGCTGCGTGCGTGTGTCTGATCAGCAGACATTCCTGGGCAGTTGACGCTGCTATCGTCTGGGCGGGATTATATCGGTAGTAGGTCGGTGGTCACAATGTTCTCATTGTGTAAGCCTTTAATTGTAGGAAGATGTGCCTGCAGCGTAGGCACCGATACGCTTACATTGAATGAGTGGAGAGAACCAAAGACAATTTGCCGACAGCAGGCGGTTTAACGGTAGTTTCTGCAAGTGAAGTGTTGATATAAAATAGGGCCTGTTTGTCGCATCAACAGTAAGCGGAAAAGAAGTTCATCAGAACAGTGCAACCAGGGCACTAAGGAAACCGACTCCAACACGTGTCTTTTCGACCTTCTATATCAGTGAGTGAAATAGTTGACTTCAGTCGATTGTATAAAGCATTTGAGTATTGCTTAAATGTTTTCATATCAAGTTTTACTCGGAAATCTGCGTTGTATGAATGTTCGTCACAGATTACATCGCCGCGAAGGGGAATCATACCTTACGCGAAAATTCGCGGCTGGAAGTTATGTTCAACTGTAATCTTCAGCTTACAATGTAGTGAAATTACAAGATAACGTTTTTGTCAAAATTGAAATGTTAAAAAAATTGGTAGCACAAAAACGTGGAAGTATTTATGTGACTATGCCACTCCCACACTCTGAAGCTCGAAATATTTTTTTCTGTCTTTAAGGTTAGGTAAAAGGAACTTTCGGCTATGCACATAATGAGTGCAGATAATAATTGATCTCAAGGCAATAGTTGGAGACGACTCGTATTTTATGTGAGTAGCTTAAAGGCTTGTTAGACACACTTAGCGACAGAGTAAAAGGGAAAATTCGAAATATTTGCAGTGAGCAGTTAAGTATGGGAATTTTGACAGGGGCCAGCAATGATTGAACACCTTTAATGTGCATACTCGGCTGAAGTAATAATTTTTTTACTGGCGAACACATTCTATGATAACATGCGCGTTAATTAATGAAACATAATCAAGGATAAGTAAGTCATTAGCATGTTCATATTTACTACGCAACGATAGTTTGGTGGCTGAGATTTTGATCGGGCATGGATGTGTGTGATGTCCTTAGGTTAGTTAGGTTTAAGTAGTTCTAAGTTCTAGGGGACTAATGACCACAGCAGTTGAGTCCTCAGAGCCATTTGAACCATTCTGAGATTTTGATTTGTGACTGTAGTGCAGAGGATCGCAACTTCGAAACGATGTCAATCCTCGGATTTTTTTCCGTTTGGTAGTACTCTCTCTGTATTGTTGGGTCATAAACATAACACTAAGTTTTAAAACCATTCCATACTTTCCGTTTTCAGTGATGGGCAGCATCATTTGTACAAGAACCTTACGCCATTCGAACCATATTGTTTCCTTCCGTTTACTTTACAGATATTTGAGTATTCTGTCTGATGTGTATACTGATGCCGACAGCGAGTTCAACGACCTCCCCCATGTTCCGTGATCTAATTCTTGGAATTAAATGATAAATAATTTAAGGTAAGCTTTAGTTTCGTTTGGACAAAAATACTGTTTAGCAGTTACAGCTGAGATTGAGAGCATCTGCTGATACCAATCAAAAGAAACCAGTCACTGACTCCAGAGTGCGTGCCGCTTTTAACATTTGCGATTTTGTGCTACAGAAAACCTTCAGGTGGTGGTTGGCGACTTGTTTAAAAGAGATCTAGTAACAGCCTGCATTGCATCACCGGAGTAATTTAATTGCCTACGAAGGAAAATGACAGGAGGAACCCAGCGTGAGTTTTATCAAATAGCGAATTTTGCTTGCGGTTTTAGGCGTTTTTGACTCTACTTCTATCCGCGTGAAATCTCCTAGTGCACAGATATTTAGGAATCGTGAAGCGTGGTTTTCATTAAACGTACAAGTAAGCTGCTGTGTTAAAATATAGCAGCTAGACGTCTAGGATGTGCCGACGACAGCATTTTCGGAAACTCATGAGCACATGCTGTGTTCCAAAGCAGGAGAAATTCCGGATGGCATACTTCTAGGAGATAGTGGGTATCGTTACAAGTATCTGTCGACGCCGGTATCACGCGAAGAAACGGCGGCTGGGTGAACAATAATCGAGCCCACACTGGTCATCTCAGCAGTTGAAAGTCTGTAGTAGCAAAAAGACGGTTTGCATGTTTAAGTCTAAGACTCATTGTAAAACTAAATCTTGCGGCATTTACTATAGTTACATTTTTTTCTTACACTGTATAAATATCAGTGCATCGGATTACGAGCCTGAAACGGATGACAGTGTTTGTTAGGTGAAGAATGTAAGGAGAAATTAAAGTACCTACAGAGAATGAAGCTAACAGGATCACAATGCATTGAGGGTGGCATTAATTAACAATGTATGTACGCTGATCCGTCTATAGAACTCACAAGGACACACCTCCTCTCGCTGTCCCACAACTTAAATCACGAAAGTAGTAGACCTTTAGTTTATTGCATAAACAAGCCGTTTGCTGTGGTTCTTAAAGTTTTCCTGTGCTGATTTGGAGAAGCTACATTCGGTTCTACGCGCTACACTGGTTTTAATAGCTTGTGGAGAGCAAGGCCGTTTTACACAGTGTGACGTCAACAGCATCTGGGTTCATTGTCAGGAAGTCATCTGCATCGCCTGGATGTAATGTTTAAATACAACCGTGCGCCGTGTGTTGGATGCTGTGAGGCGTATCGCCGCAGATGCAAGATGGATCGGGATCTTTCTCCATTTGAACATAAAGTCGTTCCATATTCTATGATTTGCGTGGGGCCTATTAGTCGTCCTCGACGGGTGTCGTGGCAGATTGAATCCTTCTCGCTTAATGCGGATGTTTAAATGGGTTTGTACTCCTAGTGCAGCAAGTTGGATCCATAATTGCTCCCATTCATGGCGTGTATAAAAGTGTGCTAAAACACGTTTATTGCTGGTTGTCTGCGTTGTAGCCTGTCGGAGATAGCACTTTGGTTATTGTCATGAAAGGGAACCTCGCAGTTGCCGAATATCTTATGTTCTTCTAACGAAGTTAACCGCCCTCTGGGTTCACAGCTTAGGACTGGGAGCTGGTAAGTTGGTGTAGTTTGTAAGACATCCTGTGATCGTACACGTTATTGTATTGAGAGGGGGGTGTTGTTGCTGTTTAGCCAAGCAGGTGCACAGTGCTCTGCTGAGGGTTGCAGCTGTTGATGACCACAGGTTTTGGAGTATGTTATTCCCGACACGAACGTTGGTTTCAGTATTTTCGTCGTTAGATCGTCCTGAAAATGACCCTATCTGAACCTGAAGTACTTTTCACGTGTGTTGTGGGCAAGAGACCAACAAATGAGATTGTTGCGCAGCCATTTACAGTTACTCGTTTGGCACCACTCAGGGTACACGCGTAGAGCGACTGGGACGTAATACGGTCCCGGGTAATTTGTGGCTGTCTCTGCGCGCAGGTATATCGTACCGATAATTTCCTTTTGCTGAACAAGGGCTGTAAGAGACAAGTAGAAGACTGCGTGCTCTTTCGGCACTGTTCCGTCAAGGTTCTCATCAGCGTGTATTGCACGCCGCGCCAAGAAAACTATACAATTATGCTTGAACAACGTGAAATATATGGTCTAGTCAGAGTAATGTGACCACCGTCAACGAGTAATAACCACTTACAGACGGTAGGTGGCAGTACTAGCAGTAGAGGGTATATAAAGCGTGTTGGGGGAGACACGGAAAACTGTTTAGTCGTTGTCGTAGTGTATAAACATCTATAGTGTGAGCATAGCCAGCTGTGCATGTTCTCAACATCAAACCAGGCTAGTCACGTGGCATTGCGACGTCGCTGCTTGTCTGCAATGTATGGTAACAGTGAAACTTTAATATTACTCGTATTCGCCTGTTTTTACATGTGTTTCTACACGTTTTAGTAGTAATAACATCCATGCTGCAGAATTGTTTTTGCGACGGTGCAAAGAGAAGTACGTGAAAGGAGGACCAGTTAATTTTCATAGGTACATACAATAAATCTCTAATAGTGAATATCATATGGATTGAGGCGCTTTATATGTTTAAAAATATCGAGACACGGTATTATAATGTCGTGTATTGTGGAGCAAATTTCTACGATTTCCCCCTCCCCATGCGTTTACGAAAGAAATGCTAGATAAATTTGCAAGTGTGTTTAAGCTGCCAGTCAGTGTTTACGTTTTCGTGTTATGTTCATCTTCAGATAAACTTTATATAAGACAGTGTGATTAATTTCCTCCATTTTATTCAGGTCCTCAAATCCTTGTGTGTATCTATGTACTTATGCACGAGACACTTTCCTACATTATATGATTTTAGTATTCTAACTCCCCGAAAGATGAAAAAGAGTCAAAATACGGCTCCACAAAATAAAAAGAAAGAATTTCGTCCCTATAAAATATCCCCCCCCCCTTTCCTGTAGTGCATCGGCGCCCAATACAGTGTCATTGTGGTGTAATCAATTAGAACGGAATTCGACAACGTGAATAAGTGCAGTAGAAAACCTAAAATGGTATTGTTGTTGGCTTTCACTTTTCCCGCACCCGAAAAAAACGTAAGTGGAACCGAGCTGTGGTACTGTGACGAAAAAGCACAATACCGTTGCTCTTGACAGCTTTAAAACTATTTCAGTTCCAGGTATAAAATTGGTAAGATTTCTATAAAATGCTTATACAAAGTTTCAGGATACTTCTGAAGGTGATGTATCTGTTACAGATAGCTAAGCGCTATACGGACTGACATGCGCCGTCCCAATACCACGTGACTTGAGCAGCAGATGTTGCGGAGAGATTTCTCGTTCTGCGCATCCGAATGCTCGCTCCATAGATATTTATACTCTATGGTCGTAATGCGGAAACCGCACGATTTATCTAACGTCCAAAAGGGCATGATAATTGACTTACGCGCAGTAGTGGAAGCATACCCAAAACTGCCAATTTTGTAAACAGCTCACGGGCGCCGTGGTTAAGTATACTTTGCATGGCAAAATTGCGCCGATCAACTGTGGTACACCACGGGCTATACATGAGAGAGATAAGGACGGCTGCGGTAATGTGTTCTGGCGAATAGACGTGCAACTGTTGAGCAACTGAACGCCCAGATGAACGAAGCAACTACCAACAGTCTCCTCAATGACTGTTCGATGAATGTTGCTGCGTATGAGCATCTGCATTAGGCACCAGGTCCATACATCCCTGCTGACTGCTGTTCATCGCCGACAAACGCTGAAATTTGCTCGCCAATACCGCAGTTGGACGTCCACTGAGTGGCGACAGGTGTCTTTTCCAGGTGAATCACGTTTTATGCTCCATCGGACAGATAGCAAGCACCCTGCAACATCATTGAAGGATTCAGGCCAGGGAGGGAGCGTTGTGTTCTGGCGAATGTTTTCGTGGCTCATTCTGGAAAGCACAGTGGATCAACACAAGTATGTACGTATCCATGGGAACCATGACCACCCCTCCACGCAGTTTGTTTTTGCGCGGCACGATGACATCTACGAAACGGACAATGCAGCGTGTCACACAGCTCGCAGTGTGCGTGCGTGGCGCGAAGAGTAGCAAAATAAAGTTTCCCGTTCCCCCCTGGCCACCAAACTTCGCGGATTAAAACCCAGTCGAGAATCCGTGGCGCCGCCTCGATCGGACTGTTCGTGCCATGAATCCTCCACCGAGAAACGCAGTGGAGATGGTCAGGGCACTGGAATCAGTATGGTTCCACATCGCTGTCGGTACCTTCAAGAACCTCATTGACTCTGTTCCTGCACATCTCGCAGCGCTCCGCGCTGCGAAAGGTGGATGTTCAGCATTTTGACAGATGGTCAAATTACTGTGACTGAACGCTGTACAAGAAACCCTAAGTTATATAGTGATCGCTAAAGCCACAATACTTCCCACCTCGCTGAGCAATTCCAAACCAGCTGCTTATGAAATCACAGACTATTATTCCTAAACATTATGTAAGGAACTAAGTTTATAAACCCCTTCATCTGCCTCACCTCCGTCCTCTACTCTCTCTCCCACTCCCAAACCTGTCTTGCGAATACCTTTGAGAACCAGCTATTCATTAAAAAAAAACTTTTACTGCATTTTTGTTTAGTACACTCTACCATCATTCTCTGTGATTTTGGCCCTTCGCCGATGGTCATCCTAGATTTTGCGGCTGTAAATACGAACGGCACTTCAATGTAACCGGACCGCAGGGCAGGGAGGAAAGCGATGCAGTAGATCGTTTGAACTCCGCTTTCGGTAATCTCAGTTGTTAACTATAGGTGTTGCGGGTTATTTATGCACAAGCGGAACCGTGCCCAGCATTCGGCTCAAAGCGCAACCATTGCGACGTGTGTTGCAGAGCAGAGGAATCCTATCGCTCTTTCACTCCCTCCTCGCATCCGGTTGTTTATGGTACAATTCGGTAGGAGCAAATGGCAGCATTTGTGTTGAGTCATATGAGTGGAACAATTTTTTTCTAATTGATCTTAGGCATTGGTTTATTTTTGAGGAATACAATATGAAGCTTCGTATGGCTCGGTGGCTTTGTCAGCAAGTGCCAGACCAAAAACCCAGGCGTCGTAGTTGTAGATTCCGAGGTGGTCCAAGGATATTTGCCGCTACTTTTCAGCTTTGGCAGCTTAAGTCAGGAGGCAATGTCATTCCACTTTTAGTGAGATCGTGCTCATTAAAGTGCTGTGGTGTTCAAACCAGCCTCCTTTCCTTGCTACGAAACTAATTTTGAACAAATTTTTGACGTTGTTTGTATGCGTCACCTTACTATCTTGTGTTTCCAGCTGCGCTCCCTATGAAATAGTTTACAGTCGAGTGTGGATCTTCTCTCTCTCTCTCTCTCTCTCTCTCTCTCTCTCTCTCTCTCCCTCTCCCCCTCTCTCTCTCATGTAGAGGAAAGAGGATGTTGAATGCCTTGACCCGAAGTATTTTCTTTCTTTTGACCTACCGCCCCGTTCTCTTCTATTTTTCTTCGGGAAGTAGTTTGGCCAGCGTTGTAGGAAAGCGCCCGGGGACTGGGTGTTTGTGTTCTCCTTGTCCTCCTCCTCCCCCTCCTCCTCCTCCTCATCATCTGTTGACGTGGCTAAAATTGGACTGTGTAATGCACCAACCGATACCCCTCAGTTTCGCTTCTTGCGAAAGGACGTCGCCGCATTGGACCTCTTCGCGCGTCCTAGTCGCGTTGTACGGCTGCTAGTCTAGCTTCGTTGCTAGCAGAGAAAGCTTGTCGCAGATTGTAAGTTATTGCCTGTCTGAACATGGGCATAGAGAGAGGCGTCCTCCTCCGTTCAGTTGATGGAGGTGGGACAGCGAGCGGGTGGCTTCTCTTAAGAGGCAGGGAGAGAGCTGATACATGGGGAGTTCCCGCCCCCATCAGACTCCCTCACCGCTAAGGGAAGCCTTACGACCGCCGCCGGCCAAAGAGGCGTGCTTGTCAATTAAGGGCACGTACACGGAAGGGCGGAGGCAGCGGCTGCTGTCTGATAGTGGCTAACGTATCCCGCGGCCTCAAGGAATAACATCACGTCGTTTAATGGGCATCGGTAAACTTTCCCCCTATATCGTCACGTAGGAATCGACACCGGCAACTGAGATTGTCGTAAGAGGTCACTTTTGCATTATTGCTACGAAGATGCAAATTTTTTTCTTCGTTCTGCGCTTGATTTAAAATCCATTTAAAATGTTTGTATCCTACAACAACCATGTAAAAGTTATGTCATTTCATGTTTGATGGAGTTCTCTGTAGTGTCTCTAAACATGTCAGAACATTTTTTATTTATTTTTAATTAGAGCCAGAGTAGCCTATTAAAAAAAAACCTGGTGAAAAGTACCTTTCTGAGTAACAGTTTCATGTTTATCGCTGTCCCACGCCTTCGCTTGCATAGCTACCATCCGAAAGTTCTACAGTCACCGCTGCACACGGGGTTAGTAAGGTACTGTAGTGGGAATCGTAAGTGGATCACATTCCCCCCACCCTCACACCTTCCGTCCGACCCAAGACTACTTTTATGCAATGTTTCTATACAAATTTGGCAAATTTTATAATTTTCTAAGTAGGTTCCATAAGAACGAACCACATCGAAACCAACTGCCCACTGAAATCTAATCCAAGAACTACATGTATTAATTGTTTAGCATAGTGTTTAGATAAGAAACTTGACTTTTTATGCTTCAGAATGTGTCAGAGTTTCATTTGCGCTAGAATAACAACAGAATACGTAACACGTAAGTAAGGCCTGTTTGCAGTGGTCTTCAGACAACAGGTGTTGCAACTAGTGACGTGTGGCAGAGCATATCTTTCTTTACGCGAGGGTTCAAACGAGATGAACCGAGTAGAACTGTCTAACGGCACGACGATCAACAACTGCAGTAATAGTATGTCAGCCCCAGAAGGCTTATTCTCGAATTCTTTTTTATTTACGCAATAGATAAATCAAGCGACACGAGGGAGCAGCAGAAACACTGCCTGCAGGAGCAAGTAATTCACATACATAAGCGAACTGTGTAAACAGCTGAGTGAACCAAGAACCCTCGGAGACGGTGTTGTCGGGTTGTACGACGACTCGCGTAACAAAAGTGGTGTGTCAGTTCATGCTTGATGCAGGACGTAGAAGTAGGTAGTTCGTCGATGGTTTATAGCAATCGTCGGCTGCTGTGACGTGTGCTGGACTGGACCAGCTGCTCCTGCGTAATGGTTCTGTGACAACGCACAGCCGTCGTAGGAGAAACCAGTCTGCTCATTAAACTCGCCTCTCAGTGTGTTGGTGTGTTTGGTATAACTGTCTGTGTGGCAGTGTTATTTGCCTCCCAGACACATATCTGCCGAGCTTCGTCACAGGAGCTCGCCGATATGTTTAGTCTGCGTTGTGTCCGTCCGTTGGCCACAGGCGGTCAGTTCCACTCGCGAAAGAGGGCCCGTTGTGCTTCCACATGTTGTGATCTTAGTTTCCCAGATTGTAAATGAAGGGGTTATTGGTGTCTCCCGTTTCTGTACGGTCTCGTAGCCGATTTCTTGATTTCGTCCGCAAGAGGCCACATGTGAAACTGGAGAAGCATGTGTCGACTACGTTGTACTTGCTCCAGCAACCCACCAAGGCCGGCGAAATTACATCGCGCCAGCCACATCTGGTGAAAAGCGTTTAGTTGCTGGGCATTTTGGAAGTTCTCTCAAGATTAAAGCAGCGCACTGTTTGGTAGCCGGAAGTTACTACTTTATTTTTCCTCGCAGGCTCTGCCACTTCTAAGTTAACGTACTACTTTTGGCTTGTGGCACAAATTTCTTCTGTGGAGGAGGGTCGTTTCATTTTGCTCTCCCCTCATTCAAGAGGTATACAGGGCGTTACAAAATGGTACGGCCAAACTTACAAGAAACATTCCCCACACACAAAGAAAGAAAATATATGTTATGTGGACATGTGTCCGGAAACGCTTACTTTCCACGTTAGAGCTCATTTTGTTACTTCTCTTCAAATCGTTTTAATCATGGCATGGAAACACACAGCAACAGAACGTACCAGCGTGACTTCAAAATTTTGGTTACAGGAAATGTTCAAAATGTCCTCCGTTAGCGAGGATACACGCATCCATCCTCTGTCGCATGGAATCCCTGACGCGCTGATGCAGCCCTGGAGAATGGCGTATTGTATCACAGCCGTCCACAGTACGAGCACTAAGAATCTCTACATTTGGTACCGGGGTTGCATAGACAAGAGCTTTCAAATGCCCCCATAAATGAAAGTCAAGAGGGTTGAGGTCAGGAGAGCTCCACGCAGGCCATGGAATTGGTCCGCCTCTACCAATCTATCGGTCGCCGAATGTGTTGTTGAGAAGCGTACGAACACTTCGACTGAAAAGTGCAGGAGGTCCATCGTGCGTGAACCACATGTTGTGTCGTACTTGTAAAGGCACATTTCTAGCAGCACAGGTGGAGTATCCCGTATGAAATCATGATAACGTGCTCCATTGAGCGTAGGTGGAAGAACATGGGGCCCAATCAAGACACCACCAACAATGCCTGCCCAAACGTTCACAGAAAATATGTGTTGATGACGTGATTGCACAATTGCGTTCGGATTCTCATCAGCCCTCACGTGTTGATTGTGAAAATTTACAATTTGATCGCGCTGGAATGAAGCTTCATCCGTAAAGAGAACATTTACACTGAAGTGAGGATTGACACATTGTTGGATGAACCATTCGCAGAAGTGTACCCGTGGAGGCCAATCAGCTGCTGATAGTGCCTGCACACGCTGTACATGGTACGGAAACAACTGGTTCTCCCGTAGCACTCTCCATACAGTGACGTGGTCAACGTTACCTTGTACACCAGCAACTTCTCTGACGCTGACATAAGGGTTATCGTCAACTGCACGAAGAATTGCCTCGTCCATTGCAGGTGTCCTCGTCGTTCTAGGTCTTCCCCAGTCGATAAGACGCCGATCAATTGCTTCGAACGTCTTCCTGTCGGGACACCTTCGTTCTGGAAATCTGTCTCGATACAAACGTACCGCGCCACGGCTATTGCCCCGTGCTAATCCATACATCAAATGGGCATCTGCCAACACCGCATTTGTAAACACTGCACTGACTGCAAAACCACGTTCGTGATGAACACTAACCTGTTGATGCTACGTACTGATGTGCTTGATGTTAGTACTGTAGAGCAATGAGTCTCATGTCAACACAAGCACCGAAGTTAACATTACCTTCCTTCAATTGGACCAACTGGCGGTGAATCGAGGAAGTATAGTACATACTGACGAAACTAAAATGAGCTCTAACATGGAAATTAAGCGTTTCCGGACACATGTCCACATAACATCTGTTCTTTATTTCTGTGTGAGGAATGTTTCCTGAAAGTTTCGCCGTACATTTTTGTATACATTTTGAAAGGTTTTGCAGGTACATGGGCGAATAGCTACCAATTGACAAGTGTGTGTGACTCCATTTTCCGCAGCAGTTGAGTAAATATTCGTTTACAAGCAAAACTCCTTTTTCGCGCTGTTACGCTCCCACGCACAAAAAAGACAAGATACCAAGTGACAAACAAAACTACCACAGCTGTATTGAGTACCAGGTCGTCAGTGAATTATTCACATCACGTCACCTCAGCGAAACACCCGTGATACTGCAAGGTAGTTGCAGTATCAAGAACTGCATCCATATCATTACACATTAACTCAAAACCAGTTGTCAGAAGACTGCATTCGACGAATACCGTTCTGTGAATGGCTTTTGCACCTATTGGAAGGTAAATAACATGATACAGACTGACGAAACTAGCTTTACTAGTGAAGGTATTTCCAACCTCGACAACAGCCATTATTTGTCGGAACACAACCCACATGTCACCCGTGAACGCGACTTTTCAGGCAAGCTTTTGCATAAATCTGTGGGCTGGAATCATGGGATGAGTGCTTTTGGGCCGTTACCCATTGCTGGACAAGTTGAATGTCCCCCTCCCCCTCAATGTTTCTTTGCAATACTTTGCCTGACGCATTGGAAAACGTTCCACTTCGTGTTACGCGACAGCCATGATCTCAGCATGCTGGTACAGTGCCACTCTTTGGAATGAATGCTCGTCAGTATTTAAATGTAAAATGAAACGTTTCTAGGGGAATGGATTATTCGTGGAGGTCCAATGTTTTGGCCTCAACGTTCGGGGCCTTAATCCACTAGATTTTTATTTGTGGAGGCTTTTAAAGGAACTAGGTTGTAGTACTCCACCAATGCATGTACACGACGTTATAGCTCGCGTGTATTCTGCTTCCGCATTGGTGGATGCAGACGTGTTTCGTAGAGTCCAGCAAAGTATGATCTTGCAAATGCAAGGTGGTCGCTTTGGAATCTTCTCTAAAGTCAACGTAGCTCGTACGTGCACGTACCGGCTCTGTGAAGATAAGGCTGGACGCGAAACGTACAGAATTGTATATAAACCTGAACTTACCTTCACGTATGTCAAGTATGATATAGTGAGGAAACTAAGTTTCAACGTGGACGCGTGGGGACTTCTGGCGAGTAAATGAAAGAGTGACTTTCAGTATCTTATATCAGAGGAAAAACAGAACTTAAAGGACATAAGATAATTAAGCCAAGTTCCGTATTATTTCCGCATAAAATTGAGCATGAACAGTGCTATGGCTGTGATTAAAAATGTAGAAACAACTCTGGATCCTTTTTCAGAATATCCACAACATACGTCTTTCATATAAAAGGCGAAACCGTTCTGTGAGATTAAATACAAATATTGGAGCAGAAAAAAATGTTTTGTTTGTAAGAGAATCTTTAAATAATTTTCTCGGTTGAAATATTCTCCCCTGTACGTAAATGGACGATGGCTCCGCTAACAGGTAGGAGGTGGAATGTTATCTTGGACAGAGGAGAAGAGCGGCGTTACAAAAACAGATAACGCGCCCGTTCCAGAAAGCAGCGTCTGTCCGAACTTTGATGTTGACGATCTGGGTAAACAGTTGTTGATTACAAGACGCGGTCGCTCCCGGGAAACTGTAAGGAAATGCAGCAACTCGGAGACAGACTTTCTGTGTATGATTATTGAATAAATTCCAAACTTATCTCAGCCGTGCCTGTTAAAAGTACTTGCTAAACAGTGTTCCCGACGACAGGAAGGATTCTCGTCGTAATCACTAGTATGGATATTAATCCGTGTCGTTTTCGTCTTTATGACGTTCTCTCGTCGGTCGCCCTCATCCTTGCTTGCTTTGTTAACAAGAGGTCATTGTGGTAGCATAGTGTGATCCAAGGAAATTGTAATACTCACTGTCGCTGGGTGTACGAGGAATGAATGGAGTGAATGTATCCTCTGTTTGCAAGATTGCCATATTTTGTTTACAGAATGTATAGCACAGGCGTGTTTTACTTCTCTAAAGTAGCTCTGTTGCTGTTTCTAAATGTAAAAATATTAAACTACTTTTTTGTTAGGATGCTAGTTAAAATACCTCGATCCATAATCTGAATAACATTTAAAATTTTGGACTGATTTAAACTGGCCTATCTGTGATTTTAATGGAGCTGGTACTTGAAATAAATGTGATGATGAAAATATAAACCTGCGCGGCATGGAGTTAGAATCGCAACGTTATCGTTAAGCCCCGTCTTCTTTTACCATTACTAGAAGTTTAATACAATCATTGTACTTAGAAAAGATAAAAACCTTGCTAAGTTTCGGCTTGATTTGCCTTGCTACGTTTCGGCTTGATTTGCCGGTCTATTCTGCCCATCACACTCCCACGAGCAGTACGTGGACGTGACGTGTGCGTCACAGATCTCGTGACGTATGCCATGTGTTGCGGAGTGGGTTTCGGAGGTGCCAGTGTAGGCAGCTCGCTGTATGCTGCTACGTGTGGTTCGTAGCTGGTAAAAGTTTGGATCATATGCTTCAGGCCATGGGGGCTCTATTTATGGAACGGCGAAGCTTGTGAACGGTTCAAGTGCCTCTGCGGTGGAAGGGTGTCGTAGACAAAAAAATGGCGTCGTTGTGTATAACCCATGTGGAAACAGCGCTTGTTACTAACTTAAGAGATGAATGTCAGCTACGGCACTGTGCGATGGAGAACCGACATTTTTACAGTTGAAGAACTGACTTCCCACGTAAATCAAGCCCGCTAGAACACAGCAGTGGAAAGCTAGAGAAATTAGAGCACATACGGGGACGAACGTACAGTCGTTTATCCCACACAACATCGTGTATGAAACAGGGAAGGACGAAAATGAATACGATAGCAGAAGTATCCTCAGCAACTCACCGTAAGGTGACATGCTGGTGTACAAATATTCACGTTCTGTGTGACACCGGCGGAAAGGTGTCACATAGACATACGGTACACTTACCTCGTAGATCTGTTACTTGTTCGTGTGGTTTCGTGAGTGCCGAAGAAATGTAGTTCAACAGTCACTGTATTATAAGACCCTAGTAGTTTATCTTTGGCGCTGATAATGTAGTCTTGTCATTATGCGCATTATTATTTTCGTGTCGTTACAGAGCTGCCAAAGGCAACCCAACCACAGATCATCCGGTGATGGCGACGAATCCCACAGTAAACGTGAGGAAGTTTTACCTCGCTGAAAACGACACCGCAGTGCTCGAAACATTTTGCGGAGCTGCTGACATTATCATGTACTACATACATCTCCATCGCAAATAGCAGTGACCTCGATAAAATTTCCTCGAGTCACATCCGATGCAGCGGTCTCGTATGCGTACTTTGAACTGGTGTTCTAAATTGGTCCTGACGTAAACCGAGATTGTGTTGACAGAGAAATGGAGAAGACGGATGTTTTGTTTTGTGAGCGCGGGGCACAGCTGAGAGGTTCCCTTGACGCAGCCCCGGATCTGGACTCTGTAATTACATAAGGCACGACCGGCGCCGTCGCCACAGATAAACCGGTCGCCTGCACAGCCGGACGTGGGTTGAGCTCTGTCCCTGTTGCTTCGTGCTTACAGAATGGCCGCTGTTCCATTTCGCAGGTAGCACATCTACCCAAGTTAAGGCTGTACTGGTATCCCATTGACTTCATTCAGTAAAAAGATCGTGGTCAAAAACACACCTGAGTTGTTTGCCGCTTGATCAAGATATACTGATCACCAGCGGAGTAGGTGGCGCATACTTACGGAGCGTTTATACCTTTACACCTTGCGCCTAGACGCCGTGCGCCTGTGCTTGCCTCACACGCAAATAGAGGCACGCGTGTAGGTTGTATGCCTCTTCCTCAACATATGCGTACGAGTGATTCCGTTCACACCTGTGGTCACACTGGGCGCCTCTACTTCCTTCTGGAGCAAGCTATAGCCGCACCGCGACTGCATTCTGTTCATTATTAGAATAATGGTTCAAATGGCTGTGAGCACTATGGGATTTAACTTCTAAGGTCAGCAGTCCCCTAGAACTTAGAACTAATTAAACCTAACTAACCTAAGGACATCACACACATCCGTGTCCGAGGCAGGATTCCAACCTGCGACCGTAGCGGTCGCGCAGTTCCAGACTGAAGCGCCTAGAACCGCTCGGCCACTCCGGCGGCTCATCATTAGAATTAAGACCAATACACGCAAGTACGATGATGCTGTGTTACACGCACATAGATTGAGCGATAATGTGCGGGACAACAGCTTTACCTGAGCATTTAACTTGGGCAGCATTGGCCAGCCAGCGGTCAAACTAGCCTGGATTGATGTGAGCAGTTGCATTTCAGACGTAAAAAGAGACGGACAAAGAAACAACATAGCTTCGAATGTCATTTAATTTTTAAAGAGAATGAAATAATTTTCGGCAAAACTCCAGCACTACCTCGCGCTTTTTAGGTGACCAGGTGGAAAACATAAAATGCTTTCTTTCTCACTTGACATAGTACTATAATCACAAACAAGAGTGACGAAAATTCCTAACTTCAACACAGCGTAATTTTTCTGAGCGAGTCACGTTTGACGCAAAAGTATACTGCAGGTATTTCACTCTACTGTTGAATACTCAAGCCACTGAAGGTATAAATTAGACAGTCGTGTGGTAATCTCCTAGCTCATTCCTTATCCGAATCCGAGAAACACATTTCAGTACTGGAACTGTCATCTGTTACGTTGATAACGAGTTGATCAACACTAGAATGCACGAAGCCACCTAGGCGCCGCATTTTCTTCTTTTATGACGTGTCATTCTAAATCCCGCCAACGTACAGCAGCAACATGAAATTGTTACTTCTCGGGCCAAATGCGTTAACTTGCCTCCAGATCAGTTCTGATGGGTTCATATTGTAATGGTACAGTGTCAAATGTAAAAATGCAGCATTTGTATGGTGTGCTCGATGCTGTCAAAATGATTGTTTTTAATGTTTCTGCGACACATCCGTGGTACAAAAAATGGACGTAGTCCAAATAAAGCGTATTTAGTTTTTCATTTTTGCCTTAAAAGTAGTCTTAATTTAAGCAACCTTCGTCAACACGATTTCATAAAATATCGATAATTGAGAATTTATATTTGAAATGAAAACAGGAATTTAGCGTGCAATACAAATTAAAAACAATATGTGCATTGTTCATGAAAAAGATGACTAATTTTACAATTACGAAATGTAGGTAATTCAAATTGAACGAGAAAAGATGACTCAGGCAAGACTTGAACCAGCAAGCCATGTGCTGTAATATTCCGCTAACTATTGCGCTACCGATTACACTAAACATTACCGTATGTAACACAGGCCCTTGAAAAACGTCAAAGCGAATTATCTCTGTAAATTTATGACGAACATTAGGAACAACCTATTTCTCGGCACTCTTCAATCGTGTTCCACACAAGTGTTTCACTATGGAATAGAAAGCAGCCGCAGCCTTTTTCACACGGCGTATTAACAGCGCAACAATCAGAGCACAACAGTGCAGAGGCTGTGACTGTTCACATTTTTTAAATAAAAACTACATAGCGAAAGCGTAGTTATGAAAAACGTTGATGGCTGTTAATACATTTGAATATCTTAGTTTCAACTAAGGCAACTTAGTAATAATGTATCTAACACTGAAGTAGGACCTACTTCAACGACGGTAACACCACCAGTGTACATGTGCTACGGCTTCTGACCAATCATCGTGTTTGTTTACATCAGGTTTATTCTTATGATGAAAGGAGTATAGCCGCAACGCAACTTAGTGTTACACGATAGAGACGCCAGCATCCATCCTTATTATTGAACTTTAATTATTCTCTATTTCCCAGTAGATTTGTAAGGGGACATTTTCGACATGAATATTTACTCGCAGGCTGTTTCGAAGTGGTACGCCTGCTTCCGTATTTGGCGGTGCTGCGGTGTACAGTCGTCGACGCAGATGCGCGCGTCAGGTTGTCCTGCAAAGGCAGGGCTAGTCGCAGAACGCGTTCAGTGCTGGCGCGACCTTGGGAGCGTCGCCCCGTGGTCACGAGGCCGCGGCCCCCCACTGAACACACACACACACACACACACACACACACACACACACACACACACACACACAGGGATTCTGGGGGCACAGCTGAGACTTGGAGCCTCTGCCCACCTGCCGCGCCGCGCTACAAACACAAACACCTGTCGTCCCCCGCACACCTGCTGCCATCAGCAGCAGTCGGCACCACGCACTGGACACTATAAAGAACCCTTCCAGCACAGCTCAGCATCAAGTAGTGTTTGAACCCCACGGCGACAGCCGCGCCTCTGGAGCGATGCCTGCTTCATTGTCATACTCAGTAAGCCACTGTGCGGTGCATGGAAGGTGGTACTTCGTATCACTGTTCTAGTCATCTGTTCTATTCGCGCTGTGCGCGAGGGGAATGATGTTTCGGTAATTGACTCGTACTTTTAGACTTTAAAATAATAACAGTATTTGGAATGAGTGTGGTCGTTGGGATAAGGGTGTTGTATGTTAACCGGGGACCTAGAAACGACGGAGAGACTCCGTCCCCGCCGCAGCCGCAGTGATCCACAACCCCACGACGACTACCGCAGTCGACTTCACGCCTCTGCCGCCCCCACACAGAACCCAGGGTGACTGTGCGGTTCGGCCCCCGGTGGACCCCTCCCCCGAGGGTACGTCTCACACCAGACGAATGTAACCCATATGTTTGCGTGGTAGAGTAATGGTGGTGTAGGCGTACGTGGAGAACTTGGTTGCGCATCAGTCGCCGACAGTGTAATTGCGGCGGAATAAGGGGAACCAGCCCGCATTCGCCGAGGCAGATGGAAAACCGCTTTAAAACCGTCCACAGACTGGCCGGCTCACCGGACCTCGACACAAACCCACCGGGCGGATTCGTCCCGGGGACCAGGAGCTCCTTCCCACCCGGATAGCCGTACGTTAGGCCGCACGGCCAACCTGGCGGGCTTGGGATAAGGGTAGTTGTGGGAATGAGAAGAAAACATCCTTAAAAATGAACCGAACTAGGCGAAATACTAATCATGACTTTATAATATATCCTTGTATATAAATTTCCATGCAGATAATTTTGAACAAAATTCTGTACACAGCATTACAATACCTCGCTGTAAACGATATTTGACATAAGAATGTAATCTTCGTGTACTTTTTTTTCATTTTCCTTAACCCACTGGCAGGCGCGCCCAGAAGTGTGACAAGGTTAGGCGCGTGGACCGCTGGTGTAGTCCAAACTAAAAATTTAAACATGAAAACATAATTTTTGTTTTAACATCAGTGATATTCTGCATTACACAAAAATTATCAAAAATAAATTTTAGCTTTGAAGGTAGAGATGTACAAAATGTAATTAATTTCAAAAGAGGACCCCATTGTACAATAAATTTTTATATATTCAAATACTATTGCATTATAAACAAATAAAATTAAAAAGAATTAGGACACGCTTTACGGTCATATTCCTTACATACAAATTTGCCCTCGGCCAAATTTCACATCATCTTGCGACATTCGAAGATCCTTCCAGAGATAAGGCAGATATTTCTGGCTCAGAAAATCCCGAGATGTATCTTTCTCCGCGTATAGTGGTGGGAGGCAGTGTGGGAATACTCGTCCTACTCTCGATTTGAGGTTTGACAAGCTCCCAGCCTATACTTTTCCGAAATTCTCTTCTTTTATTTTCGTCTTCGTTCAAGTTATTTGATTTGCATATACGCAGTGCTTCCAGAGATGTTTAATAAGCCAGATAAAACTGCCAGTGAACAGCGATAAGTGGTTCAAGCAACATTATATTTCTGGATCATTGGAGCTATTGCATCGACTCCAGTCTTCCTTTTGTAACAAAAGTCACTAGTTCTGGGTTTTTTTCCAGATTCCTCATCAATAGCATTTTCATGCTCGAAATCGATGTTAGACTTTTTCTATAATAGGCCACAAGAGTGCACGAATTTTATTCGTGAGGAATTCTAAAAGGTATCTCTCATTTATTCATTCGTAGCGTGCCGACAGAAGTAATTCTTTTTTCACCCAATTTGTTCACAAGAGAGTAACTGGAGAACCATTATCTCCAGTCTGATTGCTGTTGCCGTTTTCAACAGGTTATACTAGGTGAAAAACAACTTCCTCCCCAGCATTACGACATTTGTAAGGCCTGGCTGGTTGAATTCCGACGTAGATTTCTAAATTGAAAGTGTATCCAGTTTTAGCGCCACAAGTGCGAACATTTTGAGGCCATATCTTGGTGGCTTACTGGGGATAGATCGCTTGAAACAACAGGGTCCCTGAACGCTAAAAATTGCTCAGCGACCGTGAGAAATTCCCTGGCAATAAAATTCTTTCGACAATTGGACACAAAAATTTGAAAAATATTGCTAGTTGCAGCCAACTCATTCGTTTTTTTTCTATTCTCCTATGAATATCATCAGATCTTAGACGTCGTTGAAGAAAGCTAAACCTTTTTTGACTTAATTTATGGTAACAAGATTCCACTCGTGATCCTTCAGAATTATCCAAAATCTGTTCCAAATTTTTCCTCGAACTTACCAGTTATGAGAAGAAAGCTTCATAGCTTTAACTTCCATTCTGTTCGTATCTCTTAAGTCACGACATCGTATGAATTTTTCTCTATTTGAAGCTGTGTAAATGTGGGTGCAAGTCGGTATCGTTGTGATGATATCAGTCAAGAAAAGTTCTGCACAATGGATTTAATTTTTCGTGTTCGCAGCATTCGTTTTAGAACCAGGGAAAAGTTTTATAATATCATGGCCACGAGTTATGACATTCACCCTCGATGCTTCTTTTCGCCATTTTGTTATTTTTTTACCAAAGTAATATTTGTTAGTCATTATCATCTCATCGCTGCTATCACCTGAACTAACCTGAGGATCATCTGGAGTGATTTCCTGTTCGGACTCTGTATTATGCTCACTTTCTTCACTATAATCCTCACCTACCTCAAATTCATCTTCAGTGTGGTCATTCAACACACTGACTTTTGGCTAGCCACCAGGCGGCGTGTGGCGGATGGCACAATTCGTGCCAAATTCATATTTCCCCCCTTCAGTTCCACTCGCGCGAGGGAAAAACGACTGTCTGAACGCCTCAGTAAGAGCTCCTATTTCCCTTATCTTTGAATGGTGATCATTACTCGATTTGAAAGTTGGTGGTAATAATATATGCTCTACATTCTCGGTGAAGGTTGGATTTCGGAATTTAGTGAGCTTCCCCTTCTGTTTAGCGTTTAATCTACCTGCAAGTGTGTCCCACTTCAAACATTCTATGAGATTTGTAACGCTCTCGCGATGGGTAAATGTACCAGTCACGAATCTTGCCGCTCTTCTTTGTACCTTCTCAATCTCTTGAATCAAACTCAACTGGTAAGGGTCCCATACAGACGAACAATACTCTAAAACTGGACGAACTAACGTATTGTAAGCTATTTCCTTTGTTGGAAGACTGCATCGCTTCAGGATTCTACCAATAAACAGCAATCTAGAGTTCGCCTTACCCGTTACTTGTGTAATCTGATCATTCCATTTGTGATCGTTTCGAGTACTCACACCCAGATACTTGACTGATGTTACCGCTTCCAAAGACTGATCATTTATTTTGTACTCATACATTAATGGGGATTTTCGCATTGTTATTCGCAGTAGGTTACACTTACTAATATTGAGAGAGAACTGCCAGTCATTAAATGACTGATATGTCTCGCGGTAAGCAAGCAGTGCCTAGATTTTGTTAATAAAGAACGCTATTTCTCTTTTATAAAATGTGAAATAACTTAAGAGTATTGTTGGTAGAAGCGTTGAATAAAAGTCAAGAAAGCTTAAATATTTGCTGTAGTTCACTATAAAAATATAAAAACCAAAGGTTTTTAATAACAGATATTATTACTATTAGTAATTTACAAGAAGATAAAAAAATCGCTCACCAAAAACTGACACCATTAGGCGCGTGCACTGGAGGTGTAGCGCTTTTGGGTTTACATGGCACAGGGTCGGGGTCGTCAGAGGTATGTCCCCCTTACAAGCGGCTACTATATAGATACCAGGCACGCACGAGCCTGTAGAGAGCTGTAAGGCAGGCTTCCGAATTTGTGTAGGCTACAGCCATAGTTCGCGCACCTGACCAAGCGTTCAGGGATACAACAATGTTAGTTGATTTAGTTACCATTGAAAAGGCTACATAGAACTGACCGTGAGTGAAGACGGTATTTAGTAAATACAATCCTACTTTTTGAAGCGTTTGTCCCTGCGACTTGTTCATAGTGATTGCAAATGCAGTTTTAGTAGGCAGCTGTCTTCTTGTCATTTGAAAAGGCCAGCTTGGATCAGATAGTACTAAGTTTAACAGTGTATTACAGCAGTTTTCCCGGTGCCCATCAGCTGAGCATTAATTGTAAATTCATTTAGTTTTGTTAAAACAATACGTGCTCCATTGAAAAAGCCGTGATTAGCGTATGGATTTCTTACCAACATGACAGTAGTGTTTTTTCTTTAATAGAAGCTTATGTGGCGGTAATCGTGACGAATCTAATTAATGAAACAACTCTAGAGGAGGATAGAATTGGTTATCAGTCCCCTCGTCGGGTCGGGCTGCACGGAGTCACAGTCGTAGTGAATGCGAAGTGTTTAGGTTAGAATGTAGTGTTTCTTTCTTATATACTATATCACTAAATCCACGGTAACCTCGAACTGTATTTTGAGATTTTAATTGCACTTCGTACTCTACATAATCAAGTTAGGCCGTAGTAGCTAGGTGCAGCAAATCACAATTAAGAAGGAAAATGACATATGTTTGTCATTTCGGAAAGTACATTCCTTTAGAAAAGTCAGCTTCTACGTCAGGTAAGGATAGTGGACTACCGCAGTTGTCACGGTTATTATCCGTGACAATGCTGTACATAAATTGTCCAGTTAATAAGTACTTTAAAACAAATAAAATGGTATTTGTAATAAGATAATATGAAAAGGGAGTCTCTTACTCTTGATTAAAAAAATTAGCTTTATGAAATATAGCTATGAAGCTGGGCATGCATGACGCCGTTTTGCATATATCTTTTCCGTTAATATTTCCCACAGACAGTAACTTCTAGCGCAAAATCAGTATGCAATTACAGAAGCCGGTTAAAAAAATGTTCCTAACAATACCTCATTCATCCCTGTACGCTTAGTATATGTTAAGGAAAAGGAAGATTGACTTAAGAAATAATATACATGTGATCAGACATACAAAGAAAGAAAATACGAAAGTTTATTTACGGCATGTGCACGTTAAGAATTGAGATAAACGTAAGTTTGAAGTGCTGTAAGTTCCTTTTTGTGGTGCTGAGTTACGTACAGTGAGAGTAATGCTCTTGATAGAAACAGATAGTCTTCAGTGGTGATACAATCCAGTAAGTCATTAGTAACTAACAATGGGAGCGTTGTGCTATGTCGATGTAATTTCGTCACTGCAATCTTAAGCACCAAGGTTGGTACGTTTGTAGACGCAAGTTCTCACTGTGGCTGCTTGAAAAGACGCACAGGCCGATCAGAATCGCGGGCAGCGACGTGATATGGACGAGCGTCCTCTGGTGGCGCCTGTGCGTGCCGACTCCCTTTCGGAGACACTGAGCGATGGGGAGTGGCTGGAGGGACATTTAAATGTGCCGTCACCGGCTTAGCTGTGAGCGGCGCGACGCGTGCAGTCGGCAACGGCGCCGTCGATGCCGCGTGGAAAAGGCGTGATAAGCTGTGGTGGCAACCTTGTGGTCGCACTGCCGTGAGCTTCTGCATGTCAGGACGTCGAAACTAAGAGACGTTATCTGTGCCGGATAACTGAAAAGTATCAGAAAAAATAACTAATATGGAAAGTGGCGGCAACTGCGCGCTTGACCAGTCACTATACTGTCTTCATACTGGTTACCCGCTATGATCAGCTAATTACTGGCATCGTGATAGACCATTTGAAAGTGCTGTAGTTCCCGAATGAGAGCGAAGAGGAATTACAGTATTAATCTGCACGCGGAAAGAAAAATGTGCGGGCGCTCCATCTACTAATTCGAAATTCCTGTTACCATTGTACTTGCAGTACTCGTAATGGGAACGTTTGGCCATGTCTTTGGTCTGGTTTAATTCTACTCAACTTTTCATGAGCACTATGCGATTTAAGGTGTTTCAGTTAAGTCGAGAGAGAGGAGAGATTCTTGGCTGAAATAGCTGTGTGCGAATTGAGCAGAAGGGGGAATTAAATCGTTTTGCTTCTAGTAAAGTAACTATTCTCTTTCGATCATACGTTTCTCTTCGAAGCTTTATCTATACAGGACACACTGAAAATAATGAAGATTGTAACATACTTTGAATCTTCTTGCATGATATTTGCTGCTTCTCGTGTTGATCGATTTTTCTTTTTTCTCTATCCAAATATCCTGTCGTTTTAAAATATATATTATTTATCTGGTGGTGGTTAGTGTTTAACGTCCCGTCGACAACGAGGTCATTAGAGACGGAGCGCAAGCTCGGGTTAGGGAAGGATTGGGAAGGAAATCGGCCGTGCCCTTTCAGAGGAACCATCAAGGCATTTGCCTGAAACGATTTAGGGAAATCACGGAAAACCTAAATCAGGATGGCTGGAGACATATTATTTCTCTGTTCTGTGAGTACTCGTACAGTCTTTTCCGTCTGTAGGTCCTTAAATGTTACGTCATTACACAGTCTGACAACCCATGTTAATATCTTAGTTGAAACAGTTTGCGGGCATGTAACATGGAATTGTTTGCATTGGATCAGTTGCATGTAAAGCAGGTGGAAGACGTCGGTTCATTGTACGATACTGGCAAAGTTTAAACAGTCCGAAAACGGACGTCCCTTACAAAAGTCTTCAGCGACCCACCCTAGAATACTATATGAAACACTGACGAGGGGTATTGACTGTATACAGAGACTGAAACACTTGACATTGCAATCGCTTAATGAGGATTCCTACTAACGTGTCTCCCCGGTAAGAATAGCGAGACATGATTAGACTGATTACATCTCTGATATTTATTTGAGCATTCATTTGCGCCGCGCTCCATACGCAAATGGAACAGGAAGAACTCCTACTGTGTGGTACAATGGGAACCGCCCTCTGTTACGTACTTCACAGACGTTTGCGGGTGGTGGATGTAGATATAAATTTGTAGTCCCTTGTAGTGCAGTAATGTCACTCGATACACCAAGTGGGGAAGTCTTGTGTTTCGCTCACTACGTTGTTAGCAGTACTTCTGTCGTTCCTAGCGGATTATTCGCGGGTATTGGAACTATGCGGCGCTTCTATAACGAAGCTGAAGGCCGCTAAGCAGACGAGCGGAGATGTAGAGCGACGCTTTTCGCTCCAGCCCTTTCCATCAGTTGCCGTTTGTTGCGTTTTACCCTGATAGCTTCCGCCGAAAGCACTAACGTTCACAGAGTGGCGCTACAATAGAGAGCGGGTTTATGAGCCACGCCGCAGGCGAGGGTTGTGTGTGAGGTCTGGCGAGTTGCGGCCGGCACGAGGAAGCATCTGTGTCGAGGTGACACGCCTGCCCGGCGCTTGAGCAATGTCCTGCGTCGACGCCGCACGGCTGTTGAGTCATCGCGTTATCACGCCGCACTCTGCAGCGAGGCGTTTTAATCGGACTTCACTGCTCTGTCTGCTCAAGTGTTTGCAGAATCGTTTCGAAACGTTACTGTCCAGCGCTCAGATTCATACGGACTAACACTAGTGCCCGGTGCATCATGAATGGACCATTCACAATCGAGCGAGTTGCTACAACACAGAACACGCATTCGTGAGGACCTGGGTTCAGTTCCTCTTTCGACCGTCTGGGTTTTCGTTTATCGTAGTCCGGCTAACCCGCGTAAGGTAAATAAATGCCTGGAAGGTTCCAGTGAAATGACTTGGCTGATTCCCTTCCCCGATCAGAGCTTGTTTTCCGTCATAAATGATGTCGTCGTCGACGGTACGTTAAATCTTAAACTTCCTTCCTTGGACGTCTTCTCCAAGTAGTATCATTTGCCACGCTTGTAAACTTCTGTAAGAACTGGCGTTTTAAATAATTTAAAACACATGCGTGGTAGCGAGTTCAAAGATGATACTAGCACATAGCCTAATCGTAGCTGTAGGAGGAGGTATCCGAATTGCAGATGCAAGTCTTTTGAACCACTCCTTTTCTTCCCACGCGTTGCGACTGCTTTCAGCTAGGAACTCCGCAGAAAGTAAGCTGCTTATGTAGGCATTGATGTCCTGAGGACTGTATAGGTCTTCACAATCAGTTTGAAGAGTGAAACGTAACGAGGCCGGGCATCGTGATGCCTTATACCGCTTCACTCATTGTAATCTGTAGTCCCTGCATATTCTCGGTATTTTTTTTCCTCTTGAACGGATAACACTATACACATCGTCAGTATCGTGTAAAGATTGATCTAAAATCTGATTCTGTACCTAGTGTTAAATGAGTTGAATCCAGATCACTCTGGGACAACTAATCGTAATTGAAGACTGGCAACGATAAACTACGGAATTCGATAAAACTGTGAGAGATCGCTTATGACCACCCAAAATGAGGAGGGGGGTGGATTCGTTATTCATGAGTGTGAAAATCAATCCCGATTTCCGCCACCTGTGGCTCTCTGCTGGTTTCTGTCTTTTCACGTCTGATCGTGCCATTTCACCACTCGTCTGCTCAATGGACATCTTCGTCGTATTTACTACCACCACCACCACCACCACCACCCCACCAACACTCACTACACATCTCTTACTGACCCACAAAACCCGCTTTGTGATTCCTTAGTCTTTCATAGTCTTCGTTCTGTCATTATTTTGCCGTTTCTTGAAGGAAGCAAGCAAGCATGATTAGTGTTTGAAGTTCCGTCAACAGCGAGAGCATTGGAGACGGAACACAAACTCGCATGGGGTAAGGTGAAGGAGGAGGAGAGAAATCGGGTGTGCCCTTTTCAGAGGCATTTCATTAACTCTTTGAGAGTTCCAACAACATGACGAAAAATAATTTTAAAACGTTTCACGAAAGTAACCTTTATCATCATAGTCAAACACTCAGTTGTTTTAACGAAGTCATTTCACTTTGGAGTATAATTTTAAAAATTTTGACAAAATTAAAATTTATTGGCATAGTGAGCAACAAGAAGAAATTGGGAAAAAGTAAACATTTTTTTAAACAGGACGTTGGAACCACTGGGACATACAGTTTTCAACCATGAATCATTTCATGTGATATATTTGAAAGAAAATTAGCGTTTTCCTATACACAACCCATCATCTTGAAACCTTCAGGAACGTATAATGGCTTAAACAATTAAGTCCTAAATAACAAGCAAAACTGGGCCTATAATTTAATAAATTTTGTTTCAAAGTTAGATACTGCGCCAGTTTTGTTTCATTTCGAAACCACTTATGAACGCGTTAGTAGAAACTCAAATTTGCGTGAAAATAACTTTAGATATACTTCATTTTGAGTGATCTCCTCCATATTGCCATTATTAAACAAAACAAAAATTGAAATCTCTCACAATCACATTGCAGGATCTTCGCGCCGACTGGTGGTTTTGAGTGCTGTTAAGAAACTGCTGCGATGCACTGTGTATCACCAGATTTCTCTGCCTTAACAGCGTCGGTGGTATGATAGTAAATTTGTGGTTTCAGACAGAAACCACTGGTACCCAAACGGTTCAGCGACAGAGAAAACACGGAAGACCTTAATCCTTGTGGCCAGGCGGGGGCTTGAATGGCAGTGTTTGCGCCTTAACAGTTCCTGACCTCGCTCGGAGCCATTGACGTTTTGGCGCATCCCTCTTATTTCGAAGAGAAAGAGTGTATCAGGTCATACCCCGCCTCAGCCAGATTAGAGTGGTTCTGCACATTTGACATACAACGGAGGCGTCCGTATCGATCTTCGTTTGCCTGGAAGGTCTGCTGTGACGTGTCGATCCGAACCCGAGTGTGTTTATAAACAACTGTAAACCAAAGCACCTGGGTTCACTCACCGGTCTCGAATGAATTCCTCCTGCAGTTTTCGGCTCTGATATTCCGGGACTCATGATTTTATGATATTTTTTTTATCGTTGGGTTTACATTTATTACCTTTCCTATGTGATCCTGTCACTTCTGCGTTTGCGTAATCGCGCCACGTTCGACTTACATTCTCTGTGCCAAGAAGTTGTACTCGCAGCTGTAAATTAAGGGATTCTAGAGATCCAAGGAAGTTTGCGTCGTGGCGATTCTGTGAAGACTAACAGTCGAAACTTAACCCCATAACGTCAGTGCATGGCTGTGGAAACGATTCAGTAGGGGGGAGGGGCGGACATTTGAAATAAGTTTAAAGTTTAGGCAAGATGAGCCGTGTGCTGCGTGGAAGCACCGGCGTTGTTAATCTCGCCTTTAGATGCTCCCGTAAACAACCAAATTATGTTTCAGAATCTACTAGTTTATTACTACACTACTGCCTATTAAAATTGCTACAACACGAAGTTGATCTGCTACAGTCGCGAAATTTAACTGACAGGAAGAAGATGCTGTGATACACAAATGATTAGCTTTTCAGAGCATTCACACAAGGTTGGCGCCGGTGGCGACACCTACGTGATGACATGAGGAAAGTTTCCAACAAATTTCTCTTACAAAAACAGCAGTTGACCGACGTTGCCTGGTGAAACGTTGTTGGGATGCCTCGTGTGAGAAGAAATGCGTACCACCACGTTTCCGACTTTGATAAAGGTCGGATTGTATCCTATCGCGATTGCGGTTTATCGTATCGCGACATTGGCGCTTGCGTTGGTCGAGATCCAGTGACTGTTAGCAGAATATGGAATCGGTGGGTTCAGGAGGGTAATACGGAACGCCGTGTTGGATCCCCACGGTCTCGTATCACTAGCAGTCGAGATGACAGGCATCTTATCCGCATGGCTGTAACGGATCGTGCAGCCACGTTTCGATCTCTGAGTCAACAGATGGGGACGTTTGCAAGACAACCATCTGCACGAAGAGTTCGACGACGTTTGCAGCAGCATGGACTATCAGCTCGGAGACCGTGGCTGCGGTTGCCCTTGACGCTGCATCACAGGCAGGAGCGCCTGCGATACTGTACTCAACGACGAACCTGGGTGCACGAATGGGAAAACGTCATTTTTTCGGATGAATGCAGGTTCTGTTTACATCCGTGTTGGGCGACATCGCGGTGAGCGCACATTGGAAGCATGTATTCGTCATCGCCACACTGGCGTATCACCCGGCGTGATGGTATGGGGTGCCATTGGTTACACGTCTCGGTCACCTCTTGCTCGCATTGACGGCACTTTGAACAGTGGACGTTACATTTCAGATGTGTTAAGACTCGTGGCTCTACCCTCATTCGATCCCTGCGAAACCCTACATTTCAGCAGGATAATGCACGACCGCATGTTGCAGGTCCTATATGGGCCTCTCTGAATACAGAAAATGTTCGACTGCTGCTCTGGCCAGCACATTCTCCAGATCTCTCACCAATTGAAAACGTCTGGTCAATGGTGGCCGAGCAACTGGCTCGTCACAATAAGCCAGTCAGTATTCTTGATGAACTGTGGTGTCGTGTTGAAGCTGCATGGGCAGTTGTACCTGTACACGCCATCGAATCTCTGTTTGACTCAATGCCCAGGCGTATCAAGGCCGTTATTACGGCCAGAGGTGGTTGCTCTGGGTACTGATTTCTCAGGATGTATGCACGCAAACTGCATGAAAACGTAATCACACGTCAGTTCTAGTATAACATATTTGTCCAATGCATACCCGTTTATCATCTGCATTTCTTCTTGGTGTAGCAATTTTAATGACCAGTAGTTTAGTTTATTATTTACCAGCTTGCTGAATTGTGTGAAATGTTTGCCAAACAAGGACAATGAGAGAAGTCTGAATTGACGACAAATTTGACAAGATGACAGACGTTGTTTGTGTTGATGTTTCGCCGCGCATGTTTAGTTAGAAAGAGCACTCGTAGTTACCGAAATGGTAGAGGTGTTAAGCCTCTCAGCAATATGTTACGCAGAAAGACATTGAGGAGAACATCAGCATTCTACGCACAGCGTACACGCGGGACTGCAATAAAGTTAAAAATCGAAACTCCGGTTCTTCCGCGGACGATGTATATGTTCTCACGTTGTGATGTTTTAACGAACTTGCAGCAGAGGACAAGTAGAAAAGAATAAATTTTCACATAGGCTACTTGTCTTTTTCAGTGTAAGCGCGAAGTGATCGTAACAAGTTATTAAAAGTTTGTCTGTTTGGAGGAAAACGATGTAATCATCAAGTTTTGAGTATAATATTTCCTACAGCAGATTTTCATGGGTATATTTCTCTCTTTTTCAGCCAGTCTTTGGACCAGCTTCTTGTTTCCTGTTTCTGCCTTGTATGCGGTGCCAAATTCAGAGCAAGATATGCTTTTTCAACATATGTAGCCATTCCCACCACTGTCAAAATACGCTCTAAAATGACAAATCACACACCATGAAGGAATTATACCAATGGAACGGAATCGGTACACGTGATTTACATGTACAAATAAACAAGTGATTACAATTTCTGAAAAACTGGCCCGTTTGTTTCAGAGAAAATATTTCACAATTTGAGAAAGTCAATAACGCGTTTGTTCCACCCTTGGCTCTCATGCAATCAGTTATTCGCCTTGGCACTGATAGTTGTTGGGTGTCATCCCGAGGCTTATCGTTTCAAATTGTGTCCAGGAGGCGCGTTAGATCATCAAAATCTCTATATGGTTGGAAGGCCCTGCCAGTAATGCTCCAAACGTTCTAAATTGGGGAAAGACCTGACAACCAAGGTAGCGCTTTGGAAGCTCGAAAACAAGTAGTAGGAACTGTCGCAGGTGCGGCTGAAATGTAAGCGCAGGATGGGTTCCAATGAAGGCCAATAAAACGGGGTAGAGAATATAGTCAACGTACTTGGGCTGGAAGGGTACCGCGATCACAACCAAAGGGGTGCTGCTATGAAATCTCCAGTTGGCGGGCGACAGTCAGGTTGGTATCTCATCGCTGTCCAGGGCGTTTCCAGAGACGTTTTCGCTGGTCGTCGGGACTCTATTCAAAGCGGAACTCATCACTAAAGACAATTCTACTCCAGTCAGTGAGATTCCAGGCCGAAAAGTTGATGAGTCTTGGCTTAGCCTGCTTCAGTTGTACTTTAGCCTGGTCAGTAATTCTCGCCGTTCGTTCGTCTCTTCAGGCGATCCCTTGAGACATTACAACCTTGCGACAATTGTAGAAAACGTGTTTTTCCGACTAAGTACACGCGCCACTGCTTGTGCTCCCTAGGATCACATTGGCGGGTCGGAATGGGCGCATGACCAGTTACAGCGGAATGTGAAGCACAGGGAACTGCTCTCCAGCTGATGGATGACAATGCCCGAAACAAAATACTAGCCCGCTGGACCAGTACCAGCAACAGAACCGCCCGTGTCTAGTGGGCATTTGGCTCCACGAACTTGCGTCCATTCGGACTTGGGTGAGACACTCTAGAACGAAGTGTTGCAGCCCTAACTGCGGCACAAGTCCTCACTGCAAATCTAGTAATGGGAGCCGCTACCACGGACGGTACTGGACAGCCTCATCCTTGTGCATCCGGTATTGTCATGTGAGGACGCCGCAACACTCATTGACGTTCC
This sequence comes from Schistocerca gregaria, assembly GCF_023897955.1. Lineage (NCBI taxonomy): Eukaryota > Metazoa > Arthropoda > Insecta > Orthoptera > Acrididae > Schistocerca > Schistocerca gregaria. Next base: position 809,495,589 of record NC_064921.1, on the reverse strand, counting down.
GTATGCCACCTGCCGAAGATTACCCCACAGTACGTGACATTTGCGGCCCATCGTCAGACCGGTGTTACGTGTCACGATAATTTGATTGTACCTGTAGTGCACGTGTTACCGCCGTGTGTCGTCTTTCGCAGACCTCGACAATCCCTTAGCAAAAGGGCTTTTGTTTGTGGCATGCCTGGTGTATAACAAACGATGTAATATTTAAACTAGTGTGTGGCGGTTTTACCGCGACGGCCTGGATACTACAACATGCTAGCACAAGCTCATGAATCAACGCCGTATATTGTTTTGCAGTTCTCGCTTCTGGAAACAGTGTACCGGCGTTATCCTTGTTTGCCGGCGCTGCCAGCTACGGAAGACAGTGTTTGGAATAACTTGTCAGACTCCGTAACGCCTTACAGAGCGCTGACGGAGGCTGCGGCTTTGGTCTTGGTGGCTATCAAGGAGAAGCCTGAGATGGCGGGCTAAAACCAGTTGTGTAACGAAACACGATGTAGTCACCCTCCTAATTTTGATGGTTAAACACACGAAAATGTGTTCTGAGCAACCCGCGCCACAGCTCTTGGTTGATCACAAGTTGATTTTCCGAATTGTATTATTATTAAACACTCCACATTATAGTTCTTTGCGTAAATAAATGCATCCATTTGATGCAGGTATAATATATAGAAGTAACTGATGGCACTTACTTGTGTCGTTGAATTCACATTCATACAATCACTGATAGGCCTAACGAAAAATTTCACGTTCAAAATTAAACTTCAGAGTTATCTTTTACATTGAGCTTATCTTCTTCCGCGAATGATCGCATCCTGTTGCGATGTTAAAACATCGTTTAGTATTGGACATTGTTACATCACTTGCTCACATTTGCTTTGGATCCTGTTTCTATACATCGCACCTGCACCGCATGAAAAGACAGGCACTCAGCCATGTGTGCTGGGATGCAAATGTCAGTAGGGTAGACTTCATAATGCTTTAAGGCAGATACAATGGCAACGCTGAAAATTAAAAAAAAATCAAACCAAGATTAGTATTAAATTTAAATGGTTTTATTGCTTTTTGAAAATATTCTCCTTTAACATCCATATATTTTTGAATTCTATGAAACGAGTCCTTAAAGTAGCGATTTCACTCTTCTTGATCAACTTCGTAAACCAGGTTTTTCTGCTTCGTATGATGATCAAAATGATTGGGAACAAAAAGAAATCTCAAGGTGTTAGGGATGTATGGTGTAGGGCCCATGATTTTGATCTTTAGGGCATCAAGATACTCTGTTGTTAATTTTGCTATGTGCAATGATCCGTTGTCGTGGCATGCTACAAAAGAATGCTATAAGGAAAGGTGCAATGAAAGTGATGCCTTGGTTGACCAAATTTGAAATGGCAGGATGGAGTCAGGAAAGGTCTGACCGCCCTGGGAGGTCACGAGAATATGAGCGGAGGCAGAAATCAGTGGAAGATGCTGATTAGTGAGCCAGAAGTCCGACCTCGGTCCGTGTGGCCATCTTGGTAAGCTAGGGTAAATAGATGAGTCGAGAAATACTGTTTCTCCTTCACTCGGCAGACGTGCAGAGACACAACATTTTACGTGTTGTCTCATGTAGCTCGGAAATGCTGTCTTTCGAGGAACACGAGCTGCTATTCAGAACGATGATTACTCGTTCCTCTCTGTAAGCCTCAAAGCGGGAATTCGGAATTGAAAAACACGTGAAACATAAATTAAATGTGTCAGTAGAGTCTCGCCGTATAGGCTTCTAGGACTGAGTTGTACTTCAGCATTGCGAGAAACACACAAGCGGATTCCGGAGGGTTAGTTTCGTTGCTGGCAGACCCATATAATTGGCTGCTCTAGTGATTCCCGAGGGAGCCAGAATTTCTGATGTGAACATCTCCTGAAATTTCACTGGTCCGCTTTGGATTTCGTTTGGGTTGGAACTGTATTGGCTCTTTGCATGCAAAAGGAGCGAAATAGCGTTGTTAACATCGCATTGTTGTATAACGTGTGACCTTAAACCACACCGATTATATATCGGTGTTCAAATATTTAAAAGCTGTATCTCGTAGCCGCACCATAATAGGCTGAAGCATTTGCTGTGTCTGGGATCTTAGGTGGCGCATTGATTACGACAGAGCACACGTATCAGGGAATAGCGTGAGTCGGATCCGTTACTGGCCATTCCGATCGTTTTCCTCCATCTTAGAAATCAGACTACCAAAAAAGCAGACTACCAAAATACTTGGATATTTCCTTTGGCATAGTAAGTCGCCATTCTTACCATCAACCATAATCTAGCTGCTAGTTCTTAATTATTGTGTTTGTGGACAGTACGATCTAATTCATAACTCTGTAGTTGAGTCTGTCACTGAAGTGCGCCGTACGTAGGTGCTTCAAATAAAAAATAATATGAGTATTTGGAGATAAATCAAAAAAAGCACCAGTGCTGCAGCAGCGTATCCATTTAACACATAGAGAACAAACTGCCGGTAAGTGTTTGTAAGAAATAAAATTTCCGGTAGTGATTCAAATCAACCGTTAGCTTTCCTTTGTGACTGAAGGTTAAACATATTTCTTGACGAAAAGCTGTCTCCGAAAAAAAGGTTTCCTCGTGGAGTAAAGACTGCTTCGTGGATGCGGAGTACTACTTCCTTTCAGATTGCAATTTCATGCTCTGCCGACCAGGAACTGAGTGAAGATTGACGAAATGAGGAATCAGGAACACATTATTGATCGCCATGCCTGATCGCCGTGTAGTCCTTCATTCATTCATTTATTTAACTGAAGTAGTTATGATTCTGATAGACAACATGGTTCTTTATACCTCTGTCAGCCCAATACAGTTTGACGCAGGAAGGGAGAACGTTACAGCATGGCAGCCGTAGCAGTAACCTTGCGCTCCCGTTCTGAATATCTTCACAAGCTCCCCCAGTCGACGATGAGTGCGCTTTGCAGGGCCGCGAGAGCCTTATCAGGTCTCAAGGCACTTTGATTTGGAGATGCAAACATTTTATTGCGTAAATCACCTTGCACAGAGAAACAAGTAGTCGAGTTAATTGCCGCGATTGTCGTCCGTATCTGGCTGCAGTAGCTTGCCAGCACTTGCAGCAGAGCAATTAGTCAGCGGCCATAGAACAAAAGGCGTGTAACAAGGGTCATTGTCCGCTTGGTTATTGGTATGGTAGCTGTCTTGAAAACAGCTGGATGAGTCACTTCGTTGATTTGCTCTTCTGCAGGTGTAAGATAGATTAAGCATATACAGGGTGGGGCAAATACACTCCTGGAAATGGAAAAAAGAACACATTGACACCGGTGTGTCAGACCCACCATACTTGCTCCGGACACTGCGAGAGGGCTGTACAAGCAATGATCACACGCACGGCACAGCGGACACACCAGGAACCGCGGTGTTGGCCGTCGAATGGCGCTAGCTGCGCAGCATTTGTGCACCGCCGCCGTCAGTGTCAGCCAGTTTGCCGTGGCATACGGAGCTCCATCGCGGTCTTTAACACTGGTAGCATGCCGCGACAGCGTGGACGTGAACCGTATGTGCAATTGACGGACTTTGAGCGAGGGCGTATAGTGGGCATGCAGGAGGCCGGGTGGACGTACCGCCGAATTGCTCAACACGTGGGGCGTGAGGTCTCCACAGTACATCGATGTTGTCACCAGTGGTCGGCGGAAGGTGCACGTGCCCGTCGACCTGGGACCGGACCGCAGCGACGCACGGATGCACGCCAAGACCGTAGGATCCTACGCAGTGCCGTAGGGGACCGCACCGCCACTTCCCAGCAAATTAGGGACACTGTTGTTCCTGGGGTATCGGCGAGGACCATTCGCAACCGTCTCCATGAAGCTGGGCTACGGTCCCGCACACCGTTAGGCCGTCTTCCGCTCACGCCCCAACATCGTACAGCCCGCCTCCAGTGGCGTCGCGACAGGCGTGAATGGAGGGACGAATGGAGACGTGTCGTCTTCAGCGATGAGTCGCTTCTGCCTTGGTGCCAATGATGGTCGTATACATGTTTGGCGCCGTGCAGGTGAGCGTCACAATCAGGACTGCATACGGCCGAGGCACACAGGGCCAACACCCGGCATCATGGTGTGGGAAGCGATCTCCTACACTGGCCGTACACCTCTGGTGATCGTCGAGGGGACACTGAATAGTGCACGGTACATCCAAACCGTCATCGAACCCATCGTTCTACCATTCCTAGACCGGCAAGGGAACTTGCTGTTCCAACAGGACCATGCACGTCCGCATGTATCCCGTGCCACCCAACGTGCTCTAGAAGGTGTAAGTCAACTACCCTGGCCAGCAAGATCTCCGGATCTGTCCCCCATTGAGCATGTTTGGGACTGGATGAAGCGTCGTCTCACGCGGTCTGCACGTCCAGCACGAACGCTGGTCCAACTGAGGCGCCAGGTGGAAATGGCATGGCAAGCCGTTCCACAGGACTACATCCAGCATCTCTACGATCGTCTCCATGGGAGAATAGCAGCCTGCATTGTTGCGAAAGGTGGATATACACTGTACTAGTGCCGACATTGTGCATGCTCTGTTGCCTGTGTCTATGTGCCTATGGTTCTGTCAGTGTGATCATGTGATGTATCTGACCCCAGGAATGTGTCAATAAAGTTTCTCCTTCCTGGGACAATGAATTCACGGTGTTCTTATTTCAATTTCCAGGAGTGTAAAAATGGCCGATAGAACAGAGTCACAGGGTAGAAAGAAACACAGCAGAGGGAAGGAAATAGGGTACTGAAGTTACTGTAGCAGATGTTGAAAGTGACTACCATTCACCTTTGGTACTTTTGGGCCCTGGTCAGCTAGTTGCTGAAGGCAGATCGAAGCTGGACTCCTGGAAATGCTGCAGTCGTATTCGAAATGTTCTGCTGTAGTTCTTGAAGACTAAGGGGGTTGCTACGTCACACGTTAGACTTGAGGGCTCCCCACACAAAGTAATCGCACGCTGACAGATTAGGCGACCTGGGTGGCTAGCTAAGGCGGCGACCACTGACCTCTGCTAACAACTCAGGCGTGAAGATCGTGTAAGTGAGGTCCAAGGTTCGGCCGGCTGCATGGGCAGTTGGCCTATCCTGTTAGCAGTAACTGTAGGTCTTTTCCTCCTCCGTTAATTCTGCCACAGATGCTTTCAAAATGTTGGCGATGTAACGCGCCTAAGTCAGCGTCTGATGAAAGAAGGTGGGACCAGCAATAAAGCGTGCAAACATTCCACACCAAATCCCCAACCTTCTGATCCTGTAATGGTGTTGCGTGGAAGTTGTTCGGAATGTCTGCTGCCTAGAACCTGTGATTCTGTGAGTTGGCATAACCACTCAGGTGAAACCAGGACTACTCGGACACAAAGAACAAATCCATGTCCAAGCCATTCATTGTTATCTCAGTGAACAGCCAATCACAAAATTGGAGGCGCTGAGTAGCATCTGCTTGTTTTAATGCATGAACAATAGACACTAGTTGTGGATGCATGTGCAGGTCCAGGTGAAGTATTCGTCCACATGATCGACGTGATGTGCCGGTCTTTTGCAACAGGCGTCGGGTTAATTTGGTAGGACTCTGAAGTATTCTCTGCTGAACTGCAGCCACTATTTCTGGTGTGCGGGCACGTTTCGGAATGCTTTTTGACTTGTTCAAAACAGATTCCATCTGGCGCCATTTCCGGACTAAGCGTTGCTTGGTAGTCTGTGCTGGCACCTTGACACCATTAAACTTCTCAGTTCGAGTCCTCCCGCAGGCTAGTTAACTACTGTGTAAGCTTAGGGACTGATGACCTTAGCAGTTAAGTCCCATAAGACTTCACACACATTTTTTTTACAAACTTCTCAGTAAACAACCGACAATATACCGTTTCCACGACTTTTTGTCACGTAACTTCCCACACCGAACACCCGCTACTCCACAGTGAGTACCACTGCGTGGGTGCACTGCTCTACTCCACTGACACAACCCGCACTACGCTCTGAACCGGCGTGGATCAACGGCGGGCGTACACGTGTTCGCGTCACGGGGTGTGGTTATATGTATACATTCACGTCCAATCGTATCCACTAGTTCGAGTCACTTTTATGTGCCCCACCTTTAATTTCTGCACGTCAAGCGCTAGATCTGTGCTCTTTAAAAAGCGTTTGTCCGGCGAGTGGATGCCATCACGCGCAGACTCCTCTCCAGTAGGAGGAATCTGCGTTCAAGACCGGCCCACACTTATTTCCAACTTACCACAAAGACATAATCCACCAGATAATACGGAAATTCCATTCATATGAGCTACATTTGTGAGAATAGCCAAAGCGGTTTCGCACTGCCACCGTGCCTGGATGGGAGCGATTGTACGAAGGTAAATAATATTGGTATTTTAGTTCGAGATTTAATTTAAAAAATGGTTCTGAGCACTATGGGACTTAACTGCTGTGGTCATCAGTCCCCTAGACATGAGAACTACTTAAACCTAACTAACCTAAGGACATCACACACATCCATGCCCGAGGCAGGATTCGAACCTGCGACCGTAGCGGTCACGCGGTTCCAGACTGGAGCGCCTATAACCGCATGGCCACTTCGGCCGCCGGGATTTAATTAGATTTGCGCGAAATGTGTTTGTCTTTCCTGACATACAGACAGGAGCAAAGAATCAAGTGACGATTCGCGCTTCCGTATACCTATACACCCACGTTCCGACTTAGTATTGCGTTAATTCGGGCATCCCCCCTCCCCCCCCCCCCTCTCTCTCTCTCTATCTCTCTATCTCTCTATCTCTCTCTCTCTCTCTCTCTCTCTCTCTCTCTCTCTCTCTCTCTCTCTCTCTCTCTCTCTCTCTCTCTCTCTCTCTCACACACACACACACACACACACACACACACACACACACACACACACACACACACACCTCTAAACAATGTTGTAGCAGACACAGCCAAAAAATTATCTTTCGTATTCGAAAAGTTTCACTGAATGCAGTACAACTGTCTCTACATAATAGTTTAACTTCCTACCGTTAAACGATGTTGAGTCATCAACCATGTAACCAAAAGCCACTTCATTCTAAGTTTAGGGAAGTGCCAGCGTCTGCACCAGATTGAATTCTTGATATTATGACATGCCTTGTTGTTCAGTCACTGACAATCACCTCCGGTAGATTAGCGTGTCTGCTTGCTTATGTGCGAGACGAAATGCTGATTGCGACTTGACTGTTTTATACACTGTTTTCTTCACTGAGTGTTTCAGATTACAGAGCCCTCTAATTCAGGCATATTCGGCCGTGTTATGTGTACACGTAAAGCGATTTGATGGATTGTAATCTGCGGGACGTAACAACGTATAACGCATGTGGGAGTTTTCGACTCCGCATAATTCAGAAGCCTCTTACGCGATCCTCAAGCTGCCATAATCGTTCAATTACATTGTGTACGCCATATTTACCAATCGAATTGAACTAATGGATGTGCTGTGCGAAACGCTTGTAGTGAACACTGGAGAATTGTCTTGTAATGCTCGTTCTCTTATGTCCGCAGAATTCGTTCCATTGTAAACCACACTTAATACGATGATCGCGATTTAAGCTTTTATGAATGATTAGTTGATGGTGCTGTTCAGACGCGACATTGCTCATGTCTTAAAACATATTATAGCTTATTAAAATAATTACAGCTCTGAAACCTGAGACTGGGCGGGTTTTTATTTTTTTTTTTGCATCGAACTATTAAAGAAAGTGTTGTAAACTGGAAATTTCTCACGAAGCTATTCGCCCGATAATTTTTGTATTTCTGTCAAGTCAGCAACTTCGTCTCGAATAGTTCGTTGAATTTTTGATAGTCACCTGCAGAAAACACTGGTAATGTTTTGTTGCAGATTTTGATCGTGTTCGTGTTTTCGTCTGCGATGAATTCCGGTTGTCTTTCTAAAATGTTGGGATGCCGTTGCGCAGAAAGATTGAAGAGGCTTAGCATTTGACTTACCGTGAGAAAGGCGTCCGTAGGCATAACCGAAACAGCATTGGCTTGGATACTGAATGAACATTTAGCTATGAAAAGATGTCCGGCACAATGTCACCAGAGCTCAAAAGTAGGACCGGGTCAGTTGGTGTATTAACAGATACAGAAAAAATTCCATTGAGGAGAAGCAAAGCTTCTATAGAACACCGTAACAGGGGGCGAAACGTGGATATACTAGTACGATCCGGAAACTAAGGAGGGTGTTCCAGTATGAACCGAAACCAACAAGTGGTTTGTTCACAAAGTACTTCGAATGAAATGGTGGCCTGTTTCTTTGCTTTCAGTGAGCGCATCACGACCATTGCTTGAGAGGGTCGAAGAGCTGTTAATGTTTAGTGGTATACAGCAGTTTGTTTGCCACAAGTCATCTATGAAATCAGAAAAAACAACGGAAAACGTCCTTAATCATGACAGTATAATACTGTTCATTATTTGATGCTCATATTCACCTGTTAGTCCTAACGACTTTGTTCTCCTTACAAGGGCCAGAGAAGTTGATCGGCGGCCTACGCGTAAGTTAAATCTGTGGCTGGCAGTTAGACGTATATCATTATCATTTGCACTGTAGCGACGTCTTAGCAGGTGTACTAAAGAAAGCTCCGGATTTAATTACTCGTTCAAGGTGAAACCGCTATCTCTCTCAATTAAATTGTTCGCCAAACGAAATCAACTACAGTACTTCTTTGAGCACCAACTCCCTAAAAGAGGAAGTGAATGGTACAGTTTAATCGTCTTGAGGCGGCGTAGAGTGACAGGAGTCGTTGCAGTGCTCTGCCACGTGCGAGATACACTGATCAGCCATTACGCTATGACCACCGACCTACTATCCATATAAATCCGTCCAGGCGATAGAATTGCCACCTGGGGAGGAATGACTACTACTCAGACACACGCAAGGTGCATGTAGTACCAGTGAGCGTGCTGTGCATGTGTAGAAGGCGCGCGATCTCTTTGTTTGACCGAGGTCAGACCGTGATGGCACGGAGGCTCGCCACGACCATTTCGGAAACTGCACGACTTGTCGGATGTTCGAGGAGTGCTGTGCTAAGTGTCTTCAACACGTGGCGAAAGCAAGAAGAAACCACGTCCTGACGTCGTGGGGTTGGGCGGCCACCTCTCATTACAGATATCAGACGTCGTAATGTGAGTACACTGGTGAAACAGGACAGACGGCGAACTGTGGCAGAACTAATATTAGATATTAATGCTGGACAGTGTAAAAGTGTGTCTGAACACACGATGCACCGAACACTCCAACCGATAGGCCTGCGCAACCGACGACCAACGCATGTTCCAATGTTACAACCACCAACTGCGACTGAAATGGACACGTGAAAATCGGCACCGAACGTCGGCGTACTGCCAGAGTGTTGCATGGACTGACGATTCCCGATACCTTCTTCATCATGCCGATGGGAGTGCACAGATTCGTAGCCTTAGAGAGGAACAGCTCGTTGACACCTGTAGTGCCGGAGAGTCAAGCTGGCGGTCGCTCCATTATACTCCGGGGAACATCCACGTGGGCATCCTGTGGGTCCGGTTGAGATCGTGCTAGAAACATCTACATCTACACTCCGCAAGCCACCTGACGGTGTGTGGCGGAGGGTACCCTGAGTACCTCTATCGGCTGTCCCTTATGTTCCAGTCTCGTATTGTTCGTGGAAAGGAGGATTGTCGGTATGCTTCTGTGTGGGCTCTAATCTCTCTGATTTTACTCTCATGGTCTCTTCGCGAGATAAACGTAGGAGGGAGCAATATACTCCTTGACTCTTCGGTGAAGGTATGTTCTCGAAACTTTAACAAAAGCCCGTACCGAGCTACTGAGCGTCTCTCCTGCAGAGTCTTCCACTGGAGTTTATCTATCATCTCCGTAACGCTTTCGCGATTACTAAATAATCCTGTAACGAAGCGCGCTGCTCTCCGTTGGATGTTCTCTATCTCTTCTATCAACCCTATCTGGTACGGATCCCACACTGCTGAGCAGTATTCAAGCAGTGGGCGAACAAGCGTACTGTAACCTACTTCCTTTGTTGTCGGATTGCATTTCCTTAGGATTCTTCCAATGAATCTCAGTCTGGCATCTGCTTTACCGACAATCAACTTTATATGACCATTCCATTTTAAATCACTCGTAATGCGTACTCCCAGATAATTTATGGAACTTACTGCTTCCAGTTGCTGACCTGCTATTTTGTAGCTAAATGATAAGGGATCTATCTTTCTATGTATTCGCAGCACATTACACTTGTCTACATTGAGATTCAATTGCCATTCCCTGCACCATGCGTCAATTCGCTGCAGATCCTCCTGCATTTCAGTACAATTTTTTATTGTTGCAACCTCTCGATACACCAAAGCATCATCTGCAAAAAGCCTCAGTGAACTTTCGATGTCATCCACCAGGTCATTTGTGTATATTGTGAATAGCAACGGTCCTATGACACTCCCCTGCGGCACACCTGAAATCACTCTTACTTCGGAAGACTTCTCTCCATTGAGAATGACATGCTGCGTTCTGTTATCTAGGAACTCCTCAATCCAATCACACAATTGGTCTGATAGTCCGTATGCTCTTACTTTGTTAATTAAACGACTGTGTGGAACTGTGTCCAATGCCTTGCGGAAGCCAAGAAACACGGCATCTACCCGTGAACCCGTGTCTGTGGTCCTCTGAGTCTCGTGGACGAATAGCGCGAGCTGGGTTTCACACGACCGTCTTTTTCGAAACCCATGCTGATTCCTACAGAGTAGATTTCTAGTCTCCAGAAAAGACATTATACTCGAACATAATACGTGTTCCAAAAGTCTACAACTGATCGACGTTAGAGATACAGGTCTATAGTTCTGCACATCTGTTCGCCGTCCCATCTTGAAAACGGGGATGACCTGTGCCCTTTTCCAATCCTTTGGAACGCTTCGCTCTTCTAGAGACCTATAGTACACCGCTGCAAGAAGGGGGGAAAGTTCCTTCGCGTACTCTGTAAAATTTCGATATCTACCATTTTGTCATCTGTGCGACAATCTAGAGAAGGAACTACAGTGCAGTCTTCCTCTGTGAAACAGCTTTGGAAGAAGACATTTAGTATTTCGGCCTTTAGTCTGTCATCCTCTGTTTCACTACCATTTTGGCCACAGAGTGTCTGGACATTTTGTTTTGATCCACCTGCCGCTTTGACATGGCAGAAAAATCCTAAGAAATTTTGGTCCCAAGTCAGTACATAGAACTTTACTTTCGAATTCATTGAACGCCTCTCGCATAGCCCTCCTCTCACTAAATTTCGCTTCGCGTAATTTTTAGTTGTCTGCAAGGCTTTGGCTGTGTTTATGTTTGCTGTGAAGTTCCCTTTGCCTCCGCAGCAGTTTTCTAACTCGGTTGTTGTACCACGGTGGCTCTTTTCCATCTCTTCTTCCGATCTTGCTTGGCACATACTCATCTAACGTATGTTGTGCGATGGTTTTGAACTTTGTCCACTGATCCTCAATACTATCTGTACTTGAGACAAAACTTTTGTGTTGAGTTGTCAGGTACTCTGAAATCTGCTTTTTGTGACTTTTGCTAAACAAAAAAATCTTCCTACCTTTTTTTAATCTTTGACGGCCAAGGATTATCGTACAGTGGTTGCAGACCATGTACACCCCCTCATGGCGATTACGTTTCCCGACAATGTAATGCGCCATGTCACAGGACCAGGAGAGTGATGGAGTGAGTCGAGGAACACAGTGGCGAATTCTAATAGTTCCACTGTCCCCAGCTCGCCAGATCTTAACCCGATCGAACACATCTGGATGTGAATGAACGTAGCATCAGAGCTCATCACCCCTCCCCAGAATATACGGGAATTAGATGATTCGTGTGTGCAGATGTAGTGCCAGCTCCGTCCAGCTACTTATCAAGGACTCATTGCTTCCATGCCACAATGCGTCGCCGCTGTTATCCTGTACCAAAGGCGGACGAAACGGCAATTAGGTAGGCGGTCATTATGTCATGACTGATCAGTGGGTGGGGATGTAAGGTTGCGATCACAATGGTAGCGATATCGGTGGATTGCACTGACCTCCGAAAAATGGCCGATCTTAGAAAATCAGTACGCCACTATGTGCGCGGTCACGACGCAGCCGATGTAGTCGCAACACACAGACCTTGGCCGACACCCTCGTCCAGGAAATATGGACTGCCAGAAGCTGATAAGTTCAGTCAAACAACATAGTATGTGGCATCCTGAGAATGAAAGATTTCTCAATGCGATATAGTGGCCCGGATGTTCGCCACGAGCATTTCGGAAACTGCACGACTTGTCGGGAGTTCGAGGAGTGCTATGCTAAGTGCCATCAACATGTGGCGAAAGCAAGATAAAACCACGTCCAGACGTCGTCGGGTTGTATGGACTGAAATTGCAGCTTTATTGGAAACCACAAGGAGGCAAAATTACAACCTCAGAAATAAAATGTTCAAGTGACAGGGGTGGCTTATGTTTTATGCTTTAAGTTTGTAGTGGTTATTTTTTACATTGTTATAGTTGGGCATTATCTGTCGCCAATTATTGTTACTGCTTACCGGCATTTTATGCCAGTTGGGTAGTGATTCCGTTATGAGTGTTGCGCAAATGTTATATAGGCCACGTGTTACCACTGCCCTGTGCTTTCTGTGTTAAGAGTATCATTTCCTAAAATTTATGTTTGTCTTTCACGCGCGTGCTGTATGAGAGTCATTGATGTCTGTTTTTCTGAATTTATTTGAAGATCTGCAAAGTAGTTGTAATCTTGCTTTCCAATATCTGCACGGACCATTTCGTTAATGTGATCGAACGTTTCTCACTTTATCTCGTATATTCGTAAAACTCAACTGGGTACTCCAGTAACTTGAGTACAGAGTTTGCAGTATTCGCCACATACGTTTTGAGAAAACATAGCTTATTCAGTGTCTCTTGTAATAGCAACAGGCGCATTGCAGCTATCGTCTCCAAGACTAGAGGCGTCGTGGCAACCATCACGCCCACTGAAATTAAAACCAATTCTAATATCCTTAATAGAATAGGTTATAACCTAAGTAACGTCCTTGATCCCGCCAAAAACTGACGGAGATAGGACGTATGTTATCGGGCGACTTCTGGCGACGGCGTCTGGCGTCGGAGTGTGGCGTTCGTTATCGGCGCCATCCGTGAACTGCAATAGTAGAAAAGCTGTTTCAGCGCAGGAAAACACGGAATCCGGCGCTTGCTTTAATAACTACGCAAAAACGTCGCTTTAGTGCAGCTGATCAAGGTACGCCGATATCGCAGTGGCTCGATCGCCTAGCCACACATTCAGTTCATGCATACTCTTTTCCCGCCGATCACAGTCTGTGGCGACTGTGTATCTACGGCAGCATGCGCGGTGGCACGGTACGCAGGTTTAAACGGACGCAGCGAGTGCCGTAGATTCAGGCCGAAAGGCCTGCGGCCGAAATATAAGAGTAGCAGGGTTTGCACGGCTGTACGCATGAAATTTTATTCATAAGGGTTTCCGGTATTTGTTCGAACGCATGCAAAAGCGTACGCTAATTAAGCTTATCCATCACGGGTTAATTGAATGTAAATACATAAAATTGAAACCAGTCACTTTTTAATCATTATTTATTATTCCATGAACCGGTTTTCGAACCTTTTCAGGTTCATCTTCAGATGGTTTCTGGAAGTTGCATAATTATTTCTAACATAATGCTGGGTGCTGGCTTGCGACAGTATGGGCGGCTTTTTTTCTTTAGTGCCCATCTGTCTGCTTCCATTTTGATGGCCAGTTGGTATATCACTTCACATCACTTCCATCAAAACGACAGCAGACGATGGAGACCAACGAAAAAAGCCGCCCATACTGTCGCAAGCAAGCACCCAGCATTATGCTAGAAATAATTATGTAACTTACAGAAACCATCTGAAGGTGAACCTGAAAAGATTCGAAAACCGGTTCATGGAATAATAATTATTCAAAAACACTGGTTGCGGTTTTATGTATTTACATACAAAAGCGTATACATTTTAAAGGCGGATATTTTAAGAACTTAGTTGCACGGAAAATAAGCCTTTCGTGGTTTCAGAATCGACGTAAAAACTGCCCTTGAAGTAACAACGTGTAACCGCGTAGCGCGAACACAACCCCTGGTGCACCGATGTTGGCCCATCTGCCGGACCCGCCGTTGCATGTACCGGAAGCTCACCCCGCCTCCCCCTGCAGCGGCAGGTGTCCTCCCCAGACGTCTTCCCCTACTCCCCATGTTCCCCGTCCTGCCGGGCCCTCCGGCTATTTTAAGGCGTGACCCGGGCGTGTGTAGCGGAAATGCAATTTGAGGGGAGACCGGGCACTTCCGGCGGCCTGTCCACGATTCCCAGAACCGTCTAGCCGCTCCCGCTCCGAGGTATGGCCCGCTAAGCTTCGGCGTCTCTGTCTTCAAATTGACGTCCGTATTACAGGCATTTCATCAAAGGCTCAGGGCATCGAAATAGTTCTCGCTAAGAGGTGCTAAGCAACAGAGTTATTGGTTGCTACAGGTTTTATGTCGTAGCTGTGCTGACTAACGAGTGCGGTCGCTGACCAAGTGGTTGGAAAACTAGTACCAAGCAAAGAACGGAAAGCTGAATGGGGGAAGGAGTATATATAGAGGCTGCACAAGGGAAATGAACTTGAAGAGAATATTATGGTAACGGAATGGGAAGTAGATCATGATGAGATGGCAGATACGATACTGGGTGGAGAATTAGAGGGAGGTCGGAATGACACAAGCGGAAGAAACAGCGCCCCTGGAGTAGATGAGGTTCCTTGAGAAATCTGATGTCATTGGCGAGCTAGCCATGACAAAACTATTCTACCTGGTGAGCAAGGTGTATGAGATAGGCGAAATACCCTCATACTTCAAGAAGAATGTAATAATTCCAGCTCTAAAGAAACCAGGTGCTGGCAAGTGTGAATATTGGCGTACTGCAAGTTTCATGTGTTGCAGTATACTGCCACGAATTGTGTACAGAATACTGGAAAAACTGATAGAAGCCGACCTGGGGGAAGATCAGTTCGGGTGTTTATGTGGTCTTCAGTCCAGATACTGGGTTGATGCAGCTCTCCATGCTACTGCAACCTACATCGTTGAGCATCTGTTTAGGGTGGTCATCTCTTGGTCTCCCTCTAACGTTTTTACCATGCACGCTTCCCTACAGTATTAAATAAGTGATCCCTTGATGCCTCCGAACGTGTCCCACCAACCGATCCCCTTATCCTATTCAAGTGTTGCCACAAATTCCTCTTCTCCCCAATTCTATTCCGTACTTCATTAGTTACGTGATCTACCCATCTAATCTTCAGCATTCTTCTGTAGCATCACATTTCGAAAGCTTCTATGCTCTTCTTGTCTACACTATTTATCGTCCATGTTTCATCTCCCTACATGGCTAGACTCCAAACAAATACTTTCAGAAAAGACTTCCCAACACTTAAATCTATACTCATTGTTAACAAATTTCTCTTCCTCAGGAAAGCTTTCCTTGCCATTGCCAGTCTACATTTTATATCCTCTCTACTTCGACCACCATCAGTTAATTTGCTCCCCAAATATAAAACTCCTTTACTACTTTAAGTGTCTCATTTCCTAATCTAATTCCCTCAGCATCACCTGACTTAATTCGACTACATTCCATTATCCTCGTTTTGCTTTTGTTGATGTTCATCTTATATCCTCCTTTTGAAGACACTGTCCATTCCGTTCAACTGCTCTTGCAGGTCCTTTGCTGTCTCTGACAGAATTAAAATGTCATCGGCAAACCTCAAAGTTTTTATTTCTTCTCCATAGATTTTAATTCCTACTCTAAATTTAACCTTTTGTTTTGTTTACTGCTTGCTCAACACACAGTTTCAACAACACTGTCTCACTCCCTTCTCAACCACTGCTTCCTTTTCGTGCCCCTCGTCTCTTATAACTGACATCTGGTTTCTGTACAAATTGTAAATAGCCCCTGCCACCTTCAGAATTTGAAAGAGAGTATTCCAGTCAACATTGTCTAAAGCTTTCTCTAAATCTACAAATACTAGAAACGTAGGTTTCCCTTCCCTTAATCTATCTTCAGTTTGGGTACAAGAAAAAACGAAAGGTAAAAAGTAAGAATATGCGAGGCTAAACAAACCCTACGACTTCTCTTAAGGAAATACAGATAGATGCCCTCAGCATTACTAGACTCCGCCAAAGCTTTTGATAACGTTAATTGGAATATACTCTTTGAAGTTTTGAACGTAGAAGGGGTAAAATGGCGGGAGCGGAAGGCTATTTAAAACTAGTTTAGAAACCAGGCGGCAATTGTGATAGTCGAGGGGCGTGAAACGGAGTCAGCGGTTGAAAAGGAATTGGGACAGGGTTGTAGCTCATCCCCATTGTTATTCAATATATGCATCGAGCAAGGAATAAACGAAATCAAGGAAAAATTAAGAGTATGAATTTAAGTTCAGGAAAATGAAATAACAACTTTGAATTTTGCCGATGAGATTGTAATTGTATCAGAGGGAGCGTAGGGCTCGAAAGAGAATTAGAGTGGACGTTTTACTGTTTGGGCAGAAAAATAGCTGATGGCCGAAGTAGACAGGATATAAAACATAGACTAACAGTGTCAAGGAAAACTTTTCTCAAGAAGATTAATCTGTGAACAACGACCATAAATTTTGTATGGTAGTCTTTCCTGGAGGTATTTGTTTAAGAGTGTTGTGTTGTATGGAAGTCAAACGTGGACGATAAGCATTCCAGCCCACAAGAGAATAGAACCTTTTGGAGTGTGTTGGTATGTCGTCTTACTAATGAGCAGATACCGAATAGAATTGCGGAGAAAATAAATGTGAGAACTTGAAAAAGCAATCAGTGGGCATATTCTATATCCTGAGACATCAAGGAATCGGCACTTGTGTATTGGAGGAATGTTTGGATGGGGAGGGTGCGCAAAAATTGCAGAGGAAGGCAAAGAGGTGAACGCAGTAAGCACGTAGGTTTCTGTATGTATTCAGAGATGATCATGCTTGCACAGTATATAGAAGCGTGGAGAGCTGGATCAAGCCAGTCTTTCGGCTGAGACCACAGTAACAACACGTATAACAATATCCGCATTGCAAATAAAGGTTAGGCGCTTCAGGATTTTGCTGATTTACAAAATATCGCCCCCCCCCCCTGCTCAATAGGTTAACGTCTCTCACAATCTGCGGTGAGGCGGCGTCCAATGCCAAGTGCTCGGCGTGGGCACTAGTCACGTGTGTTGCGGAGCGCGTGGCTGGCGGCTGCCGCAGGGGAGGGGCGGTGCAGTGCAATACAATACACACGCAAATGGCTGGGCGAAGTGAAGCTGGTTCTGGAACGTGTAGCGTGTGCATGAGACGAGGATACTGATTCGTCGCAACTTCCGCTCCTCGTAAATGTCTAGTAGAGATGAAGATATTTGATACAGCCACTATAGTTCTTTTAAGAAAGGTATGAACGGTAGCATTTTGGACGTAGTGGAAAAACTCGACATGTATTTAGATTATTTCTAGGAAATTTAGAGACGATCTCAAAAGTGTCACTATTTGTGTTGGACAGAGTGAAGGTTCCAACTTTCATTGTGGGCGGTTAGGGTTTTAAAAACACTTTCATTTTAGTGTCGTAAAAGTCGATTTTGCCCTATAGTTTTTGCAAGTAGTTATTATTGTGATTTAACTTGGTATAACTCTGCTTCTTTACATTCTAGCTATCCCTGCTTAGCCATTTTGCACTTCCTGTAGATCTCATTTTTGAGACCTTTGTATTTCTTTTTGCGTGCTTCATTTACTATGGAAAGAGGATGTAGATGAAGATGAAATGGGAGATAAGATATTGCGTGAAGAGTTTGACAGAGCACTGAAAGACCTGTGTCGAGACAAGGCCCCGGGAGTAGACCACATTCCATTAGAACTACTGACAGCCTTGGGAGAGCCAGTCCTGACAAAACTCTACCAACTGGTGAGCAAGATGTACGAGACAGTCGAAATACCCTCAGATTTCAAGAAGAATATAATGATTCCAATCCCAAAGAAAGCAGGTGTTGACAGATGTGAAAATTACTGAACTGTCAGTTTAATAAGTCACAGCTGCAAAGTACTAACGCGAATTTTTTACAGACGAATGGAAAAACTGGTATAAGCCGACCTCGGGGAAGATCAATGTGGATTCCTTAGAAATGTTGGAACACGTGAGGCAATACTGACCCTACGACTTATCTTAGAAGAAACATTAAGGAAAGGCAAACCTACGTTTCTAGCATTTGTAGACTTAGAGAAAGCTTTTGACAATGTTGACTGGAATACTCTTTCAAATTCTGAACGTGACAGGCATAAAATGTTATTCAATCTGTATATTTAGCAAGCAGTAAAGAAAAACAAAAGAAAATTTCGGAGTAGGTATTAAAATCCAGGGAGAAGAAACAAAAACTTTGAGGTTCGCCGATGACATTGTAATTGTAACAGAGACAGCAAAGGACTTGGAAGAGCAGTTGAATGGAATGGACAGTGTCTTGAAAGGAGGATATAAGATGAACATCAACAAAAGCAAAACGAGGATAATGGAATGTAGTCGAATTAAGTCAGGTGATGCTGAGGAATTAGATTAGGAAATGAGACACTTAAAGTATTAAAGGAGTGTTCCTATTTGGGGAGCAAAATACCTGATGATGGTCGAAGTAGACTGGCAATGGCAAGAAAAGTGTTTCTGAGGAAGATAAATTTGATAACATCGAGTATTGATTTAAGTGTCAGGATATCTTTTCTGAAAGTATTTGTATGGAGTGTAGCCATGTATGGAAGTGAAACATGGACGATAAACAGTTTGGACAAGAAGAGAATAGAAGCTTTCGAAATGTGGTGCTACAGAAGAATACTGAAGACTAGATGGATAGATCACATACCTAATGAGGAGGTATTGAGTAGAATTGGGGAGAAGAGGAGTTTGTGGCACAACTTGACTAGAAGAATGAATCGGTTGGTAGGACATGTTCTGAGGCATCGAGGGATCACCAGTTTAGTATTGGAGGGCAGCGTGGAGGGTAAAAATCGTAGAGGGAGACCAAGAGATGAATACACTAAGCATATTCAGAAGGATGTAGGTTGCAGTAGGTACTCGGAGATGAAGCAGCTTGCACAGGATAGAGTAGCATGGAAAGCTAGCTACATCAAACCAGTCTCAGGACTGAAAACCACAACAACAATAATAACAAATACTCTGCTTCATAAATTTTGTGAACGAAGGTTATATGTCACTAGGTGAACGGAAGTTATTTCCGTACATCATAAATCACCAACACTAACAGAGATACAAAAGTGGGGTGCCAGCTAAAACAAGATTGACTATTCTTTATTTGGCTGAAAGCTAGGGACTGAGGCCGAATGAGAGTAAAATATTCTGTAACCGTCAACTACACTCTGTGGAAGCTGCCCAACTGTGTTGGTGGTTTGGACGTTAGTTTATCTGTAATACAACGTTGACGTAACATTTCAGAACAGTAATTTTGGACACGCTCTGCAACGAAACGCTCATTTCAGAAAAATCAATACAATTACAAATGACACGTGCAAGGTCCTCTCTGTTTTGTGACAGGGACATTACCCCTTTTTTCAAAATGGTTCAAATGGCTCTGAGCACTATGGGAGTCAACTGCTGTGGTCATCAGTCCCCTAGAAATTAGAACTACTTAAACCTAACTAACCTAAGGACATTACACACATCCATGCCCGAGGCAGGATTCGAACCTGCGACTGTAGCAGTCGCACGGTTCCGGACTGCGCGCCTAGAACCGCGAGACCACCGCGGCCGGCCCCTTTTTTAAGTAACGTTAATACCGTCTAGAACGAGGCTCGCTTTGTTTGAGCTTGCGACAGATTTTTATTTTGTTATTTAAATTTGTGGCCGGATGCCCTTCCTGAGCCCACGGTCGTCAAGGTTACCCGGAAGTATTGAGCCCCACATACTGTATGTGTGAATCGTCCAAACTTTGTTCTGTGTGTTACAGGATTTTAACCGTTTGCGTATCGTACTCTGAGGCGGAACCTGGGGGTCAGCAGAGAATTTGCTTAAAGAAGCGTGGGAAACCGCCTAAAACCTACATTCAGGCTGACCGGTATACCAGCCCACGGTCGTTAATCCGCCACGCGCATTCGATCCGTATCTCGCCCGCCTCCCCGTCTCGCTGACTAGTGCACTGCGCGTTAAGCTGTAGAACCAGGTCAGACCTTCGTCCTTCACACAAGTATAATCAAACCGTTGACCCAAGACATTCGAAAATCTTGCGAAGAATATTCAGTGATAGTTTGTGTAACCCAAGAAAATCAGTGAAATGCGCATTTGGGATGTTGACATAAAAATCCAGAAATGTAAATATGCCACGTGTTGCAACCCTTCCGAAGTTAATACTGTCATTCAAGGTATTTTCTTGTTGCACGAAATTATTCTGTATTGTGACGAAACATTGTCTCAAGTTTCCTAAGCACCAATGCCATGATAGTACACCAAACGAGCAGTGAATTGCGGCTACAGGAGACATCTCCACGAGATGTTTTTAACATGTTCTCACAACGGTCTCCATGTCATTTCATTATAGTTACTGCATTCACTGAACAATCATAACGAGAAAACTGTCAGTTCTTACCCGTAAGCTTTTTTTGTAAACACTGTTCAATTACGACTAACGCTGAGATTGTTTCTCATAGCAATCCATGTTAATCACGTGTTTCACGCGTTTTGCTAGTTGTAAAACTTACGAACTCACGTGGAAGAGGATATTCGGTTCAGTTTCTTTTTCCTTCAAATCGCGCCGTGTCTGAGAACTGACGGACCTGTAGCAGTGCGCGGCCTGAACGTCTGGTATATTCCAGACAAAATACTAAGTCTCTTCCTGAGCTCTTCATCTAGCATTCCACATAATAAGTTCTTTGCACTACTTTCACCTATTGCAAACAACACCATATCGTCCGCAAATACTGTGATATTCTCTTTCCTCAACACAAACTCCACTTTTTCCAACAAAACATTTTTCAATAATTTACTGTTGTGTATATTAAAGAACGTTGGGGATACACAGCATCGTTGCCTCTCTCCCTTTCCCACCACACGTTCGTCAGGTGTTTCATTTCCAGCACTTACGCTTATCGTCTATTCTAAATATGGACTTAGTAATACTCTTCTTTCCTTCCAGTCAGCTCCTTTCTTCTTCAAACTATAAGGGGCAGCTTTTTTAAGTGTCCCCTTTTTAAGGGGACCAGAAATGATTCACTTCTGATTCGCTTCCTGCAGCACGGGACAACAGTTAAAGCCCAGCGTTACTCGCAAACCTTTACCACCCTTCGCCAAGCGATCAAATCAAAACGACCAGTCAATCTCACGCGTTGGGTCATTTTGCTCCACGGCAATGCAAAGCGTCATACGGCCAACACAGTCGCGGCACTCCTGCAGAAATTCAAATGGGAGGTTCTCGGCCACCCTCCATACAGTCCGGACCTCTCTTCCTGTGAGTAAGTCATTTTTGGTACCCTTAAAAAGGCTCTGAGGGGCAGACGATTTACCACGGACGGCGACGTCCAGCAGTACGTGCGGAACTGGTTAACATCTCAGTCCCGGGAATTTTATGAGACAGCCGTTCACCGCCGTGGGTCACAGTGGGACAAGTGTCTCAGCAGCCAGGATCAAAACTTCTAACATGCAGCTACTGGTTTCTGTAATTATGCCTCAGGCCCGTTTCGTTTTGAACACCCCTTATGCTCAGCTTGGCCCATTGCATTCTGCCGAAAGCCTTTTCTATATCAACAAATACAGAATAAATTTCTCTCCCCCTCGAAAAGTATCTCTCAGCTGTAACTTATTTCTTAGTAGTCCATTTGCATCTCTTTTTCCTTTCCCGTTTCTTAATCCAAGATGTTCTGCTATGTGCCAGTATAGCTTTTCATACAGCCTTCTGTTCAGCGGTTTGATAAAGTTATCTGGTCATCCTCCTCTTTCATACATCTCATTAGAGGCGGACTGTCTGTCAGACAACCTCTACGTTACTTCTGCTGGAAAATCGTCAGTTCCAAATGTCTTACCACTTTTCATATCGTTCAGCGTATTCTGCACTTCTTTATCCATAGTAGTATACTGTTTCTCATCATCCCGTACACCCACATCTTCATCACTAAATTGCTTGATCTTTGGTCCATCTCATACACATGCTATCTACAGGCCGGATCACCTAAAACTTGCACTGCAGATATTGCGGAAATGGAAAGTGCTGTTGGCGTGCCGTTTTCACAGAATGGACTGGTAGTCAGGAGCTCGTACTGTTAGCCAATCAACAGATCGTAATAACACTTAGAATGTGTATTTTATGTCCAATTGTTCCATTTAATTGGCATTGTTTTATTTAAAAAAATAAGTGGTTGCACAAAAATACACTTTCTAAATATTGTTACCATCTGTTGATTGGCTAACTGTACGAGCCCCTGACAACCAATCCATTTCCTGAAAACCGCACATTCGTTGCATATTCCATTTCCGCAATTAAGTTGTAGGTGATTCACGCTGTATATTCTCGTCATCTGTGTAACATCTGTTGCTATTCTTTAGTTATCGCGCCATCCTTTCTGTCGATTTCAGTCTACCTTCCTTTTCCTAGTTTCCTCTCGTGACTAAGTATGGACGTGTCCCGGACGATGAAGCGACGTGTTCGACACGTCATCGCTGTGTGCGCTGCTTCGTATGTTAACTCGGGCGTTCTACGTGTGGTCATCGAGCCTCGGGGGAGTCTGGTGACACCGAAGTGCTACGCGAGAGAGACGGGCGGAGGAAGCGCATTCCTTCACGCCACGCCAGGCCGCCACGCCTGGAGGCGACAGCACAGTGGCCGCTGCCCGTTCCACAGGACTCGCCACGGAGACTCTCACTTTCCGAGTACGTTGCTGCAACTGTACGAAAATTAACCAGTTTCTCTACAGTGTGCGCCTATGTTCATTCATTGCAACCGCCCACTGAATAATTATTATTACGGTGGTGCCTTGTGGTAATAAGCAGATGGTTTCGGACCTTTAGCACTCATACATGTATTTCTTAAAAAACCTCCGCTCGAACAGGCCATGAAGGCCTAACCGTGCCGACGGCCACCGTGTCATCTTCAGCTCATAGACGTCACTGGTTGCGGATATGGAGGGGCCGTGTGGTCAGCACACCGCTCTCCTGGCCGTATGTCACTTCATGATACCGGAGCCGCTACTCCTCAGTTTGCCTCACAGGGGCTCAGCGCACCCCACTTGCCAGCAGCACTCGGCAGACCGGATGGTCACCCATCCAAGTGGTAGTCGAGCCGGACACCGCCTAACTTCGTTGATCTGACGGGAATTGGTGTCACCAGTGCGGCAAGGCCATTGGCATATCTATGGAAAACATTGCCTTTTTTCAGTGAGTCCAAAGAGAAATGCGGAACGATGAAAGAGTACTTCACAAAACCAACGTGTGAGCAATCTCATAGATCACGAAAAGGTTATTAGACGAAGACCAAAAATGTAAATTAACAATAATGGAATGTAGTTGAATTGAATTAGGTGCTAATGATGGAATGAACTAAGGAAATCAGACAATGAAAGCAGAAAAAATAACTGACGATACTAGAAGTAAATGTGAAATGGGAGACTCGCAGTAGCAAAAAGGCGTCTCTGTGCAAAAGAAAAAAATTGTTGACATCGAACATAAACTTAAGCATCAGCGAGTCGTCTTTCAAGATATTTCTCAAGAGCGTAGCCTTACAAGGAAGTGAAACGTGGGCAATAAACAATGCAACTACTAATAAGCAGGTACTGAATCGAATTGGGTGAAAAAATAAATGTATTGGACAACTTGATTAAAAGCAGGGGTCGATTGGTAGGACATGTCTGGAGGCATAAAGAAATCGTCTGTTTGGGAATTTGGGGTTGGGTGTGAAAAATTGCGAAGGGAGAACGAGGCATTAATACAGTAAGCATGTTCAGTTGGACGTAGAGTGTGTTAGTTATGCAGAGACGGAGAGTCTTGCACAGTATACACTAGCGTGAAAAGCTTCATCAAACCAGTGTTTGCACTGAAGACCAGAACAGCTCATAAAGGGAGGTTACCGCATACTGGATAACGATAGACATCGTGAATTCCAGTACAAGATTAATTAAGCGACGTCATGCATTTGTACCAAAGTGCCATGAATAACGAGTCAGATTACATGCGCTGTGGTACGTATCCGGCCCTGTGTAGCATCAGATGTCCACGCACAGCTCAGCTAATTCCTCTAATTTACTGGCCATTAGTTTGTGGACCCAGGCGCTGCCCTACAGCAATCTGCCCTCTGTGAAGTCGGTTATGTCTGTGGATTTTCCCATTTTGGCTCGTATCTTCAGTAGAACGATTGATGATTCGTCTCTTCTCCGCTTCTATACTTTCCCTGGCTCGTCACGTGCCCTTAACATCACCAGGTGGCATTTCTCGCCTCGAGCAGGGGTCGCGCTGTTTTCGCCCGCCAGTTTCTGTTGGGTCTGGACGTGAATAGTCCACCCTGCTAACTTGTAAGTAGTATTTAATACAGGGCTGCTTTCCCTTTCCAGTTGTAGGAAGCAAACCACGAGGGCCGTGATCGCATGCATTTCGCGGTTAGCAAACAATGTTTGATGTTAGAAAGGGGCCAGCATTCTGGCTTCTCGCTGACGTTTGGAGCTGCACCGGCCCCGAGACAAGGTCGCGGACAGCGCTCCGTGGCCCTACTTGCAAGGTCGTCAAGTTTGTCGCCTCTGGAATGCCGATCTCAAAGCTCGACGCCAGCTTTCCACTGTTTGCGATTACTCGTTACGAGCTGTCGTGTTTCTGGGCAATTATTGCTTTCCAGAGAAATCGCCATGACACGTACGTAAGCATCGTGTCTGATCACCTGCATCCATTCATGTCCGTTGTGTATTCCGACGGACTTGGGCAATTCCAGCCGGACAGTGCGACACCCACATGTGCAGAATTTCGACAGAATGGCTCCAGAAACTCTTCTGAGTTTAAACACTTCCGCTGGCCACCGAACTCTCTAGACATGAACCGGGATGTTGTAATGCGCTGTTCAGAAAAGATCTCCATCCCCTCGTACTCTTACGGATTTATGGACATACTAGCAGAATTCATGGTCTCAGTTCCCTCCAACATTACTTCAGACGTTAGTCGAGTCCATGCCACGTCGCGTTGCGTCACCTGTGCGTGCTCGCGGGGGCCCTACACGATTTTAGGCAGGTGTACCAGTTTGTTTGGCTCTTCGATGTATGTGGTTTGCTAATGTCTTCCGACGGTCCGTCGCAGACTTTTCCAGCAATGTCTGCGTTATCGGTGTCCTGTTATATGGCGTAGAAAGTTGTTTCCCGCTATTTAATTGAGATTGTCGTCATTGAATAATTTGCCAACGGACGCGGAAGCTTTCGTCTGTTACACTGTAAGTTAAATAACTTTACCGGCATGGGAAATTACTACCCGAAACTTTTCACGAAAGAAATCGGCGTCTTTCTGCATGGGAGCCGTCGTGCAGATTTGTTAGTATTTGTAAGCTAAAGGGCTACGATCATCAAAGCGCTGCGCCTTTTAGAGACTTGATATTTCTGATAATCTAGTCTTATCTAATCATGTCAGATGATTCTGCGCATTTATGAAAAGCTTCTGAGACGATGCACGTGCGTTGTACGAGGAGACTCCAAGGAGTTATCACACATCGTGGAAGGCCTAGTAAGTTTCATTGAATGACGCAGTATACTTTAAAGTGATCCTGTTACATGACACTATCTTTCAACACAGCCATCAAGTATTTGTAAACAACGGTCGGAATGTTCTGCCAGTCGTTAAGTTCTCTTGACTACAGAAGCGCGCTCCTTCTTCATGGAGCCATTCAAGAACTGCTGTGTGGCCGATATCATCGTTGGAAACCCTATTTTCCCCAACTTGCCGAAAAGGTGAAAATCGCATGGTGCAAGTTCTGGACTTCCAATCAGCAACATCTACTTACGTGCGGCCTCTGTCAAGTTGTTGGCGCCAGTTTACTATTGCTGACCACGACATCGCATTTGGTCCACAAACCGCCAGAGTTTTTGACGAATCAGGGTGCGACTTACATTTTTTGCCCACAAGAATCTGACTGTCCCGCGTACTTCAGATTTGTAGTTGGCGCGCCATCTCATTCGCACCCTGTGATGCGTCTGTTATCCGTACCGCAGCACAACTGTGTCTGCAACAAACACGGAACATGCACTATCTTCTGACAACGAACCTCTATTGTTGCGCAATGATCTTAGCGTGGGACGTCATGTGGAACTTAATTTCTGAAGTTTCTACATGTAAAGTCATCTTCCCGAGAAACATATGAGAAATCCCTCTATCGCATTCCTTCGGATAAGTCCGTGTATCCAGACCAGTTTCTTCCTAGGTAATCAAATTTCGCAGAAGAAGTGATGGGCGTCAGGAATATTGGTTATAAATTTATTGAAATCTGAAATCTGTGCGGGACTCTGATTTGCTTTTTATTTTACAGAATTTTCCAAATTAATCCACACAGTCCCGAATTCAAAGACTTGGGTCGAGTCGACCTCTGTTTACTGCTTTAATAAAGCTAAGCTGCAGAATTTGCGTATAATCTGCGGCGGTTCGCGTACGCCCTGTTTAGCATTTGTTCATCCGGCGCGTGTCAGAGCGCCCCTTTACAGGCCGCACAACGGTTTGAACGCGAGTCTTCCCGAATACAAGTCCACCGCGTTAACCACGTAATGAGCCTGCCGTGACACATCGCCCGAATGGACTCCCGAGCGCCGTTGGAGCATTATGCCGGCTGCTGAACGGCACGCAGTTCAAACCACACACCATATAAATGCCTGTTCGTTATTTAAAACTCTGCTGTCGAGTGATAGCAGACTGGATCACAGGCGGCTTGCACATCTAGTGTAGATTGCCTCTACCGACTCGTCGTAAAACAGGGACGTAGCGACATGCATTCTACACTAGTAAACGGATAAACCGGTGCACGGAGCACAGTCTCAGTTGCAGGTTGCTTATAGAACGGCTTCCAGGTGCAATAAAAATTCTTTTTCAGTATTTCGTCTGATCGACCTATTTAAAAAAAATTATGTGATGCTGTAATTTACCCATTAAGGGCTGCAATCTTAAGTTAAAAGTTTAACTCGGCAAGATGAGCATTACAGTTAGAAACTGTGTGTTTCATGGCAGCGCAGCTGATGGGGGGCAACTTACCGAGACAATTCATCCAGTATTTCTGAATGAAAGCACCTGATGATTTCAACTTTCATGAAAAAGGCAAAACGTCATAGTGGACACGACGTCGCTGTTCCAGCTCTCTCTCTATCTCTCTCTTTCTTATTCGGAGTAGGAGAGCTTATTAGCTTTTTCTCACTTGTTTTTTACGCACGCTAGCTTACGTATTTGTGTCAAGGATATGCCTGCCGAAAGCAACAGTGGAAGACTGAGACTAGTCTGGCCCTGTTGGAACTGCCGCCAGCATCTTGCAGGGTCATCGACCTGCCGCTGCTGGCTGGAAAATCGCCCAAGTGAGTTTCTTGTCTTGACGTGCACTCCCCATTCCCAGACCACCACCATCACCACCCTCCCCCCACCCCCTCCCCGCTTTCTGGGCGTACAGGAGACAAAAAGGAGCGACATTCTGTGTCAACGGTTTTCTGTATCCGTTTTATAGTTATAAACATCTCTGACAATAATTCCTTCGTCTCTATTCCCATTTTACCCGAAAACGAAAAGCATACATGATAAGTTCTGTTACATTGTCTTGGCGTAAAAATTCAAATATATTTTCTTCACTGTTCCTGTAATACGTTTGACAAATACCTGTCGTTTAGGCATGCTGCTGATTGCTATGGAATACGTTGCTTTATCTTAGCGTGTGCCTTTGAAGCCCAAACAGCCAGGGCAGTCGCCAGTTGCTGTCTGCCGGCATAATGGTGGTAGTCCGGTCACAGATTTTATCTTCACCTTGTAGTTCGTTTTTAAGCTAATTCGAATTGAGTGAACTGATTCGAATTGAGTGAACTGTAAGAAGAAAGTTAAATCCAGATAAAAGTAAAAACTAGGTGCTTCATCTTAAATCCGTAGACTTGTCTTCAGATGGTGCTTCTCAAATGTCTGATTCATCTACATCTACATACATACTCCGCAATCCACCATACGGTGCGTGACGGAGGGTACCTCGTACCATAACTAGCATCTTCTCTCCCTGTTCCACTCCCAAACAGAACGAGGGAAAAATGAGTGCCTATATGCCTCTGTACGAGCCCTAATCTCTCTTATCTTATCTTTGTGGTCTTTCCGCGAAATATAAGTTGGCGGCATAAAATTGACTGCAGTCAGCCTCAAATGCTGGTTCTCTAAATTTCCTTAGTAGCGATTCACGAAAAGAACGTCTCCTTTCCTCAAGAGACTCCCACCCGAGTTCCTGAAGCATTTCCGTAACACTCGCGTGATGATCAAGCCTTCCAGTGACAAATCTAGCAGCCCGCCTCTGAATTGCTTCTATGCCCTCCCTCAATCCGACCTGATAGGGATCCCAAACGCTCAAGCAGTACTCAAGAATAGGTCTATTAGTGTGTTTTGTAAGCGGTCTCCTTTACAGATGAACCATATCTTCCCAAAATTCTACCAATGAACCGAAGACGACTATCCGCCTTTCCCACAACTGCCATTACATGCTTGTCCCACTTCATATCGCTCTGCAGTGTTACGCCGAAATATCTAATCGACGTGACTGTGTCAAGCGCTACAGTACTAATGGAGTATTCAAACATTACGGCATTCTTTTTCCTATTCATCTGCATTAATTTACATTTATCTATATTCAGTTACCTGCCATTCTTTACACCAATCACAAATTCTGTCCAAGTTATCTTGTATCCTCCTATAGTCGCTCAACGACGACACCTTCCCGTACACCACAGCATCATCAGCAAACAGCCGCACATTGCTATCCACCCTATCCAAAAGATCATTTATGTAGATAGAAAACAACAGCGGACCTACCACACTTCCCTGGGCACCCCAGATGATACCCTCACCTACGATGAACACTCACCATCGAGGACAACGTACTGGGTTCTGTTACTTAAGAAGTCTTCGAGCCACTCACATATTTGGGAACCAATCCCATATGCTCGTACTTTAGTTAGGAGTCTGCAGTGGGGCGTCGAGTTAAACGCTTTTCGGAAGTCAAGGAATATGGCATCCGTCTGATACCCTTCATCCATGGTTCGCAAGATATCGTGTGAAAAAAGGGCGAGTTGTGTTTCGCAGGAGCGATGCTTTCTAAAGCCGTGCTGATGCATGGACAGCAACTTCTTTGTCTCAAGGAAATTCATTATATTCGAACTGAGAATATGTTCGAGAAACCGGCAACAAACCGATGTTAAGGATAGTGGTCTGTAATTTTGAGGATCCGTCCTTCTACCCTTCTTATATACAGGCGTCACCTGCGCTTTTTTCCACTTACTCGGGACTTCACTACGTTGGGCAAGAGATTCGCGATAAATGCAAGCTAAGTAAGGAGCCAATGCAGTAGAGTAATCTCTGTAAAACCGAATTGGAATCCCATCAGGACCTGGCGTTTTATTTATTTTCAACCCATTCAGCTGCTTCACAACCCCAGGGATGTCTATCACTATGTCCTCCATACGGGAATCTGTAAGAGACTCAAACGCCGGTATGTTTGTACGATCCTCCTGCGTGAAACAGTTCTCAAATGCTAAATCTAAAATTTCAGCTTTTGGTTTGCTGCCAGAATACGCTGAAAATGAGGAAAAAATCAAGATGGTGTAATGATTAAGAACTGTAGGGATGGAATCCCAAATCCCCGTTCCCAGAAAATCGCGTTGGACAAATTCATTGATGAGTACTTGAAAAAATAGACCGGTTTCTTTGCTAATCACAGTTACGTCTTTCATCACCTCGCTAGCAAAAAAGCTTTAAAGCCTATTTGTTTTCCTTCCTTTACACATATTTCAGCGCCTTGATAGCTCTCCCAGAAAGGAAGAGCTGATAACTGTGTGGCTCCAAGTATGGAACGATTTTAAAATTCCAGAAAGCCGGTGGCCTACTGATAAACACAAGGTTTGCAGTTCCTTACAGCGTAGCTTAATTTTCAGGCTAATGTCATGCACGGCGCGTTCATAGACATTCGAAGGCCACAGGGGGCTATTGTTCTCTACGGATTGTTGTTGTGGGACTCCCTGGTCATTCACGTCAGGTTTCGAAAGGCTTTTCAATATCATATCCGCTTCCCACTGTGGTTACGCTGTAAACTCGCAGCCAATTCCCTAACCTTCGCTTTAACTTAATAGAAAACTAGTGACAACTTTTACGAGCGACACCATTGACGGCGGTTAAACGAGGGCAGCGCGAATAGTTTCGGACGTACAACGTACAAGCTTTTGTGTGGTTTACAAGCTTCTGTGTAGTTTGGCACCAATTTTACTATTAGCAGCAAAGCAAATTAGCCCATGTAGTGTGCAGTCGCATCTGCAGTGACCATCGCCCCCCAGCTCCCCCAACCCCTCCAACCCCCCTCCCCTCCCTCCTCACACAGTGTTGTGCTTTCAACCCGGTAACAAGTGTTAATATGTTTCTCTCTTGTAATATAAAGGTCACTTGTCGCGTAAAATGTTGCTAATCTAAACATAATTGTTTCTCATAAAAATCCTGCATTCGATTATTAATAAACTCTGTTTTCTCAAAGTTTTGCACCATCTGCATATTTACTGACGTTTGTAGGTTTAGATCGAAGGGTACGTGAGTGAGAGAAAAACTTCGAAGTTAATCAGCACAAAAGGTAACACGTTCGAAAGTGCACATATCCTCAAATCAAATACAGTATTTTCCTTATTCTTGGGCCCACAGCTCTCAAATATCAGTTAAAAGATGTAATAGTCCCGCAGAGGCTCTGTTATTTGAATAAAATGTTTTATTTGTCACTATTGCCTAACAGCGACCACGTGGGCATTATCAAATGTCATTTACATACGACCATACACATGCTGATGTTCGTCCCCCCTTAGCTGAGCGGTCAGCGCTTCTCGACTGCCATGCAGCTGTTCCGGATTAGATTCCCGGGCAGAGTCGGAGATTTACTCCGCTCGGGGATTGGGTATTGTGTCGTCTTCGTCATCATAGACGCACAAGTCGCCCAGTGTGGAGTCAACTGAAGAGGCTCGTAACCCAGCAGCCAGGAGGAGACTTCAAGCCACCAGGGCCATACTATCATCGTACACATGCTATAGACCGACCCACAAACGATGGCAGTTCGCGCAGCTCGAGACACGGACGGGGATACGTTGTTGCCAGTTGCAAGCGACGGTTGCCGTAAGCGCATACACGAGATCTGCGCTTGAACGAATGGTATATAATGCAAATTACGTCTGTCGGTTGCTTGTGCAGAATTTGTCGCTTACCGCCACCATTAGTGGTGACAGCTCGCAGCTAGTGGGATGGAAATTCACTAAATAACTCGCTACAATCACGTTTATTGCTCGCATCGCCTATGACATTCACAACAGAGCCTGTAGAACAGTAGAGAGCGCTCAGTGCCTGTCGGAGAATGTGTGACGTAGATGCTCAGAACTGGCTTAAACTGGACCGCCATCGTTCGTGACTCCAGCTATAATAGCAGATCACGCACACAATTATAAATGTAGAAGGGAATGCCTCGTCATCTGCAAGTGATTAGTTGATATAGTTGATCATAGATCACGTACTGACGCGTAAATACATCATTCTCCGCGCGCCGCCTAGTGGTGTGTGGCGCAGGGTACTTGTGGTACCACTAACTTACCCCCTTACCCTGTTCCATTCGATGGAACAGGGTTCGATAATGTCCCATGGGGAGAATGATTGTTGGTAAATCTCAGTATTCGCTGTAATTTCCCGAATTTTCTCGTCGTAGTTATTACACAAGATGTTCGTGGGAGGAGGTAATATGTTGTCCGACTCTTTCCGGAAAGTGTTCTCTCGAAATTTCAGTAGTAAACCTCTCGGTGATGCACCATGCCTCTCTTGTAGCGTCTGCCAATAGAGTTCGTTGAGTATCTGTGTAACGCAGTCGCGCCGACTAAACGATCTCGTGACGAAACGCGCCGCCCTTCGTTGGATCTTCTCTGCCACTTCTATCTCGTACCTTGTAAGGGTGCCATGTTAATGAACAATAAGAATCAGTCGAAGAAGCACCTTGTAAGCCAGTACCTTCGTGGATGAGTTAAATTTCCTTAAGATTCTTCCCACGACTCTGTCTGCCATCTGCTTTTCCTGCTATTTGTTCTATGTGGTCATTACACTTACGGTCGCTCTGGGTAGTTACTGCTAGATATTTTATGACAGATACTGTTTCAAGCAGTTTCTCATGAGTAGTGTATGTGTACTATAGCGGCTTTATTTTTCTGTGCATGTGTAATGTTACCCTCCACTTCGAGAGACTATACCGTTCATAAGTCCTCTGGAGGTCATTCTGCAAATCGCGACTGTGTTCGGGCATTGGCTGGTCCCGGCGGAGGTTACAGTCCTCCCTGAGGCAGGTGTGTGTGTGTGTGTGTGTGTGTTTGTGTGTGTGTGTGTGTGTGTTTGTGTGTGTGTGTGTGTGTGTGTGTGTGTTTGTGTTCGTGCTTAGGGTAATTTAGGTTAGTAGTGTGTAAGCTTAGGGACTGATGACCTTAGCAGTTAAGTCCCATAAGATTTCACACACATTTGAACATTTGTTCGGGTATTGTTATTTTGTTGTAGACAACCGCATCATCTACGAACAGTCTTAAAGATCAATACATTTCCCAGTAGGTGTGAATATAGTGAACATGCGTTGCGTGCGTCAGTACGCTGATCGGAGCGTGCTGGCAAGCCTTTGTATTTTCTTTTTTTGTCTAAAGTCATTATGTACGATCTGATGTTTGCATATGTTTGAGCATGGGTGCATGAGGCTTGATAATTACCGTGTGGGTGACATTGACCTATAGATGCAAGTAAAACATTTCATTCAAGTAAGACAGTATCAGCGGTAGCTTTGTGTCTTATGAGCGATCTTCGCACATCTATGAAATTAAAATCTGGTTGTATGCAGCAATGTATTGATCCACTCTGTTCTGCAACGTGCTTGGACCCTCGTTGGTACGCCGTCTGCAAGGTGGTCCAGCCTGTCTCCCAGTCTTCGGCGGCAGCCCTCATGAGGTCACTCAGGTTTCATAGGAGAACACATTAAAAGTTGTAAATGGTTCCATGTTGCAAACTGTGCTCAGTCGACATAATGTTCGCAAGTAAAGCACGACATTGCATTCGGCTGATCACTGCCTCCTACAGAAAGATGTCCACGACTTGGGCCCAGAGTGCTCGTCGTAATAGTCTTGAAAGATGAACCCACTGAAATGTTGAAAGTCGACTGTAGGAGTGGGTGATGCTGTTCACACTGCACAGGCCTGTTATTGCTCTCGTTAGTGAGGGGAGGTGACAGACATCCCGTATATGAACCCAGCATGAAATGTGGTTGACCCACGTGCGTGATGAAAGCCGTGGGAAGTGCTTCGGTAACTGGCCGCGTCCACAATCTATTACGACGATGATCAGCCATCAGACGAATCCTACATTCATCGGTGAAGAGAATCCGTGCCAGGTGTTCATTTGCCTGCTCACCCAGCTCACCTCTGTGAGGTTTGTACTGTTGTTTGTAATAGACACTTAGAGGCAAAATAGACGTTGCGGAGGCGGTTGTGTACCATCTGGGTCTACAGAACCGATCTGCGTGCCTCTGGAAAGGCAGCATTCAGTTCCGTTGTGTTCTCCTCAGATAAAGTAGTTCGTAGTTGACGATCGTCATTTAGTATTATTGCCCGTGGACGACCACTCTACGAGGTAGATCTACCATGTTTTGTGCCTCGTGAAAGCGGCTGAATGTTGAGTGGCGTCGCTGTGGTGTACGAAAAATCAGCGGGCAGCTTCCCATCCTGACAGCCCTTCTTGCCGTAAAGTGACAACTGTCAATGGCCGTATTCTGTGTCATTCCTACTGATCGGTGCAGTAGGCTAGCCTCGGTAGTGACGTCATCTTCGGTTCTTTATCCGAAGCTCCTATTCAGTAAGCTTCTGAGACCTGCTACTGATTGGTCTGCCTGCCGATTTTTCGACAACTGTACCGAGAGGTTTTGGGTTTCGATATGGCCCTCTTCTTCGGCTCGGTGTGGTTTATTTTTTCCTAGAATTTGTTATTTTAACCATATTGAGCCGTTTTAGCTTCGGATTTAATGATTGTGTTACTGAAGAATCACCAGGATGCTTCTGGGTGGAAAGTTACCTTTGTTAGAAATTTTTGTTTTGTTGTTACTGTAAATGATTATAACATAAAAAACAGTTTTGGTCACTATTCTTACAAAATACCAGTTTTTTTACGTGATAAAGATTTTTAAAATCATTAATTTTCAAAAGGTCAGCTCTGCTTAATATAGCACACGAGTGTTAGCTGAAATACTAGCGACTACGCGTACTTTTTTGGCAAATGGTTTACTTATTAACTATAGAAATGTGTTTAAAACTTCAAAGTAACAACACAAAGGAATTGTTTGAAGCCTGATAGAGGAAACCTTCCAAAATTTCAAGTATTTACGGTCTACGCCTGCATTATTCGGCAACGAAGTCAGCCTGAGTCTCTTTCGAATCAAATCATGTGGAATAAAGCGTTACAGACAAACGAGTTGTAGCACAGTGGGTAAGGCAACGAACTGCTGTATCAAATGTCGTAGGTTGGCATACTGCTGGGTACCAAAATATTTTTTTCTCCTTTTCGTGTTCGTAACACATTGAGACTTATCGAAGTTAAACATTTTTCTGATATATTTGTTGTTATATACACGTCAGAGCGAGCTTTCTCACTAATAAGTGTCTTCGATTTCGTGACTCCCATATGTTTAATAAATGAAAGATGAAATTGCTGTGCTTGAAACAACTGACAGTGAAATTTATACTTTCTCTTGTCACAAATAATTCACCATTTCCTTCTGAATGCATAGCAATTTCCGAGTGTGGTAAGACAGGAATCAAAGAGCACACGTTAAATTACTGCGAATAAAACTAGCAGCAGTCGTCTTTACACTTCAGCTTGTCACAAGTATTTATCTGCCATGGAATCCTTAACAACAGTAGACAGAGATGAGAGTCCCGCCACAATATTTTTAAACTATACCACCAAATACGAAATATTTTGAGTCGTCAGATGCATGTTATAAACTGCAATGAACTTCTGTAGTTGCACTCGCCACATGCTCCCAAAAAGGAGTTTTTTTCCAATTTTGTTTTTATGAACCAAATCGTCCATGTTTCATGTTGGAAGTAGGCTACTACATCATTTGGATCTCCAGGACCGAGTTACAACCACATTCTGTGCATGTTCTTATCCTTTGGCACTCTCTTAAACAATTTTTCGGGTTCGTGGAGATGTGTTCCGTCTATGCAACGAATTGAAGATAGTTGGTTCATTGCCATACACGTTTCGCCTTTTTTATTTGTGAAGCATGTTCACGGAACGTACCTCCATGAATTTTGAAGCAACTAAAGAACAGCGGAAAATAGGAAAAAATAACGAATTTTTCGGGTGTTGCTATACATGTATTTGTACAATGTGGTACCACACACTGTTTCTAAATCTTATTCCGAAACGTAAAATCCAAAACAAGAGGTCGATGTGAATGAGAATAAAAAGACATAATGTGACATTTATGGCAGTTTCAAGAACACAGTCAATATTCTATTGTTTCGTGCATTCGTGGAAGCACGTGACCAGCGAAATTTGAACGGTATTACATACTCTACCCACACTTTTCGCTACCGTGAAGAATAGCATGTCTGTGTCGGCTGCTAGCCGCTTCGGGTTCGTGGCACTGCTGTGCGCATGTGCGGATCTGAGGCAGATTGCTTTTAATTGGTTGGTGCGAGGAGAACGGACAACAGCGTCTCTGTTCGCTAGGACAGTTCGGCATCGCTTCCGAAATACTAACAGAATAATGTTGGGGCTCTCCTTCGAAAACAAGACAGTTCGGTGCGTTCGCGTACCGATCTGGTCGGCAACATGGCGGAAAGATACAGAATAAGGCCCCACGACTTGGGCCTTGGAGGCCTGCTAACAGGCTGAACAGTTGAATGTACACGTGCAGCACCGAGCTCTTCACGACTGGAGGCGCAGCGCGCTCGCTGAACTGCACTGAGACAGCAGGTGTGCCTCTTCCTCTGTTGCACAGGTGACTGTCCCTGGTCGTTCCCTCCGCTCAAAATATGGGGTGAAAAACGTGTCTAATAACTTCTGACGTACTGGTTCGTAAGACTGTGGAGACTGTTATGGTCATACGAGGGAAAAATTACGTGATAGCGAAATACCAAGTGGTTATAACACCGTAGCACCACAAGGCCATGATCTGACCTGCTCCGAACAAATCAAATAAAAAAAAAATAATCTACCAGTACTGTTTCGTAAAATCAAGAAATAATGCACGAGAAGCAAGGTTGAATGACCACATTTGCAGTTTTAGTGTTTTCTAGGTGAATCAGTGAGAAATTCACGTAGGGTTATAGGACCAGCGCGCATACTGATATGAAAAACGCTTCTGTTTTCTATCATAAATACGGTGGTTCCGCAGCGCTCTGTGTGCCGTGTTGTCCAAGCCACGGAGCGCTGTCGCCATCGTAAACGCAGCAGTGGTCTCCATACGCTACTGGGTAGGTGTTAAGTTCATTTACTCACGAATGTAAATTCTTTATCGAATGCTGCCTGAGCAGCGAAAACAATGGTTACATCTAATACTATCCGCAAGGATATTAATTTGTGATGTAATTGATGTATCACACACCCGACAACCGGATGCCGAAGTTTTCCAAAGAAGGGCTGCTTATCGCGGATGTGTGCCATACGATACGGCGACATAGGTGAATGTACAACTGGGTGATGACTTAATCCGAGCAGCCAGATCGTCATTAGAGACACACTATACCAGTTTTTACTGATCAACCACTGTACGACGTTGCACTGGAATGGAGCGTGTAATGAATCGGCGATAGCTACCAAGAATAAGCGGACGACAAGTTAGGCGTCAATGCTTGTTTTATCTATATGTTACTTGTAGCGTGTAGCTAGGTTCGTATTTGCATTTGAAATAAACTTTGTGTTATATGCGTCAAATACGGTACCTCCGACCTGCAGATCGGGTACATCACGACGGTAACCCACCCAGCTAAATACAGTTTCCGCTGTGCTGTTTAGGTGTAAAGCCCAAAGAGATACGGAATACTGAGAGAGACTGTGGTACCTTATTTCGTGCTCCCAGCAGTGCTATTAACCGCCATATTCTGTCATTCTGCAGTCTCTCTCAACACGAGAGAGTCGGTGTTTAGTTTTGTAAGTCGCACATTTGCTGAATTTATCTCCGGAATTATGGCTGCAAAGTGCTCAGGGTATAAATGCACGCATATACCTGAAAAAAAAAGATCGATGGTGGTTGTACACATGTAAAAAAAAAAATATTTTCCGTAACCATCGTGTGTGTGTGTGTGTGTGTGTGTGTGTGTGTGTGTGTGTGTGTGTGTATTTTTTGTAGATTGATGTATTTGTGCACCTGTGCAATACCACTTGCTTCACGTGAGTCCTCATTGACATTTCCTTCGAGATACACGATATTTGCAGAATTTTAAGACAGTGGAGAATCTTAAGGAAGGCCTGCAGTCTTCGTAACATTTCCGAAATGTAAGGTTCATAAGATCGTTAAGTTTTTGTTGTGTTTGAAAAGATTGTTTGTGGGTGGAGGGCACGGTGAATATCGCCTTTTTCTTATGAGTATTATAAAGTAATACAGATATGGCAGTTGCAATAGGGCTTACTGCATGTACAACACACAGTGAGAAGCACAAGTGAATTGTTGTAACAAACGTGGTTGAAGAAACGCCGAAAATCGGCCACCTGCAGTACGTGTACCGAGTAAGCACATTTCCAGGGCCACAAGCATGGATAGCAACATTGGAAATCGTAAGCAACCCCAAACGAAAATTTAATATCACGAAACTGGTGCTAGAAAAGTTCTTTTTTCACGTGAAAAACAAGACAGTAACATAGGAAAACGTAACGTAGTAACAGACACTGAAGCGCCAAAGAAACTGGTATCGGCATGCATATTCAAATACTGAGATACGTAAACAGCCAGAAGGCAAAATACGGCGCTGCGGTCGGCAACGCCTGTTAACACAACAAGTGTCTGGCGCAGTTATTAGATCAGTTACTGCTACTACAATGGCAGGTTATCAAGATAAAAGTGAGTTTGAACGTGGTGTTATAGTCGGCGCACGAACGATGGGGCACGGCATCTCCGAGGTAGCGATAAAGTGGGGATTTTCCCGCACGAACATTTCACGAGTGTACTGTGAATATCAGGAATATGGTAAAACGTTGAATCTCCGACATCGCTGCGGCCGGAAAAAGATCCTGCAACAACGAGACGAACGACGACTGAAGATAATCGTTCAGCGTGACAGTAGTGCAACACCTTCTGCAAATGCCTGTAGATTTCAGTGCTGGGTCATAAACAAGTGTTAGCGTGCAAACTATTCAATGAAACATCATCGATACGCGCTCTGGGTGGCGAAGGCCCACTCGTGTACCCTTGACGACTGCACGATGCAAAGCTTTATGCCTCTCCCGGGCCCGTCAACACCGACATTGGGCTGTTGATGACTGGAAACATGCTGCCTGGTCGGGCAGTCTCGTTTCAAATTTTATCGAGCGGATGGACGTGTACAGGTGTGCAGACAACCTCATAAATCCGTGAACCGAGCGTGTCAGTAGGGGACTGTTCAAGCTGGCGGAGGCTCCGTAATGGTGTGGAGCGTGTGCAATTGGAGTTACATGGGACCCCTGATGCCGGCCGGTGTGGCGGAGAGGTTCTAGGCGCTACAGTCTGACCCGCGCAACCGCTACTTCGCAGGTTCGAATCCTGCCTCGGGCATGGATGTGTGATATCCTTAGGTTAGTTAGGTTTAAGCAGTGCTAAGTTCTAGGAGACTGATGACCTCAGAAGTTAAGTCCCATAGTGCTCAGAGCCATTTTTGGATCCCTGATACGTCTAAAAATGACTCCGACAGGTGAAACGTAAGTAAGTATCCTGTCTGGTCACCTGCATCTATCCATGTCCATTGTGCATTCCGACGGACTTGGGCAATTCCAGCAGGACACTGAGACACCTTAAAGTGCGTAATTGCTACAAAGTGGCTCCAGGAACTCTGTTCGGAGTTTACACTTCCGCTGGCTAAAGAGATCTCCACTCCTTCCTACTCATACGGATTTATGGACTGCCCTGCAGGATTCATGGTGTCCATTTCCTCCAGCACTACTTCAGACATTAGTCGAGTCCGTGGCACGTCGTTTTGCCGCACTTTTGCGTGCTCGCGGCGGTTCTACGCGATATTAGGCAGTTGTGCCTGTTTCTTTGTTTCTTCAGTGTATATGAATTACAGTCCACTGAAGGTAATTAATAAGTGAAAGAAGCGAATTGCGCAAGCCAAAAAACAAAAACTGCCTTTATGTGGTTTCAAATGCGGAACATACCTCCTTGAATCCATGAAAGGATATTATTATTTGCCCTTTCAGAGCAGTACTTTTTCCGTTTATCACTGTCCAGAAAATCGCATCAAACGGAAGTTCTAAAAAGAAAATAGCGCTCTGACGACGTCTCAAAACAGATGCAGTCAGGTAGAGCATTTAGACGAAGTCGGCAGCCAGAACCGGGAGCCCGCAATCGATAGTGCAGTTTACAAGTATCATCTAGGGGCGCGGCTGGGGAAAGCGTTTTTCGGAAAACCGGATTGGTGAGCTAACGTGAACGTAGGTCAGCTGCAGGTGCAGTCGCCGTCCACACGGAGGGGAAGGGAAGGACGAGGTGGACGGCACGGGCGGCTGCTGGATGTCGGTGGCAGGCGCTGGCCAAGGCCTCGGCCCAGCCTTGAGCCAGAGCTGCGGCCGCGGCTTGCGCAACTTCCCGTGTCGTGCTGTGCTGCGGCCGCGCCACACGCTCTGTGCCTTACCCGTCTCTGCCCGCCTGCCTTGTACCACACGCCGTGCCTCGGCGGCGTACCCAGGCAGGGCCGCCACCTTGGCGTCCCCCGTGCCTGCTAGCTCTGACTACACCGCAAGGTGCGCGCCGTGAGCCTGTTAGTCGCCGTGCACCTGCGAGTGACTCTCGCGCAGAGGGAGGCGGGCGTGCAAGTGGATGCCTCCTTAACGACGTGCACGTCTGCGTGATCCCATTCACACCTAGACTGAATCAGTGGCCAAGATGTCCGCTTCGCCGGCAGCAACTTTCGCTGCAGCCGGTATATTTTGAGACAACGACGCAGTCGTAGACGAAAGCACAAGTATTGGCATAATTAATACCTTTTGCGTAATGCGTGTATGAGCCTGGTAAACAGAGATGATAAAATGTATTCTGTTAAGTAACTCTACTCTTGATACTAACAATATATCATTTTGGGCCAATAATACCGAAGGAAAAAACAAAATACAGGTCCATTACACAAGTGGCGAAAAGGTTACATCTGATACTTGGCATTCTTGCTGCTGGGGACAGTGATCCAAATTTTAAGTTCCAGTTAGATACATTTACTGCATCGAAATCTATCATCATCGCAGATGTTGCCCGGGCTCTGATAAAATCCCTGGGAGACTGCATTAAGCTAGTTCGATGACCGCTTCAAATTTCTCCCTCTGGAAAACGAAATACTTATTTCACACTTAGCATTTAGTAAACACTCGAAGAACATCAGAATTTATCAACTCTGTTGAGGTATGTGCTACGGGAGCATTGAAGTGTGTGTGTGTGTGTGTGTGTGTGTGTGTGTGTGTGTGTGTGTGTGTGTGTGTGTGTTCAGTGGGAGAGGGGGGAAAGGTCTTCATTTCGTCAAAAGCATTTAATTGGATTTTGAGTGTCTTGTTTCTTCTTCAGTCTCCAAACTCCAGAAACGAGTGATTGGATGTAGCGCGAAATTTTGAAGCAAAGTGGAATTTCCCGCACTGTTTGAGAACTTCGGCCAGGAAACATGGGGTTCCGCGGTAGCTATACAACAGCAAAAGCAGCTACTGCAATTATAAGAAACATTTTGGTGATGTTTTATTTGATCTCTCCGACAAAAACTGTTTGTGAGGTTAGCGACAGCTAAAGGAAGCACACGGTTTCCGCATAACAAGGGCCGCAGATCACGCGTGTCGTTGAACATGTATTCTGGTTTACCTTGGTTGTTTCCACATTCTTTTTGTTTGTAGGTAGCTGTAGACGGGCGTTCTCTCTCACTGTTTTTATAATCCGCTGATTCACCAACTGCAAATAAGAAAAATTACTATAACACTCTTAAAAATACAGCGTGTTTCTCGTTATAGAACTAGTTCAAAGTGCTAACGCAAACTGAATCTTCCAACGTTGAGACGAAGTAGAACATATCACCGAAGGAAGAGAACCAGGGTCGGGCTGACTTGAAACTCGCGCGGTAGTCCGTACGCACAAATCACAGGCACCCTTGGCTTCGCACTGTTCAATGCGCCGCATTGCGTCTTCGTGGAACGGCCGCATTCGCCTAGGACACACGGAAAGGCGCAGAGGCGTAAACACGCTGAATGAACTTAAATATATTAAAAACAGAGCAGCAGCTGCCGCCGCAGCCGTATTAAGGAACCCACCACGTCGATATCTATCATCATCCCAGAACTTTCCTATGCTGTTTAGAAATGTCTGGAAAGCAACAGGAAGTTAATAACTATTAAATACGAATGGCCGACTAGATTGAAGGAAAGCGTCTCGTGGAGGAATTACGATGGCTTCGGCGCATCAAGGGCGTCAGAAGCACTCCGCTTTGGTCCGCCACGAATTCCTTTCCTGTGCTAACCTACCTCCTCAATTATTTGCTTGACGTATTCCAATCTCTGTCTTCCTCTACAGTTTTTGCCCTCTAGAGCTCCCTCTAGTACCATGGAAGTCATTCCCTCATGTCTTAGCAGATGTCCTATCATCCTGTCCTTTCTCCTTATCAGTGTTTTCCACATATTCCTTTCCTCTCCGATTCTGCGTAGAACCTCCTCATTCCTTACCTTATCAGTCCACCTAATTTTCAACATTCGTCTATAGCACTATATCTCAAATGCTTCGATTCTCTTCTGTTCCGGTTTTCCCACAGTCCATGTTTCACTACCATACAATGCTGTACTCCAGACGTACATCCTCAGAAATTTCTTCCTCAAATTAAGGCCGGTATTTGATATTAGTAGACTTCTCTTGGCCAGAAATGCCTTTTTTGCCATAGCGAGGCTGCGTTTGATGTCCTTACTCCGTCCGTCATTGGTTGTTTTACTGCCTAGGTAGCAGAATTCCTTGACTTCATTGACTTCGTGACCATCAATCCTGATGTTAAGTTTCTCGCTTTTCTCATTTCTACTACTTCTCATTACCTTCGTCTTTCTCCGATTTACTCTGAAACCATACTGTGTACTCATTAGACTGTTCATTCCGTTCAGCAGATCATTTAATTCTTCTTCACTTTCACTCAGGATAGCAATGTCATCAGCGAATCGTTTCATTGATATCCTTTCACCTTGTATTTTAATTCCACTCCTGAACCTTTCTTTTATTTCCATAATTGCTTCCTCAATGTACAGATTTAAGAGTAGGGGCGAAAGGCTACAACCTCGTCTTACACCCTTCTTAATACGAGCACTTCGTTCTTGATCGTCCACTCTTATTATTCCCTCTTGGTTGTTGTACATATTGTATATGACCCGTCTGTCCCTATAGCTTACCCCTACTTTTTTTAGAATATTGAACAGCTTGCACCATTTTATAATGTCGAACGCTTTTTCCAGGTCGACAAATCCTATGAACGTGTCTTGATTTTTCTTTAGCCTTGCTTCCATTATTAGCCGTAATGACAGAATTGCCTCTCTCGTGCCTTTACTTGTCCTAAAGCCAAAATGATCGTCACCTAGCGCATTCTCAATTTTCTTTTCCATTCTTCTGTATATTATTCTTGTAAGCAGCTTCGATGCATGAGCTGTTAAGCTGATTGTGCGATAATTCTCGCAGTTGTCAGCTCTTGCCGTCTTCGGAATTGTGTGGATGATGCTTTTCCGAAAGTCAGATGGTATGTCGCCAGACTCATATATTCTACACACCAACGTGAATAGTCGTTTTGTTGCCACTTCCCCTAATGATTTTAGAAATTCTGATGGAATGTTATCAATCCCTTCTGCCTTATTTGACCGTAAGTCCTCCAAAGCTCTCTTAAATTCCGATTCTAATACTGGATCCCCTATCTCTTCTAAATCGACTCCTGTTTCTTCTTCTATCACATCAGACAAATCTTCACCCTCATAGAAGCTTTCAATGTATTCTTTCCACCTATCTGCTCTCTCCTCTGCATTTAACAGTGGAATTCCCGTTGCAATCTTAGTTACCACCGTTGCTTTTAATGTCACCAAAGGTTGTTTTGACTTTCCTGTATGCTGAGTCTGTCCTTCCGACAATCATATCTTTTTCGATGTCTTCACATTTTTCCTGCAGCCGTTTCGTCTTAGCTTCCCTGCACTTCCTATTTATTTCATTCCTCAGCGACTTGTATTTCTATATTCCTGATTTTCCCGGAACATGTTTGTACTTCCTCCTTTCATCAATCAACTGAAGTATTTCTTCTGTTACCCATGGTTTCTTCGCAGCTACCTTCTTTGTACCTATGTTTTCGTTCCCAACTTCTGTGATGGCCCTTTTTAGAGACGTCCATTCCTCTTCAACTGTGTTGCCTACTGCGCTATTCCTTATTTCTGTATCTATAGCGTTAGAGAACTTCAAACGTATCTCGTCATTCCTTAGAACTTCCGTATCCCACTTCTTAGCGTATTGATTCTTCCTGACTAATGTCTTGAACTTCAGCCTACTCTTCATCACTACTATATTGTGATCTGAGTCTATATCTGCTCCTGGGTACGCCTTACAATCCAGTATCTGATTTCGGAATCTCTGTCTGACCATGATGTAATCTAATTGAAATCTTCCCGGATACCCCGGCCTTTTCCAAGTATACCTCCTCCTCTTGTGATTCTTGAACAGGGTATTCGCTATTACTAGCTGAAACTTGTTACAGAACTCAATTAATCTTTCTCGTCTTTCATTCCTTGTCCCAATCCCATATTCTCCTGTAACCTTTTCTTCTACTACTGCATTCCAGTCGCCCATGACTATTAGATTTTCGTCCCCCTTTACATACTGCATTACCCTTTCAATATCCTCATACACTTTCTCTATCTGTTCATCTTCAGCTTGCGACGTCGGCATGTATACCTGAACTATCGTTGTCGGTGTTGGTTTGCTGTCGATTCTGATTAGAACAACCCGGTCACTGAACTGTTCACAGTAACACACCCTCTGCCCTACCTACCTATTCATAACGAATCCTACACCTGTTATACCATTTTCTGCTGCTGTTGATATTACCCGATACTCATCTGACCAGAAATCCTTGTCTTCCTTCCACTTCACTGACTCTTACTATATCTAGACTGAGCCTTTGCATTACCCTTTTCAGATTTTCTAGTTTCCTTACGACGTTCAAGCTTCTGACATTCCACGCCCCGACTCGTAGAACGTTATCCTTTCGTTGATTATTCAATCTTTTTCTCATGGTAACCT
Organism: Schistocerca gregaria; assembly: GCF_023897955.1. NCBI lineage: Eukaryota > Metazoa > Arthropoda > Insecta > Orthoptera > Acrididae > Schistocerca > Schistocerca gregaria. The sequence goes on along the minus strand of NC_064921.1, from coordinate 809,450,836 downwards.
CCCCCTTGGCAGTCCCACTCCGCTCATTGGACACGTACTCATTGTGTTCCTTCCGGAAGTACAACACACGCACACGCCTTTTGTGTGGGTGTCTTTGTTGTTTGCACATTGTCTTTATTTGTGAGGAACTGTAGACAGTCATTTCGTTACACACTGTCTTATAATTTTGCCGACAACAAACAATGAAATGCGCGACAGTCCTCTACACCTTCCATGTATTTATCATTCGAGCACACAGTCATAGTGCTAACGCATGGTCAAATTTTAGTGCGTGCGAAAAACTGAATTTTTCAACAAGCGGTAGTAAAGGCAGCAAAGGACAGAACAGCGAACTGACGACTGCTGCAGTGCACACGTGTCTCCCCGAGTGGAATGAGCAGGTTCTGGTCGACCCCCGCACAGGTTGGCTCGACGCGTGACTTTGCACCCTGTGCTCCCAACTGCCTGCACGTACGTGCGCACAGAAAGTTGCACAGTTCCAAAATTGCGGGTGGACGCGTTCTCGTACTGATTTTATCACGCTTGTTCCTATTTTGAACCGGTAGCCATCTCAGGACGCTCGAAATGCTAAAAGCAAATAGAAATGATTTTACAGTATGATGTGTCTGTTCTAGCACTCGTCGAGGTAATTTATCCGTCAAACACATAATTGTGAACAACGATTTCAAGGATAACAAATCTAAGGACTACAGAAGCATAGTACCGTGTAACAGACGATTAAAATTGTTCAGGGAGTACAAAGTGTGTGTCAGAAGTCTTGATGATCCTGTACACGCTGTACATTGACAAGCCGCAGGTCACGTCACGTAATTAACGTTTCATCGTCTGTCTGCTTTCCGCTATCTGCCAGCAACTTCCTGCACCGATATGCAGCGCTATGTTAACATGTTGTTGTTGTTGTGGTCTTCAGTCCCGAGACTGGTTTGATGCAGCTCTCCATGCTACTCTATCCTGTGCAAGCTTCTTCATCTCACAGTACCTACTGCAACCTACATCCTTCCGAATCTGCTTAGTGTATTCATCTCTTGGTCTCCCTCTACGATTTTTACCCTCCACGCTGCCCTCCAATGCTAAATTTGTGATCCCTAAATGCCTCAAAACATGTCCTACCAACTGGTCGCTTCTTTTGTCAAGTTGTGCCACAAACTCCACTTCTCCCCAATTCTATTCAATACCTCCTTATTAGTTATGTGATCTACCCATCTAATCTTCAGCATTCTTCTGTAGCACCACATTTCAAAAGCTTCTATTGTCTTCTTGTCCAAACTATTTATCATCCATGTTTCACTTCCATACATGGCTACACTCCATACAAATACTTTCATAAACGACTTCCTGACACTTAAATTTATACTCGATGTTAACAAATTTCTCTTCTTCAGAAACACTTTCCTTGCCATTCCCAGTCTACATTTTATATCCTCTCTACTGCGACCATCATCAGTTATTTTGCTCCCCAAATAGCAAAAACTCCTTTACTACTTTAAGTATCTCATTTCCTAATCTAATTCCCTCAGCATCACCTGATTTAATTCGACTACTTTCCATTATCTTCTTTCTGCTTTTGTTGATATTCGTCTTATACCCTCCTTTCAAGACACTGTCCTATGCGCTGCAAAAAGCCGGTACGAAGTCGACAATCCTGTTGCGTCATTTGGTAACATGGTCGATGTGGCTTTCGATACTGAACTACGGAAGTGGCGGTTGCACAGAAAATGTAGATGTAGCATATCCACGCGATGCAGTTGTCAGGTGTGTATACTGTTCCATTCCGTTAAGTTTTAATCACTTCGTTCAAACTTCGATGAGGAATAGTGGAATTAGATACGAAAATGCAGAAACTTCTGGTTTCGGAAATACTACCCCGTAAGTTTTCTTCAAGCAGATGATTAGCTTTCTGCCAAATAACACCACATGTATGACTTTTGTGAGTCTGCTGGTCTAATTTCCTATTTCATAGTATTACTCCTTCAACGACCCTTTCTTCTGTAGACTTCATTTTTCCTTAAAACATCGGTTGGACACAGTGTACAGTTGTACTGCTAAATTACTTTGATGAGTTGTGGTACACACACATGCATCACAGTATTTTAAAATCACTACTCTTGCTAAAAGGGAAATACAAATTTTACATATTTTCAGGAGACAGGCCTTCTTACATAAATACTTACAAGCATAATGGCCTAGAGTTGCTTCACTAGAGAATCTTGCAGGTACAGCCATTATTGTCGACTTTTTCTAACTCGATGCTTCGTGTAATGAAAAGTGGCGAGTACATCCACTACTTTTTTTCGAAATATTCCGAAACTTTTTAGTACAAATACTTCAAAATGCTATGTACGTCCTCCGTTTAATTTTGCCAAATGCGTGAGTGTAGTTGTTTCATACTCGCGAAGAAGTATTGAATGTCAGTAGGTCCAAAGTATTTTGACAACATTTGGAAAAAACAGAAGGGCAAATGAGCAAGTATTCAGAATGAGATTTTCACTCTGCAGCGGAGTGTGCGCTGATATGAAACTTCCTGGCAGATTAAAACTGTGTGCCCGACCGAGACTCGAACTCGGGACCTTTGCCTTTCGCGGGCAAGTGCTCTACCAACTGAGCTACCGAAGCACGACTCACGTCCGGTACTCACAGCTTTACTTCTGCCAGTATCCGTCTCCTACCTTCCAAACTTTACAGAAGCTCTTCTGCGAACCTTGCAGAACTAGCACTCCTGAAAGAAAGGATACTGTGGAGACATGGCTTAGCCACAGCCTGGGGGATGTTTCCAGAATGAGATTTTCACTCTGCAGCGGAGTGTGCGCTGATATGAAACTTCCTGGCAGATTAAAACTGTGTGCCCGACCGAGACTCGAACTCGGGACCTTTGCCTTTCGCGGGCAAGTGCTCTACCAACTGAGCTACCGAAGCACGACTCACGTCCGGTACGGCGATCCTATTTACGCACTACTTCACGAGGACAGCAGCTGTTGTAAATCTACTGAGGGCTGGAGTCTGGTGGTTACAACCGGCTGACACAAGAAGTTACTGGGCGAGATGACAGCCACGGCCAAACTGAACTGGTGTGCGGCGTTGCTAGGGCGGGTTTCCGAGTCAACTGTTGTAAAGCGGAGAAATTGCACGAGATGTACGTTTATTGCAATACATAGATAATACCATACATTATATAGGTGAACATTTGATTCGCGGACATTCAGTCGCACTTCGTTTGCAGTTATTACTTGAAATACTATGGAGTATTCTTCTGTTCATTAACCAGAAGTAACTGACGAGATCTCGGTTTACCGGCTTTGACAAAGTTTCTACACTTCTGGCGAGTAGGACACGTCGACGCATCAGTGGAGGACTGCTGCTGTATTCTTGCGCAGCTGGTACTCGTGTCAGAATTTGGGAAGAAACTGTGAGGAACATTTTCTCACTTAATGATTGGAGACTAATAATGGGATATCAGACCACCACAGCTCTTGACCTGAGGGTCACGTGGTGGAAGCCACATAACCATTCCCCGACGAGTGGCCTGCAGATTCTAAACATCCGCTAGCACTCTCGAGGCAGACGCTGGCTACCAAACGAGCTCTCTCTCTCTCTCTCTCTCTCTCTCTCTCTCTCTCTCTCTCTCTCTGCACTATTCTTGGCTGAGGTCACAACACAAGACTGTGACCCACTTTCAATTCGCCTCGACTGTTCGTGAGTCTGTGTTCGCATTCGCCTGCTGAACCTAGACAGACTTGCAATCCGCCATGGCTCGTGTAACTGCACGCGAGGAGAGCTGCGTTTATACGGGAAACGTAGCGTGTTATGGGAGTGGGCATCCGTCACAAGTGGCCAACTGTTGCTGGTCTCTAGGAAACTTTAATTCGTGTTTAACCTTTATAAAACACAGGTAATGAGGCTTATTTTTTAGGGTATTCAGATCTGTAGGGAAAATAATTCAGTACCAAATGTTCAAATCCATTGCCCGCTCGCCAAGTCTCATTACCAGCAAGAAGATGAAAGTGTATTTACAAGTAAGACGTTTTTAGAATTTCCTACTGCCACAGATATTTGCAGTTCTATGACAATCAACCAAAGTTTTGTGTTGGTTTGAGTAGGATAAGAGAATTAATACTTGTGCACACCTCTGAGAGCTGTGGGTAATGATGCAAAATGTAGAACTTCTGCATTTAACTTTTTCTGCTTCCTCGGCGATGCTAGTCCCTATCTCGCTAGACAGTGTTTCTCAAAACACCACCACTCGGTTAGGATTAAGCCTAGAACACCGATCGCGTTAGGCTATCATTCTCCGTACTTATCCCACGAATTTCGTAATCGTGTATATTATTTCTCAAATCAACATCCATTTCTCTCAAGACATAATAATCGGACAGCGATGAATGAGGTATCGTTAGAAAGGTTTTTCAGTCGACTTCTGGCATTACATATAGATTTTTCTCTAAAAATATTTGTGGAACATTTTAACATAAAAACATTTTAACATAAAAAAAAGACTTCCAACTATCAGTAGGCAAAAAGGGCATCGTGGATGCCCAGCTTCATACCTATATTTTACGAAGCTAACTTGTTAATCACGAATAAGTCTCCCGCGTCAAATTATCTTATTACAAATACAATTTTACTTGTTTTAAAGTATGTATTAACTTGATAATTTGTATGGAGCATTGTCACAGATAATAACTGGGATTACTGCGGTAGTCTATTATCTCTTCCCCTATACCTTAAGTAAAGTGAAATAAGAAAAAGTACACGAGGATTACGTCAAATATCGTTGGTACCGAAATACTGTAATACTCTGTAAACAATGTTGCTCACAATTATACGCATGTACGTATGATTATTATTTCACGTCGTTCGGTTCATTTTTAAAGATGCTTTGTCTTCATTCCCACAACTACCGCTATCTCAACGACTACAAGCATTCCAAAATTCTGTCATTACTTAGAACTATAAAATTGCGAAAGATTCCTACGGATCACCTGCTTAGGCTATGTTTGATGCTGCTGTAGCAACTGTTGAATAATCAGCGCTATGTGCGATGAATACGGTGACTGTTTCTCGAATGACACTGTAATGTAGGTGTATAGGTTGGCAGAAAATTCGTTTATAAACAATACTCCCTTTGAAAGCTGCAAGTGGTGGGATTTATTACTCCGGATACGTTTCGCCTTGTATGTGGGAGAGCAATAGGTAGGGGGAGGGGGAGACAGAGGGATGGGGATGGGTGGGAGGGAGGGGAAGAGAGGGAGTGGTCGAGGGGCTTCAAAGAAGGTACTAGTGACACAGTCAAAAACAGTCGCGTGAATCGATCTTTCAAGACTAAGCAATATCATTAGATTGAAACGTAACAGTGGCGGCGCGCAGACCTGGTCCATGACTTCGGCCTTGTAGTGGGCAGAATTAAAAAATAGCTCAGTAGGCAAAAGCGCTGCGAACAAATGACGAAGTTCGGAGTTGGGATCCTGGTTCGGCATATATAGTGTAAACGTATCAGGAAGTTTCAAAGCGGCGCACACTGCGCTACAGAGTGAACGATTCATCGTGGATACTCGGTATCCAGTAACCGTAGAACTTGTCTTCAATTTTGTTAATAAGAAACTCAACCGTGACTGATTCCTGTGTTTTATTGCCCCGCGGTCTGGGGCGTCTTGTCATGGTCCGTGCGGCTCGCCCCGTCGGAGGTCCGAGTCCTTCCTGATGTGTGTGTGTGTGTGTGTGTGTGTGTGTGTGTGTGGTCCTTAGCGTAAATTAGGTTAAGTAGTGTGTAAGATTAGGGACCGATGACCTCACCAGTTTGGTCCCTTGTGACCTTACCACGAATTTCCAATTGTTTTATTTCTACGCAAAAGGCAAGAGACCATTGTTCCCAGAATGGGCGCTGTCACCTTTGAAGGTAACTTCAAATATTTTGGTAACTGTAGAACGTGCAGGGCTATTGCCATTCTTGTTCCACAGTATGTTACACCGCAGTGTGACCGAGTGGGGTGTGCAGTGGTTACGTCTGTAGACTGGTATCCGAGAGGTGCGGAGGTCAGATCCCCATCCCGGCCTCTAAGATACATGTTTTCCGTAGTATCGCCTAAATCCATTGGTATGTCGGTTGGTTCCTATGAAATTATCATCATCATTTTCCTTTCAAGGATTAGCCTGTTGCCTGTTCCGAACTCACAAACAGAATAAAATGAGGCTGTTTATGAGTTTTCCAGTAATTTTAGAATCCCCTATGTGCGTTACGAGCGCTGCACAGTTTAAGTCGCGTGATGGTGCTGCCACTTCTATATAGGTATCGCGACCTGCCTGATTTTTTTGTCGGAGCTGTCTCCCTCAAGGAAGCTGGCTTCACCGCACGTTTAGAACCTTCCCTCCATGCCTTGTGTCCTGCTACACTCTTCGTCCGGCTCCTAATTCGAGATCAATCCGGCTAGGGTGATTGCAAGTAGCTACGCGACCGCCGGCCCAGCTTTCCGCTTCGTCGAAGCATGCAAACCCTCCCACCCGGCGCTGAAGGCGGCGTCTCCCGGGAGAGTCTACGAAATTATAAGACCGATTTCTTTGGAAAACTTGTCCACGTCTATAAGGACCTTGCCTTCAACAGGTCTCTAAACTCTGAATCTTCCTTTTCTTTCCATGGAAGGGATTTTCCACCTTGTAACTCTGTACATCAGGGTCGCCCAAGGTTGTACCAACGTACGCCCTCGCCAACGGCACAGGCACAGATAGGGGCACAAAACAGACTGGTTTGATGCAGCTCTCCGTGCTACTCTATCCTGCGCAAGCTTCTTCATCTCACAGTACCTACTGCAACCTACATCCTTCTGAATCTGCCTAGTGCATTCATCTCTTGGTCTCCCTCTACGGTTTTTACCCTCCACGCTACCCTCCAACACTAAATTGGTGATCCCTCGATGCCTCACAATATGTCCTACCAACCGATCCCTTCTTCTAGTTAAGTTAGGCCACAAACTTCTCTTCTCCCCAATCCTATTCAATACATCCTCATTAGTTATGTGATCTACCCTTCTAATCTTCAGCATTCTTCTGTAGCACCACATTTCGAAAGCTTCTATTTTCTTCTTGTCCAAACTATTTATCGTCCATGTTTCACTTCCATACATGGCTACACTCCATACAAATACTTTCAGAAACGACTTCCTAACACTTAAATCTACACTCGATGTTAACAAATTTCTCTTCTTCAGAAACACTTTCCTTGTCATTGCCAGTCTACATTTTATATCCTCTCTACTTCGACCATCATCAGGTATTTTGCTCCCCAAATAGGAAAACTCCTTTACTACTTTAAGTGTCTCATTTCCTAATCTAATTCCCTCAGCATCACCTGACTTAATTCGACTACATTCCATTATCCTCGTTTTGCTTTTGTTGATGTTCATCTTACATCCTCCTTTCAAGACACTGTCCATTCCATTCAACTGCTCTTCCAAGTCCTTTGCTGTCTCTGACAGAATTACAAGGTCATCGGCGAACCTCAAAGTTTTTATTTCTTGTCCCTGGATTTTAATACCTACGCCGAATTTTTCTTTTGTTTTTCTTTACTTCTTGCTCAATATACAGATTGAATAACATCGGGGAGAGGCTACAACCCTGTCTTACTCCCTTCCCAACCGCTGCTTCTCTTTCATGTCCCTCGAGTCTTACAACTGCCATCTGGTAGTAGGTACGTGCATTTCCCTACCCTTCGCGTTGCCATCTTCTGAGAATCCGCCTTTCGCTAGGCGCTCCACTGTAAACGCACAGTGGAGTCGCTTTGTCATTTGGTCCAAGCAACATCAGGGCTCATACAGCTGCCACATACACAGCTCGCTTACATTCAAGAACGATGCGTTTGATACTGATTTGCGACAGTATTACAGGATCTCAAAAGTCGGCGAACGGCCTTTGTATAATTACGGTACGGCTTTCGATGTTTTCTGATTTTTGCCGACTGAGAACAGACGCGCCGTGCGAGTGAGGAAGCAAAAAAGACACAGGAGATGTATAATTTATTTAGCCCTCCAGACCGTATTTTTGCTGCTCTCAAGTTTGTTGGTACGATCTTCCGTGTAGATAAAAAAAAATCAGGGTTAATTAAGGAGTTGTTACCCTTAAGAGCCTATAAATTGTTATACTCAGTACATCTAAAAATAAGTTGAACACTACCGTAAACAAACGTGTCCTCTGTCGTTAACCATGGGTTACGTTTTCAAGTACGTGGTGTCGTTAGACACCACTGGAAGGATACCTTTCTGAAACACAAAGTATGTTTTGTTACTGCAGCGGAAACGACACGCTGGCACACGCTAAAGCATCTGACGCCTAAAGTTTATTTTCTAATGTGTGTACTAAACGTTTAACCCATTTAGTTCTTGTATGAAGTCTAACTGGAATTGTTCGTATGAGTGGATTCTAGTGTAGAAAAAAATTGCAGAAAGGAAAGGGAGGGGGGTGGATCTTCGGCAATTGTGCCAGGGGACGCTGCATCGCTTCGCTACGGCTTTGCTGTACGCGAACACTGTGCAGATGTGTGAGACACACACACACACAGCCACCAGAGAGCCGCTGTGGCCATCCCACGCCGGCGGAAGCGGCTCCCGCATTCCAGCGCGCCCCACTCACTAGTCGTAGTGTAGGCCAGGCCAGACCGTCCTATTAATACCCCGCGTAAAGGACAGCACGTGCTGCGCCGGCAGCGACCACTTTATGTGCACAACACGGCGAGCGGTCGGCGCGCCGCTGCCTGCGCGCTGTCCTCCCACTCGGCGAATGAACGGCGTTCTTGGCGCTCCTACCCAAACGCAGTGAATTTTGGCCGTGGCGTGTACACCCACGTGCATGCCCCTCAAGCGTCTGTACTGCGCGGGTCGGAGGGTACTTCGTACCAGTATCAGCGGTTTTTTTCGAGCTCTCACGCAGCTTACGAGCAATCGTTCTTTCCGCGAACCATTCGCAGCTTGAACGGGAAAGGGAGGAGGTGACAGTGGTGCGCAAAGTACCCTCTATCGGACACCGCAGCGTGGCTTCCGGAGTAGAGATGCATACGTAGATTCCATTAACGTAGTCGTGCGGAGTGGTCGCGTGGTTTGAGGCGCCATGTCACGGATTGAGCGGCCCCGCCCGCCGGAGTCGCGAGTCCTCCCGCGGGCGTGGGTGGGTGTGTGTGTTGTTTTTAGCATAAGTTAGTTTAAAGTATTGTGGAAGTCTAGGAACCGATGACCTCAGCTGTTTCGTCCCTTAAGAATTCAGGCACGTTTGAACATTAATGTAGTGGTAAGAGTGGAAAATTATTCCCTCCGTGCCTCTATACGCTCCCTAATCCGTCTCACCTTACTCAGCGAGTCATACGAAGGTCGCAGCAGAATGGTCGAACATCTTCCTCCAGTACCGGCTCACTAAATTTACCCAACATGGTTCCACATTAAAAAATCTGTTTTCTTTCCAGGGATTTTCGTTAGTGTGGCGAACACTTCTGTTAAATTTTTGCTTAGGCTCTTTCGATCCTAGCATCGCCCTTTTAAATTCGTTTGATGTCTGTTAGCATCCCTACTAGAAAAGCTAGCACAGTGCTATAGAATTGATCACTCTCCCCTCTTGCACGCCTTTACCTTTACAGATGCACTGCGTTCTAATAACAGACAGGAAAGAAAAACTTTTTGTAATTTTCTGTTCTTTGATTTCGTTGCCCTCGATGTGATCCCTTCGAGAAGTTGCGAGGAACCCGAAGTGTGAGTCGGTCGTGGAAGACGCGCTGAGAACCTGTCAGGCATTGTCTTCCAACACGCTTAGCGCCTTCTTCTGGCCAGAACGGTCCCCGATCATCCGGAACGCTTACCAAGCGGTTCTGTTACTCGACTTGCTGAAGGAAAAAGGTAATTGGTTTGCAAGTTCAGGGTTGCATGAAGCTGACAACAGAATTTGTTGCCTACTCGCTTCCCTGTCTTCGCTACTGCTCCTCAAACTGTTTGACGCATAGGTCGTCATAGTGTAAGAGCCCAGCTGGAGGAGTCACTTTGGCCGTTTAGGCGGTCGTATGCAGTCGAGTACAAATGCTTAAGAAATCTGATGGTACAAAGCAGGAATAAACTCTACCACCTACTAGTTAAAATGCAATCGCCGTCGAGGCTAAATGTCCCTTCATGTTGACACGCACCTTGTCGTAATTCGCTCGGAGTCACATACAACCAACAGGAGTAAATAGTCGAGCAAGTTAAGCCTTTAATAGTACAGATGCTACTCAGTGCCGACTAGCGCATTCGAAACGTTATCGCTCGCCTCACATCAGAAAGTCACAGTGCCGGGATGGTATGTTGTTTCACAGTTATGGGTGCACGAACACGCTAGTGGGGTCAGGTGACCGTTTCTAAAAGTAACCAGCGTGTAGGGTGAGTAAACCGCTGTGGGGCAGCTTGGACTTGAAATAGTGGTAATTTTCGCGCGCCACAACGAAACAACGTTTTTAGGGCACAAATGGTATGTGTTGTTATTACAAAACAAGAGACAAGTAATGCAGCGGTCGAAACTTTTCTCTCACCTAATCCATGTGATGAAAAATATATACTTTCTCGATAGTTTTATAACAGAAGTTTGAGATTTATCTTTGATTTTAGATGTCAGAGTATACTCTCAAGTGTGAAATCTGCTTGTCACAGCTGCACAGACCTTTTTTGCATGCATACTGAGCAAGATGTCTTCAGAGTAGTCAAATCATGGTTTGGTGCTGTGTGAAGGAGGAGGGTACGATATGAGAATCGAATCAAGAATCTCCCAATTGGGCTACCACTGTGTCAACGCTAGGCGCATAATCAGACTTTGGTGATGACATGTCGCGTGTTGTAACGTCTGCATTACATGTTAGGCAGGCCTTTCCCTTGTGTGATACGCTGTCTAGGAGTTTCCTTGCGATATTCCGATAAATGGCTAAAGCAAAATATGCAAGTAGCTCTTTTAAAAGCACTGGAATTTATTTGGTCCGAGAATTAGGAGAGTAAGCATACCAGTTACAGTCCGATTGACGCTCACCATTCCGTTTCTAGCTACTGGTGATTGCTACAGAAGTTTACTGTACCTCTTCAAAGTGCACTATACATCAGTAAGCTCCTTAGTGCGAGAAGTATGCAGTACTTCGGTAGGAGAACTGAAGACTCCATTAAGATACGTTTGATATATGAATACAATTTTGTTTTATTTGTTTATCAGCACGCAGAAATAGACCTGATAAAGCCTATTATTTTCTTATATTTGTGGTCATAGATGAATCGCATTTAAGAAATTCACGTTTCTCTCGTTAGTCCACTTCTCCATTGGTGTATAGTGTAAACAACTACTAACAAAACATTATGTACGCATGCAAACTTTCCGCCTAGCGTAGTGGCCACGCGGTTTGAGGCGTCCTGTCACGGACTGCGCGACCCCTCCCACCGGAGGTTCGAGTCCTCCCTCGGACATGGATGTCTGTGTTGTTCTTAGCATAAGTTAAAGTTAGTTTAAATAGTGTGCAAGTCTTGGGACCGATGACCTATGCAGTTAGGTCCCTTAGGAATTCACACACATTTGAACATTCTTTGCCAATTTTCCAACAAGAGCGAAACGATCTTGTTTTCGCTCAGACCTGTGACTACAGCTCTGCCAGTGAGAGAAGTAAAAAACAGAGGCGTGCGCGAGAGCCAAGCATTTACAGACAACAACATAAACCGATGTTGCCCCGCAATACGAAATGTTCTTCAGCCTTGCCGGACAACACTAGCAACACCGCGGCAATACGTCAGCAACATCCTGCAACATCAGCAGTATTACCCAGCAATAACGCAGAATTTCAGCAAAGTCGACGGCAATGGTTATTGAGGCCAAATATTGCCATAAAATATGGACCGTGTAAATGCACCATTGAATTCGGAACTGAAAGTCCAAAGACAACGAAAAAAACCAATGAATGAACATCAGTTTAGGTGGGTGTATATCTAATTTTTAAGTTAAAAGTGTTGGAAATCTTTTGTATAACGAAAGCGTGGACAAAATGTCAACAGTATAAAACTATTTCAACTCGGAAGACTAGTTACTACACCAGTTTGCGTTACTGAGCATGGTTTCACTGAAGAGATGTAGCAACGTGGCTACAGCTTTGGTGAGGAGCTGGACTGACATTCTGGACATGTTCCATTCACCGATCCATGATCCAGGTTCAGACTTCCCGTGGTTTCCGTAAACAGCTTGAGATAAATACGTGGTGGCTCCTTTAAAAAAACATGCGGCCGGTTTTCCCCAGCAACCTTATTCCTCAGGAAGACTCGCTCTCCGATAACCTCAGTCGCGGTCGCGACGGTATGTCAAACCCTAAGCTTTATTTTTTTTTTTCGTGTACCTACCTTTCCGTTGAGTGTGGGATACTCTTACCTTCCTCAGACGCCTGAATTGATTTATACAGGAATGAAGTACAGTTTAACGTGGACACTGGATCATGATGCATCTCGGCATTTCTTACTCACCTAGTCATTGCCCCAGGTGAAAGAATCGATAGGCGAGAGAAAAAAAAATCGTAGCTTTGGATTTGCGGTCCATCAATTATCCATCTAACCACCAAGCCACAAACAAGTGTCCAGAAAGAATTCACGAGGAACCGTCCGATCCAGCTCTACACAAATTCTGTGTAGTGCTTCACCATTCTGAAGTTTTTTGTAAGTTGTTCCATACAAAAGGAAATCCAGTATTCTTCGTAAGGCGCATTCCGAGTTATTGCAGTCTCCTCCACCATGAAAAGCAAAAACTTACTTCCTCTCCCTCCACCCCTTTCCCCTCCCCTGTTCTGCGGGGAGCTAAAAGCCGCAAGTGCCTTTCAGTGAAAAAGATAGCAGACAAATGGTGGCAGTAGCAGCGGTGGCAGTTGTAGGGACAAGGAGGAGGCAGCTATATTGCACTGGCTCTGGCAACAGCGCGAAACTCTCTGGCCGGCTTCCAGCCGTATTTCATCTCCAGCCGTGCAGTTATCGACACTGGCGCCGTGGGAAGTGTGCCAGGAGTTTGAAGTCCGCCGCGACGTGGCTGCGTGTCACCGTCGCGCCACCACGAGCAGGTGCGGCGTGTCGCCGGAACGCGTTCTCAGTTTCTGCAGCGTCATATCACGTCACGTTGAATAGGTATCCACGTCCTATTTTCGTAACACGATGAGGTCTGGCGATGTGACAGCTGGAAAGTACCTTGCTATTCTGCCATTGTCTGGTGACTCAAAGCTCGTGACAGCCGATGGGTGATATTCTTGAGTCATCTGTCCGCATTTAACCGTGTTGCTTCCCGGCCCCTCTTGTTGCTGTGCGACTTGTTAGTGCGGGGGAAGTCGCACGAAGCAGGCAGCTTTTTCTTAACCGCTCTCTGGCCCGTTACTTCCACCTGTAGGTCCAGTCTTCCGTGTGTCCGGTTCCCACTTGAGGCGGCGGACAGACAGTAAGCGTCGCCCAGCTAGCGCCTCCGTCACCTTCACGCGGGTGTTCCGGAACTCCAGTTACCGGCATCATGGCCCTGAGGCTGGAGCAGCCACTTAGATACCCTCTTAATGCAGAAACCGCATCTATCGTTAACACGTTCGCTGCGAGTTAGGGAAGCCATGTGGCTAACGCATAAGAGTGCTACATTAAGAAAACAATTCAAAAATGGAAAAGTCAAACGTTCAAAGTGCGAAATATCACATTTGTCAGAACAGTCAAGTCTCTCTCTCTCTCTCTCTCTCTCTCTCTCTCTCTCTCTCTCTCTCTCTCTCTGTGTGTGTGTGTGTGTGTGTGTGTGTGTGTGTGTGTGTGTGTGTGTGTGTGTATCTTAATAACTTACCTGTATCCAAAGAACTGAGAAGTGATTCTGATATCACAGAACTATACTGCTCACCTTCTCACTGTAGAAAACAAAGATACAAATTGGTAAGTAGTCTTGTCAAAACAATTTGGTGATCAGTTGAGGTATCTAGGTTCGGAAGTATTGTCATCGGCAGAACGAACTAAAATGGTTCGATGTCTTTCTGACGGCTCTACGGAGTGGAGATAACAAAATTACGGACACCGAGATAATGGTAATAACGGAAAGTTGCTGCACAGGGGGTTGGTGTTGACGTGTGTCTACCAAACGAATTACACAAGCAGTCGGGTTCGGATAGTGTGTGAGCAGGTAGTGCAATGCAACAACAACGTGACTTAACTCGAAGCTATGGCACGGAGAGCCATAGGAAGGTTGGAAGCAGGACAGACGCGGAGGGAGGGGACTGCAGCTATTGGAGTGTCCCAAAGTGTAATATCCAGGACCTGGACGCGATTTCAGACAAGAGGAACCGTTAAAAGAAGGCAAGACCAAGGTCGTCCACGGGTAACATCAGCAAGAGATTACCGTTACCTCCGGTTAACAGTCCGTCGAGACAGGAGGCTGAATGAAACTCAGCTGCAACGCACCCTCCAGGCAGCAACAGGACGCGCAGTATCAACACACAGTCCGAAATCGCCTTCGGGAATGTGGCCTCTACGCATGGAGCCCAATGATGTGTGTCCCTTTAAAACCTCGACACCGTTTGGCCCGCAGAAACTGGGCATTGGAACATTAGCGTTGGAGGTGTAACGAATGGCGCCGGGTGCTGTTCACAGATGGGTCAAGATTTTGTGTTCAGCCGGCCAGTCGCCGTTTCCTCATCTGGAGAGAACGTGGAACTCGGAACACTCCTGCTTATGTGCAGGAAACCTCACCTCACCACGCCATGGTGGTGGTCGAATGGTGTGGCAGGAGTCAGTATTGGTGAACGAACCTCTTTGCCGTTCAGAATGGCGCTTTGACTACTCAGAGGTATAGCTGTGAGATCCTTGTACTTTTTGTTGTGCCCCACGCTGGTGCCGTAGGAAATGGGTTCTTTCTGGTGGACGGTAACGCTCGTCCCCACAGAGTTGGATTGTTGGACAACGTGCTTGAAACTGGGGGAATTGAACAAGTGGAGTGGTCAGCTTGTTCACTGGATTTAAAACTTGTAGGTCATGTCTGGGATGCACTTGGCTGACGCATTGCAACCAGACCAGCACCTCCTGCAACGGTTGTAGAGCTGGATATTGCACTCATGGAAGATGGCCAAATATCCCTCAAGAGCTGATTGATAACGTCATACTGTCCATGCCACGCAGGTGTGCAACTCTACTGGCCGCCCGAGATGATCACACACCGTATTAGAGGGCAACGAGAATGACTGTTTCATTATTGTGGTAGCCCCATGGTGCCTCGCTCTACGTAAATGCCATGTAAACCTAAAGTACAAACTTGAGACAGAAAACTGTCGTACCGTATCACACACAAATTACAATTGTAACCGATATCTATATAAAATACGTTACCATATGTCTGTTGTGTATGATATTTCACCTGATACCATAATTATTTCAGCAGTGTAAATAACTGATCGAAAACTTTCTGTATGCCATGCCTGGAAACTGACTCATACTAAGTGCCAATTAGAAAGTTTCTGTTTCAAGTTCCATTGATGCTAAGACACTTTTTATTTGTGATAATACAAGTACAGTAATATAGCAGTTACCTTCCAACTAGTAGAACTGCAGCCAACAAAATTAGTTTCTCCTATCTTCTATTTTTAGAAGCGAATGATAAAATAAATGGAAAAAACCCATCAGTATTGATGTCTGTTCCCATCCCTGGGCTCGGGCGTTGTAAGGTATACTGCAAAACTCCCTGTGCTGTTGAGGGTGAAACGTCAACGTCGTCGACACGCCTTCCTGTTTCGCAACTCCACTTTGACCGTGTACGGTTCCGACTGCACTCCTATCTGCTACAACTAATTGATTGGCCCCTATACATTGCGGCGCGGGGGAGGACATCGACCATATCTTTTTCGGCTGTACTCTGCCAATCACGCTACAACCGAATTACTGCAGTGCTTGGTGCTTAGTGTACGTCATCTTGCTACCACTGTGCAGTCACTGCTGGCAGCGCGTGATGTATCATTCTATACACGTAAATCCCATTTTGGAAGCTGAACAAATCATGATTTAATTGTTCTGTATAAAACAATGTAAGTAATGTACGTGAGGTGTGTGTGTGTGTGTGTGTGTGTGTGTGTGTGTGTGTGTGTGGTGTGTGTGTGTCCAATGAATGTGATTAGATGTACATTTTAAACTGAAACATATCATGTATTGGCGGGTGGTTGAGTAGATGAGTAGATAGGGCCCGAAGCCTACAATAAAAGAAAAAAAAGAGCGATAAGCCTAGTTGGTCTTGAAACCTTCTCGTCTCCTCTATATCTCTTTTGTTACGCAACCTTCCGTTTTACAATAATCTATGAAATCTTCCCTTAGGATTTCTATCTCTTGGTTAATAATAATAAATGAAATCTTCCCTTTGAGATTTATTCTCTTTCTCAATCTTCGCATACACATTTAATTGCTGCTTATTAAAAGTGATTTTCTGATTATTTCTACGAAACATAGATGTGTCGTCATCGTGGCCCTCAGTCGTTACCTGCAATAACCCAAAACTGTTCCTTACCTTTTTTACTGTTACTGGATCGCCATCTGACTGCTACATCGAACTGCGGTCATGAATATACTCACTCTGTTTTACTAGACTCTGTTAGCTGCTGGTGGGCTGTCATAATAAGTGGCTGTGTTTATTACCAAAGCTGACGTTATTCTTTAATTTGACTGACGTAATTCATAGTTAAACTTTTTCTTGACAACAATAAAATTTTGCAAAGTTTTATGTTGTTGATTTTTTGGATGGATTATTATCAGTAATGCAGTATTGCTGGCAAAAATTAATTATAGTCTGACGGAAATGATTTTACAAACGTTCAAATGGGACTTAATTTTTGCAATATTCTTACAACTAGCATTGCGCAAACTTACCTTCAGTAATCTTGAGTTTCTCAAAAAAAAAAAATCAATAATATTAGTTCCTGTTATGATAATAGTCAGCTGATGGACGCCAGGCACACCGCTCCTCTCAACCTCTCGCTTCAGACCTGCTACCGACTGACTCACTTCACTTCTCGCTTACTACTGACTTCCAACGAACACTGAAGTGCGGTCTCTCCCGCCAACAATCCTTTCTGGTGCAGACAATCCATGTTACTATTACAAAATATATCAATGCGCGGTCTTTCCCGCTCTTTTATTAAAATGTATCCATTCGCGTTCTCTCCCGACGTATTTAAAATTATATCAATGTGCGGTCTCTCGTGCCAACAATACTTTGGTGCAGATATTCCCTGCTACCACAATTATTTCCAACATGACAAATATTAATTATTCCTACTTAATCTTACTAATAAAATATAAACATCTTTCATAAATTGTGGTTTGACAATAGACAACAGAAATATACACGTCTCACTGAGAAGACAGTAGCACCGAAAACTCATTTTGTGCAAAAATGGGGAACATTATACATTTCCTCTCTTCAGTTTTTACACACACAGTTTTATTGTCACCCAGAGTGTTATCCTTCAAAATTTATACACTTTTACATGTGTCGAACCAGTTCTGGAAATTGAAAAGTTGTTTCTTCATTATAATGTTGGTACCTTAAAACATAACTTTGGAATATCATACAGCTTTTAGAAAAGATGAAAATACCATTGTTGACGCATTCATTGCTAACATGCGGGAACCAAAAGACTTCGTTAGACGATGAGTCAGGTGAATCGTGCAACGAGACGATAGTTGCAGGTTTCTCTCCGTTTCTCAGTAGATTTGTTTGACGTGCTGTGTGACAGTTGGCATTGTCATGATGAAGAATGCCCCAAAAATTTTGGTTGCCATTGGCAGTTTCATTGGTGGCTTGTCGCACACAAAACGTTGTATAGCTTTCAGCATTCTTGTTCGCCGACGTCTGTAGCGGTCGTGACATGTCCAGTGTAATCGAGAAAAAACGCCTACCATGTTCTTGGAAGCGCTTCGCGCATGAACCGCTTTCCTCGGAACAGTCAGACTGTTACATATGTTGGGAATACAGGTTGGTGACGCCTTAAACAACCGTAACATTTCGACAGGTGCACATCGTCATTTTCAAGGGACAAGTACAACGAGAAAGCACTGTGGAAGGACCAGACGTAAATTGGGTGAGTGATCAAATTACGACACTTAAAATCTTCGTCCGCTTTTCCGTACACAGGAAGCTTTTCCAACAGGATTGGCCGTATTCCGCGTTAACACGATGGGAAATGTCTTTTTCGACCACCATCTAAGATTGGTACCCGTCTTATTCCTTGCGGTTGTATTGGTCAGACCATCAGGACCGTGGGGGACCGTTTTATCGAGCTTAGGCGTAACACACACGTACAAAGGCTGAGCAAATCTGCTCTTGCACAAAGTTTGCTTGGCACCGGTCAACACACGAATTTCCAGCTATTAGGATAGTATTAACTAAGAAAACAGCTGAAATTAAATTAGCAAGTGACTTTGTAAATGGAGATGGAACTTTCCTGTTTCCCTGGTGAAACAACAGACGGACAGAGTTAAAGTTACCTCGCCAGTAGGTTGTTCATATTCACCATCGATAATTTCCCGACGACGGTCATTTTTGGTTGAGTGATGGCGATAGTGTTTACCATTTATGCCTTCAAAAAAAGAGGTTGTGCACTTGTCGAAATGACATTTGTGGAGGACGTCATCTACATCCACATCTACATGACTACTCTGCAATTCACATTTAAGTGCTTGGCAGAGGGTTCATCGAACCACAATCATACTATCTCTCTACTATTCCACTCCCGAACAGCGCGCGGGAAAAACGAACACCTAAACCTTTCTGTTCGAGCTCTGATTTCTCTTATTTTATTTTGATGATCATTCCTACCTATGTAGGTTGGGCTCAACAAAATATTTTCGCATTCGGAAGAGAAAGTTGGTGACTGAAATTTCGTAAAAAGGTCTCGCCGCGACGAAAAACGTCTTTGCTGTAATGACTTCCATCCCAACTCGTGTGTCATATCTGCCACACTCTCTCCCCTATTACGTGATAATACAAAACGAGCTGCCCTTTTTTGCACCCTTTGGATGTCCTCCGTCAATCCCACCTGGTAAGGATCCCACACCGCGCAGCAATATTCTAACAGAGGACGAAGGAGTGTAGTGTAAGCTTCTCTTTAGTTGACTTGTTGCATCTTCTAAGTGTCCTGCCAATGAAACGCAACCTTTGACTCGCCTTCCAACTGAAGTTGTACGTAATTTTAACACCCAGGTACTTAGTTGAATTGACAGCCTTGAGAATTGTACTATTTATCGAGTAATCGAATTCCAACGGATTTCTTTTGGAACTCATGTGGATCATCTCACACTTTCCGTTATTTAGCGTCAACTGCCACCTGACACCATACAGCAATCTTTTCTAAATCGCTTTGCAAGTGATACTGGTCTTCGGATGACCTTACTAGACGGTAAATTACAGCATCATCTGCGAACAGTCTAAGAGAACTGCTCAGATTGTCACCCAGGTCATTTATATAGATCGGGAACAGCAGAGGTCCCAGGACGCTTCCCTGGGGAACACCTGATATCACTTCAGTTTTACTCGATGATTTGCCGTCTATTACTACGAACTGCGATCTTCCTGACAGGAAATGACGAATCCAGTCGCACAACTGAGACGATACCCCATAGGTCCGCAGCTTGATTAGAAGTCGCTTGTGAGGAACGGTGTCAAAAGCTTTCCGGAAATCTAGAAATACGGAATCAACTTGAGATCCCCTGTCGATAGCGGCCATTACTTCGTGCGAATAAAGAGCTAGCTGCGTTGCACAAGAGCGATGTTTTCTGAAGACATGCTGATTACGTGTCAATAGATCGTTCCCTTCGAGGTGATTCATAATGTTTGAATAAAGTATATGCTCCAAAACCCTACTGCAAACTGACGTCAATGATATAGGTCTGTAGTTCAATGGGTTACTCCTACTACCCTTCTTAAACCCTGATGCGACCTGCGCAATTTTCCAATCTGTAGGTACAGATCTATCGGTGAGCGAGCGGTTGTATATGAGTGCTAAGTAGGGAGCTATAGTATCAGCGTAATCTGAAAGGAACCTAATCGGTATACAATCTGGACCTGAAGACTTGCCCGTATCAAGCGATTTGAGTTGCTTCGCAACCCCTAAGTTGTCTACTTCTAAGAAACTCATGCTAGCAGATGTCCGTGTTTCAAATTCTGGAATATTCCATTCGTCTTCCCTGGTGAAGGAATTTCGGAAAACTACGTTCAATAACTCCGCTTTAGCGGCACAGTCGTCGGTAACAGTACCATCGGCACTGCGCAGCGAAGGTATTGACTGAGTATTGTCGCTTGTGTACTTTACATACGACCAGAATTTCTTCGGATTTTCTACCAAATTTCGAGACAATGTTTCGTTGTGGAACCTATTGAAGGCATCTCGCATCGAAGTTAGTGCCAAATTTCGCGCGTCTGTAAATTTTAGCCCATCTTCGGGATTTCGCGTTCTTCTGAACTTCGCATGCTTTTTCCGTTGCTCCTGCAACAGCGTTCGGACCTTTTTTGTGTACCACGGGGGATCCGTTCCATCTCTTACCAATTTATGAGGTATGAATCTCTCAATTGCTGTTGCTACTATATCTTTGAATTTGAGCCACATCTCGTCTACATTTGCATAGTCAGTTCGGAAGGAATGGAAAGTGTCTTTTAGGAAGGCTTCTAGTGACACTCTATCCACTTTCTTAAATAAAATTATTTTGCGATTGTTTCTGATGGATTTGGAAGAAACGGTATTGAGCCTAGCTACAACGACCTTGTGATCACTAATCCCTGTATCAGTCATGATGCTATCAGCTCTGGATTGTTTGTGGCTAAGAGGTCAAGTGTGTTTTCGCAACCATTTACAATTGGCGTGGGTTCGTGGACTAATTGCTCGAAATAATTTTCGGAGAAAGCATTTAGGACAATCTCGGAAGATGTTTTCTGCCTACCACCGGTTTTGAACAAGTATTTTTGCCAACATACCGAGGGTAGGTTGAAGTCCCCACCAACTATAACCGTATGAGTGGGGTATTTATTTGTTACGAGACTCAAACTTTCTCTGAACTGTTCCGCAACTGTATCATCGGAGTCTGGGGGTCGGTAGAAGGAGCCAATTATTAACTTAATTCGGCTGTTAAGTATAACCTCCACCCATACCAATTCGCACGGAGTATCTACTTCGACTTCACTACAAGATAAACCACTACTGACAGACACAAACACTCCACCACCAATTCTGCCTAATCTATCCCTTCCTGAACACCGTCTGAGACTTCGTAAAAATTTCTGCAGAACTTATTTCAGGCTTTAGCCAGCTTTCTGTATCCATAACGATATCAACTTCTGTGCTTTCTATTAGCGCTTGAAGCTCAGGGACTTTTCCAGCGCAACTGCAACAATTTACAACTATAATTCCGACTGTTCCTTGATCCAAGCACGTCCTGTATTTGCCATGCACCCTTTGACATTGCAGCCCACTCCGTACTTTCCCGAGGCCTTCTAACCTAAAAAAACCGCCCAGTCCACGCCACACAGCCTCCGCTACCCGTGTAGCCGCCAGCTGAGTGTAGTGAACTCCTGACCGATCTGGGGACAGACGGGACGTGGTTGACATCCCCGTGATACCCAAGTCCGGCTCCCCACATTGGTGCCCATTGGCAACAGCCTCAAGCTGCGCGACCGAAGTCAGCGCCGATTGCAGCTGTGAGCGAAGGAATGCCAAGTCAGCCCTCATCCGAACACAGCAATCGCAGTCCCTGTCCATTCTAATCGATGTTGTACAACAGTTACAGAAACACGAGTCCGTGCCTAGATAACGCAAGCGAAACACGCAAAGAATGTATCAACTAACCTGTACAAATGCCTAACGACTGCGCTACAATCTGCTGAATTTACGATTACAGTAACGAAAACTCGAAATTGCACCTCCTATACGAAACTCACACGCAATATAAGTAAGAATCTACCAAGTAAACACTAAAGCGCGATGCTACAACTGTCAAATACTATAATACGCCCGAAATATGAATGAAACAATACAAGTACCCAAAAACACGCAAAGAAATTAAACTATGTAACAAATAAGTAAGCTAGGGATATAAGACTTGCTACTGGCAGCTGCTTATCCAACGGCGGCAGGGAGCACACTGCATTCTCGTAAGTTTATATGAACATTATACACATTGGGAGAAACTCAAGTTTGACAACAAGATAGTTGTTGCTTAGTTTCTGGCTCTTGCCGAGTAAGTTTGCTGTGTACGGATTTTGCATTTTCTGAGCTTTTGCTTACACCGATTGACACATGCTTGATTTCGAGCTTCAGTCTAATTGTGTTCACCGGCTGGGTATAAGCATATTGTGAAACACTTTGGTCGTTTTGTGATGCAATGAAGAAAAGATTCCCGTTCTCATTGTGCTGTTTCCCCTTTTCAGCGAACAAAATCTATACTCACTCTCTTCCCAACTGCTCATTTACTTACTGGCCATCCCCGTGACTGTATTCTCCGTTGAACAGCAGCATACATCGTGTAGTAGAGGCCGCTCACAACATTTGGTCCATTGATAGAAATCTGGATTAGCAAATTACCATATCGCACTTTCTGTAGATTGTGCCGTCATCCGAAAACATAGGTACGTGCTTCTCGGAACAGTCACGAGGCCTTCGTCTTGGTGAGCGCAGCCGAGCCGCTGAGAGTCCCTACAGCCACGTGTTTACTATCAGAGCAGGAATTAGGTTTACATTCCGCTGCGGGGCGATTGGCCTCTCTGTTTGTGTTCTCAGGCGCCCACGGAAATTGACGCGCCGCTCGATGTGGGCTCGGGAGCGCGGCAACGGTGCAGCCGACGTACGTGTGTGTGTGTGTGTGTGTGTGTGTGTGTGTGTGTGTGTGTCTCCACAGCCTTCACTCGTCCCCGCTGATCGTACAGTGCGGGCTTCAACTGCTGATATTTACATGGCCGGTGATTTGTGTTGTATGGGAACCAGGTCGTGGTCTGAGGCGTGTTACTGTACCCATCGTGTCTTCAGCTAGCGCCGGAGACATCCTGAGAGACTGCGCCGTGTCCTCCTGGTGGCTCGTTGCGTGTGTCTCGGCGACCGAGGACTCGTGCGCGAACAACAAAACTATATTGACTGACCCTTATTATCTGTTCTAAGCATTCCCTTTGCTGGTCTTCACAGAGACTACACGTGAAGAAAATATCATATACGCTGAACCGCCAAAGAAACTGGTATAGGTGTGCGTATTCAAATACAGAGGTAGGTAAACAGGCGGAAGACGGCACTGCGGTCGGCAGCGGCTGTTAACACAAGTGTCTCGCGCAGTTGTTAAATCGGTTACTGCTGCTGCAGTGGCAGGTTACCAAGATTTAAGTGAGTTTGAACGTAGTGTTATAGTCGGCGCCGAGCGATGGGACACAGCATCTCCGAGATAGCGATAAAAAGGGGATTTTCCTGTTAGACCATTTCACACTTTTACTGTGAATATCAGGAATCCGATAAAACATCAAATCGGCGACACCACTGCGACTGGAAAAAGATCCTGCAACAACGGGACCAACGAAGACTGACGAGAATAGTTCGGCGTGACACAAGTGCACCCCTTCTACAAATTGCTGCAGATGTCAATGCTGTCAGCGTGCAAACCATTCAACGAAACAACATCGATATGGACTTTGGGAGCCCATGGCCCACTCGTGTACCCTTGATGACTGCACGATACAAAGCATTTTCGTCTCGCCTGGGCCCGTCGATGACAGGAAACATGGTGTCAGGTCGGGAAAGACTCGTTTCAAATTGCATCGAGCGAACGGTCGTGTACGGATATGGAGACAACCTCAGGAATCCATCTTTCCCGCATGCCAACAGGGAACTGTTGAAGCTGGTGGAGGCTCCGTAATGCTGTGGAGCGCGTGCATTTGGAGTGATATGTGACCCCTGAAAAGTGTAGACACGACTCTTGATAGGTGACGCGTACGTTATCATCTTGTCTGTCTATTCATGCCGGCCGGTGTGGCCGAGCGGTTCTAAGCGATTCAGTGTGGAACCGCGCAACCGCTACGGTCGCAGGTTCGAAGCCTGCCTCGGGCATGGATGTGTGTGATGTCCTTAAGTTAGTTAGGTTTAAGTACCATAGTGCTCACAAGGGAACCTCCCCATCACACCCCCTCTCAGATATAGTTATAAGTTGGCGCAGTGGATAGGCCTTGAAAAACTGAACACAGATAAATCTAGAAAACAGGAAGGAGTTGTGTGGAACTAAGAAAAAATAAGCAAAATATACGAACTGAGTAGTCCATGCGCAAGATAGGCAACATCAAGGCAAGTACGAGCTCAGGAGCGCCATGGTCCCGTGGTTGTCGTGAGTTGCTGCGGAACGAGAGGTCCTTGGCTCAGGTCTTCGCTCGAGTGAAAAGTTTAAATTTTTATTTTCAGACAATTATCAAAATTCAGGCACTCACACCTAATCAACTTCGCTCTCCAAAATTCCAGGACATGTTCAGATATGCTTGAACATATGCAGGATTTCACGGTCTACACACGGAAAAATTTGAAAACGTTAAAAACATATGTTTTGACAGAGCACAGGAAAAACTGTGCGACTGTGAAACTGTTGCATTCATTTGTTGAAGTTTATGTGACAAACTCTTACGTTTTCATCACTTTTTTGCGAGTGATTAGCACATCCACAAGAAAATCTAAATCGGACAAGGTAGAAGAATCTTTTTACCCATTCGCCAAGTATACAAGTTAGGTGGGTCGACAAAATATTCCTGTCATGTGACGTACGTGCCGTCACCAGTGTCGTATATTATGTATCAGACGTGTTTTCCTGTGGAGGAATCGGTTGACCTATGACCTTGCGATCAAATGTTTTCGGTTCCCATTGGAGTGGCACGTCCTTTCGTCTACTAATCGCACGGTTTTGCGGTGCGGTCGCAAAACACAGACACTACTCTTATTACAGTGAACAGAGACGTCAATGAACGAACGGACAGATCATAACTTTGCGAAAATAAAGTAAACTTTTCACTCGAGGGAAGACTTGAACCACAGACTTCTCACTTCGCAGCTACTCACGCTACCCACGGGGCCATGGCGCTCCTAAGCTGACATTATCCTTGATGTTGCCTATCTTTCGCATGGACTACACACTTTGTATATTTTGCTTATTTTTTCGTAGTTAGAACGTCTTCCTGTTTTCTCGATTGATCTGTGTTCAGTTTTTCTAGCCCTATCCACTGTGCCAACTTATAACTAAATCTGAAGGGGGTGCTATGGGGAGGTTCCCTTGTCAGGGCCATTTTTGTCTGTTTATGTCCATTGTGCATTCCGACGTACTTGGGCAATTCCAGAAGGACAGTGCCACACCCCACACGTCCAGAATTGCTAAAGAGTGGCTCCAGGAACACTCTTCTGAGTTTAAACACTTCCGCTGGCCACCAAACTCCCCAGTCATAAACATTATTGAGCATATCCGGGATGCCTTGCAACGTGCTGTTCGGAAGCGATCTTCACCGCCTCGTACTCTTACGGATTTATGGACAGCCCTGCAGGATTCATGGTGTCAGTTTCTCTCCAGCGCTACTTCAGACATTAGTCGAGTCCGTGCCAAATCGTGTTGGGCACTTTTGCATACTCACGGGGACCCTACACGTTATTACGCAGGTCTGCAAGTGTAAGAGTTTCCTCAGGTCTTCAGTGTATGTCTCCTGTTGTTGGTCCCAAACATTCAGCGGTGATAATTTTGTACCTATAGAACAGGAGTTGACTAGGAGATTATCACTGATTAAAGATGTCGATTGTGGAACTTGTTTATTTCTAATATTCTGTTTATCTCTGTGTAGCCAGGGATGAAAAAGAATGTCATTTATGGAAACATTTCATGAGTTTTGTGCACCCCCTATGCCTCTTACTTAACCGTGAAAACACACAAGGTTAACAAACTAGGCACTGGATGAACTATTATGAGTTTTATATTACATTAGGGCAATACTAAAATATCCCGTCTTCGTCCACCCTGAGCTAGTTTTCATACTGAACGTGGTTGGTAGGCGCCTCTTCGAGGACTTTGGACGAATCTGTGGAAGTTTTCCCCTCTTCTCAACTCGCAGAGGTTTTCCTGTTGTCTATCTCTCAGGAAACTGCGTTTCCTCCAACGGCTTGAGTGTAATGGGTTTTATATTATATTGCAATGCCTTTGTTGTTAAGAAGAACGATGCAATTTTCCGTCGGAGGAACAGACCCTGCGGCGACTAACGAGGTTAGGAAATACCTGAAATGTAATCACAGAGGGACAACCATCAGCTGTGTAACGGAATGACGACAATGAAAGTGTGTTCCAGACCAGTACTCAAACCCGGATTTCCTGCTTTCCGAACGGCCGCCTTTAATCGTTTTGGCTGTCCGTACGACTCAAGGCCAGACTCGGACTTTCTTATATCGTGTCGTTTGCTTTCAAAGTATTGATCCCTCCAATTTATTCTACTCTGAGTACAGGCGACAATCGCAACAGCGCAGGGACTGGGCGAAACCGTGTCGCAGACCTGTTTGCTTCTGTGGATGTCAAAGCACCTCGTCGAGCGGGCCTTCTTGTTTCAGTAGTGTACGGTAGTGAGCCGTTCTCTATTAGTATCGGGCGCATGCCTGCGCCATCTCCAGATTCACACTACAGGCGATGTTCTGTCGACAGTGGAGAAGCCCAAAATGGAAGCAGTCTGTGCACTATATAAGTCCCTTCGTAGCGTCTCTATTAGGTGCTTGACCTAGAGACAAAGGGTTTCCCACCGCTGCTCGTGCTACTTCACTCGAGGCTGTTATTGTGCACCGGGCTTCAGGCTGTTTGCTTCATATCTCCATCTCTTACAGGGCCTTGCTGATGATAGTGAAGCGGCGAGTATTGTGACTGTGGTATTGTATTGTCTGGCATTCCAGCTAGATGCTCTGTCCACTGTGGTCCCTTACTTTTCAGCTTGCATTTGGCACTTTTACAAATTCATGCCATTGGCGTTCTTTATAATTTTCATGCTTAGTTCTAAACTACTATTAGTCGGATCTTTCTCATTACGTTCCGAAAGAAAACGCTTATTTTTGGCATTTCCACATTTCTTTGTTAATCACCCGAGCTACTGTGCCGTATAGCAGATGAGAGAGGCTAGCATTTTGGACCAAATGTTTTAGATTTAAGTGAAATCCTCAATAGCGTAAAGAATCGTTTATCCTGTACCTGTTGTTTCACATATTATGTCCATTCTTTCCTCCGTATTACTGAATCAGATTCTATCGTATTGGGACTCTTCAGCGTTGCGGACTCGCGTGCTGTCACGAAGCTGTTAACTCTTTGGCTGAACTCTTGTCCAGTAAAACGCCAAGTCTTTGGCTGTATCCCAATCTTTCGTCTCTTAAAGTTCTCCAGCTTGTCTCTCAGCACTACTAAATTATTTGTTTATTGGAGTCAGAAACAAATATAATTCATGATTATTACATTACAAGAAAATGAAAGAACTATCAAGCTACACTAGTCGTGACCAAAATCTTTCCACTTCAACTGAACCCGGTGTCGCATCAGATCTTCTGTGAAAGATTGCAGGACGTAGTTGACAATCCAGTAGGTTCTCCATGATTTGTGGTTCTCCGCAATCACAGTTGGTGGTATCCACAGGAAAGGGCAATTTCTGAAGGATACTGCTGGAACTTGCAACTCCAGATGGCTGAGTGGCCTCCACACGATTCAATTCTGTTGATTCGCGGGTGGAAGGGGTTCCCGGAAAAATGGGGGAGGGCGGCAGGCAGTTATTCTCAAGTCGAGATATCCACAATTGTTTTCTTGTTATAGCTGCTGCTCTTTACAAGAATGGAGCG
Organism: Schistocerca gregaria; assembly: GCF_023897955.1. Classification (NCBI taxonomy): domain Eukaryota; kingdom Metazoa; phylum Arthropoda; class Insecta; order Orthoptera; family Acrididae; genus Schistocerca; species Schistocerca gregaria. The sequence continues at coordinate 809,422,995 of NC_064921.1, read as the reverse complement.
GTCTTCTACTGGACTCAACCTTGGAGCTGCTGGAACATAGCCCTTGCCGTGTGATGTCACGAATGCGACGTGCGTGATTATGCTTGATATGAAACATACAATTTTGCTGTAGCTGGCTTCGGGCGAAGTTGGTTGTTAGAGTAATAGGCACCCAGCTCCCTCAGTGCGACATATTCAAAAGATTTCCCTTAACCAGCTGCTGCCAGATCATCGGCATAAAGGAAACTCCTTATTTTCACTGGAATGTACAGTGGAGAGCACAAGGAGCAAGTAGCAGTACGCAGCTGTTTTTACTCTTCCCTTGCCTTCCACTTGATGTCCTGTTTTGTAGAGGCGTGTATGTTATTCAGTAACACCACCTTCGTAACTAAACTTCTCTCCACCTGAAGATGATGGTGTGATCCACAGAAATGCGTAGTGACAAAATAAATGTTTGACGTTGAAAACTGTTGTAAGTACAGGCTGTTCAAAAAGTCAGTATAAATTTGAAAACTTAATAAACCACGGAATAATGTAATAGAGGTAAAAATTGACACACATGCTTGGAATGACGTGGAGTTTTATTAGAAGCAAAAACAAAACAAAGTATTGCCAGAAGCGTGAAAGATCTCTCGTGCGCGTCGTTTGGTGATGATCGTGTGCTCAGCCGCCACTTTCGTCATGCTTGGCCTCCCAGGTCCCCAGACCTCAGCCCGTGCGATTATTGGCTTTGGGGTTATCTGAAGTTGCAAGTGTATCGTGATCGAAAGACATCTCTAGGGATGCTGAAAGACAATATTCGACACCAATGCCTCACCATAACTCCGGACATGCTTTACCATGATGTTCACAACATTATTCCTCGACTACAGCTATTGTTGAGGAATGATGGTGGACATATTGAGCATTTCCTGTAAAGATCATCACCCTGCTTTGTCGTACTTTGTTATGCTAATTATTGCTATTCTGATCAGTCGAAGCGCCATCTGTCGGACATTTTTTAACGTTTTTATTTTTTGGTTCTAATAAAACCCCATGTCACTCCAAGCATGTGTGTCAATTTGTCCTCTCTATCAATATTATTCCGTGTTTTATACAGTTTTCAAATTTATTCTGACTTTTGATCACCCGGTATATTCAGGTCACGAAAGTGACGTTGAACATACAACTGTGAGGTAACTTAGGTGTCAGATTATAGCTGTAGTAGACCGTTTCGTATACAATATAGGTCGTGTATGAAGAATTAATGCTTATAAAGATAACGTTATTGTTACTGTGTTTGTTGTTTAATTATAAAACATTGTAATAGACACTAGTATATGGGAATGATGGTAACGCCTGATATCTTTGTACGCTGATATCTTTGTACGCTGATCACCCACAGCGTTGTGTAATACATCGCTTGTTGTTGACACCGCAAATGTCGAGAAATTGCATTTTTAAGAGAGATGAAGAGGATTCTAACTGTAAAGAGGCGTAGTTTACGTAGTCTTGGAAGTGTGGAATGTGCGTACATGTCTGGCTTACAATTACGCGGGACAACCTGAGCTGGTGAGCAGTGGTGGAAGAAAAGTGGTTGTAACAACCGAGTGGCCAGTCGATTGATTCTTCGTTCGATTGGTTGATTCCGTAGAATGAAACAAGTCTCGTCGACCACGTCAACTATCTGAATATTTTTCTTTCAGTCTCCGGGTTTGAGTGGTTTCAGTGAATGATGCAACTATCCGATGGTTACATGGGTGTTTCCATTCAGTACTCGGGCAGGGGTATACTGGCATGGGTACTTGTTCAGTCTTTTCGGTTATATATGGAACATGACTGGGGTGCCAACTTTTGTTGATACAAATAACTTACCTTGTTTCAAAAGGAGGGAAATAAAGAGTATTTCCAAAAATAATTTATTTTCAAAATTTATGTATTTATTGACCTATATATACAGATGCCTGTTATTTGAGGCATTAAGTGCATTTTTAATTTAAATGTACAGTATGTAAGGGTTAGTTAAATTAAAACGAACCAGATGGAAAACGTAAGCAAACTGTTTATTGTTTCAAAAGTAATGGCTATAAATGTTAACACATGTGTATCTCATTGTGAGACAAGGCAGTCAGTGGCTTCACGGAAAAATATTTGTGGTTGCCTGCGGAACCAACATTGTATCCGGACGTGCACGTCTTCTTCTGAAGCAAATAGACGGCCACGAACGGGAAATGTGGAAATCGCATGGGGAGAGATTGTAACTGTATGTAGGACGTGTGAGGGCTTCCCAGCGAAACTTCTAGATCGTAGTCGAAACAACGTTGGTAAAATGTGGGTGCACATTATTCCATATTTTTGGAGCCACGAAGAAAGACATTCGAGGCTGTCGATTTGGTACGTGCAATGAGATGCATGATTCCGCAGGCAAACGCAAACAATTTTTTTTTTTCGTGAATGTACTGACAAGTATTGTCTCGCAGTGGGATGAGTGTATTAACAGTTACGGCGATTAATTCTGCAATAATAAATGCAAAATTGACGCGACAAGAAAACCGAGAATGTTTTACTTATGAGTGCTGTCGCAAAAGACTTCGTTCTCAAGACACAGCTTATTTACTTTTTTTCGTCTGGCTTGTTTTCATAAGAGTTTTCCTTACAGAATACAGTTTTTAAAAAATTGTTTCTTTACCTAGTCATTTGCATTTTAAGTGTGTACTGCCATTTGTCGGTAGTATTTTTTCGCGAAAAATGTTTATCGTTTGTTAATTTTCTTTGAATTGTGAAACCGCCCAGCATTCGTCTGAACAAGTGAGAGGAAACTGCGTAAAAATCACACCGAGGCCGGCCAGCAGAAAGCGACAGAAAGGCTAGAGAGCAGCTTCACTTGAGAAGAAAGAACGAATAATTAAGGGAATATGCGAAAGTACAACTGTGTCGACTTTTTTTGTAGGATGCTGCCACAGACTGCTTAAAGTCGACGAAAATGAATGAGTAATAATTCAGCCCCTACGTAAAAGAAAAAAGCGAATGAGGCGATCGTTTTGCGACAAGCAAGTGAGTCGACTGTTTCCATTCAGTTGTCGGCCTCACTACTGGCGAGGAGGCCGACCGCGGGCGCCAGATAAAGTCTGGAGGCCGCGCTCCACGCAGATGGCTGAACTTGACGCTCGTTGCGTAAGGGCCGCCTGCTCTGCTCCGCCGTAATGGTGTGACGTGAGGTGACGTGTTGTAAGGTCGCGCCGGCGCCGCTGCGACGCCGTACCTCGGTCGTTTCTGGCCGCTTTCCGCGCATGGCGCTGAGTGCATGCCGACCACCACCGACAGCGCTCCGGTCCGCTACCAACACGATGTAGGGCCACCGACACGGCACTGTACCTCGTCAATGTTTACCAGGACACCCACTTCTCTATCATTCGCACAGAGGTGGTAGGTAGTGGCGCTAGACACGACTCAACAGAGTACGTCTCTACCAATCTACTCTGGTCTAACGTGAGGGAGAATTCAACACCTTAAGCACTTCGTGGGAAATCTAATGTATCTTTTTCTTTCGCGGCAGTCTCTCTTCTCCAAATGGATGATTAGCAAGAAAATATTTTTGCGATTCGGAGGAGAAAGTTGACCGGACTTCGCGACACTTTGCTAATTGTCCCCCCCCCCCTTCCCCCTTCCCAAGTCTGATTTTCGTTTGTGTGTTTGGATCTTATGGGCATTCAACGACAAGGTCACCACCGCTCTTACACTTAACTGTGATTGTAATAAATTGAAAAACAAAACAGTTTCCAAATAATAATTTATTCAGCTGGCCGGTGTGTTCGAGCGGTTCTAGGCGCTTCAGTCTGGAACCGAGCGACCGCTACGGTCACAGGTTCGAATCCTGCTTCGGGCATGGATGCGTGTGCTGTCCTTAGTTTAGTTAGGTTTAAGTAGTTCTAAGTTCTAGGGGACTGATGACCTCAGATGTTAAGTCCCATAGTGCTCAGAGCCCAATAATTTGTTCAGATCAATAGTTACTACAGTGTTTTAGCATAAGTGTCAATAAACTGCATCTCACAGAAACAAGTAACTGGAAAAGCATTCGTATAGAAAACTGAAACCTTCACGTGATGATGCAATTTATTAACCAAACTGCCCTGTTTCTTCCACGAGTCCATGATCGTTATGAATATTTTGTAAATAAAACGCTCTGTACCTCTTAATGTGTTCATTTATTACGCCGTTTGGGTTGCTGCCGTCATCAGTTCTGCAATTAAGAGTTAATGAGGTTAAAGAGCTACAGGCATTTGATCTACTGTATATCACCAAGCTGGAAAAGCTGATAAAAAGTCAAATTATTTTGAGAAAGTTCATTTACCAAAAACTTAGAACTTGCAGACAAGGTTCAGTGTCAGTACCAAAAACCTTTCTCACGTTGAACCTTGTTTTGCAAGCTCTCAGTTGTTGGTAAGCGAACTTTTTTTAAAAATAACTTTTTATCAGCTTTTCTTCGCTAATGTATAAGAAAGGCCTGCAGCTATTTATGCCCCTTCGATTTTAGTTGCAGATGTGATTATGGCAGTAACCGACATGGTGTAATAAATAAATAAACGGTTTTAGGCGCAAAATATCTTGGAATTGATTTAAGAACTTTAATAGCATCACGCTCTTGAGGACATCATTACTTTCGCGATATCAAATCGAAATATACATTTACCGTTATCAATCTTGACTGAGGTGTTCGATAGTGAACACAGGTCTCGAGTTTGAGGCTACAGCCCGATAAGGAGAAACGCCAAAAACTTTTCAGAGAGCAGAGGCAGCGATATGTGCCTTGTGACGGCAGGAGGAAGCGCGACTGAGCGCGTGAGCGTTTGACAGGTGAGGGGGCGTGCCTGCTGCATTCGGCGAGCAACGAGGCTGTGACATGGCCCAGCCCAGCAGGCTGCTACATACTCCACACTGCGTGACTGGCGGACAGTGACGGTCTGGGGAAACACGACGCCAGGGGGTAGACCTGTGCGTGATCCGGCACGTGCAAGAGGAGCGTGGATGGGGGCGCCACTACACACTGAGTGAACATAAATTCAATAAAAAAAAAAGATCCTAAACAGTCACATGAAGGCTATAACACCTGTAAAGAGTGAAAATTAAGATGACTGTATGCTTGAAAACGCTCCATCTATCAAACGAGTTGTTTTCAAGTTTTTCATCATCAGAGCTTTTACAAATGAAATGAACTTTAAAAGTTAATATCTTTTCAATGCCCCGATCGATTTTCATATACTAAATGTCCACTGGTGGAGTTGGTTGAGCTCTTATCAAAACATCTGTTATATTTGTAAATAATATATATATTTTAAATTACGGCATGCTTATAATTAATCTTCCACTACTGGAGACAGTGTAGACGTGAAAGTATCTACAGTTTGACTACTCTACTTTATACGAATGATGATCAGTGTGTGCGCTGCACGATTTGGGTTGTTAAGTAGTGCTAGTGTAATGACTTACCTTTATGCCGTGGCACTTACGCCTCGACGCAGGGTGGAGACGCAAGCATCAGTGTGCACTACAGTTGCAAGCAGTGAACATGGGTCTGGACAAGGTTAGCGGGGCTTTACTTATAAAGGTGTTTCATCCAAACAACGGCAGTAGTGTTGTTGCTCTTCGCGAGTATCGACGCAATAAAGGAATACGGAAAGCTTGTCTTACCGCAGTGGGGTTAAAGGACATGATTGTGAAGTTGGAATTAACGGATGATTTGTGAATTGCTCCTGATACACGCCGACGGCCAATTGCGGCAGCCTGGTACTGATACCGTTAGAGAGCACTGACCTGATCGTGTTGCGTAACTCCGCGCCTGCAATTTGCATTTGTACATTCAGTCAAGGTAGTATGGCAACTATCTTCGTGCACTGAAAGCCTGGACATTGTTTCCGCTATGGTGTCTGGGTGATGTAACATAGTCTATTTCTGGCGCGTTACTCCTGTAATCTGCTCGTGTTACGCAGTTAGCCTCGGTAAAGCATTGTACTTGATTTACACCTAGCATTTTGCTTCATTTATAACTAGCTGCTAATCACCTTTACAAGGCGCTATCTCGGCAGTGTCATTCTGTCCGTACTTTGTCACGTAAGTGGGATCATCTCCAAATTGCCTGAAACTGGAGCTGGCGTTGCTCGGCGTGTCATCAGGTTAGATGTTCACATCACCAGTGATTTGGAAGTGTTTGCTGATTCTGACAAAGGCGGTAATTTTTAATGTGGGTTGCCTGGTGGTAACTAAATAGCGGTTGATGTATATGGAAACTGTGGCTAGCCGCTTTATACCGGTCAAAAGAGAATTTAAAAAAGCTACATTATTCATTATTTTAACCACAGCACAGGGTCCAGCGTCGAGAATGAACGATGTAAATAAAACGTTACAAATCTAATCCACTTACCAGTGAACGTAAGAACTTCCCTTCACCTACTTGATTCATATTAATAGGGTATGTAGGGCACGATTAGGACTTACATGTATTTATAAAAAGAAAGGCACAAGTCTTAACCATTTTTGTATAGTCGCTAATATCCAAGCACTCCGCAGTCGAGCAAGTAAGCGCCTAATTTCGTAAGCACAGGGTTTCTTAATCGAATCTTGCTGCTGGTACTTTTCCATTTCCACGTAATTCTAACAGATTTATTGTGAGTCTGCTAATTATTAATATATAATGATTCATTTATTATTTATAGTATATTTATCCTGAAAACAGGAGGAAAAAGCTGTTTTCGTAAGGTAATTGGAAAAAGAGACATACTATAACTTTCAAGAAAATCAGTACAGTCATTGTATTTATATTATTGCATCTACATTTGTGGAAAGTATAATATGTAACCTGTGGAGGAGTTAACGCTTCAGCGTAGTACTGGTCGTAGAAAAATCGAAAACAACATTTATTGAAGCATACAGCACGCGTGATGAGCGCCGAATTTTTTTTCGTCTGCATGGTTTTTCAGTGTGTCTTTTGCAAAACAAGCTTGGTTTTCATTCATAAATGGCTTTCGGCACACGAACTTAGCGGAATACTTGCGCGTATCAGCGAAACTGTGGTACAGACGACTTATGGTATACAATTTATTGAATTTTTATGCAGTCTTCCCGAGCAGCTGTCTATTTATTCTATTAGATGTTGTATGCATAATTTTGTAATCGTTTTATGAGGTTGTTCGCTTGCATGTCAAAATAGTCCGCTCCGATAGCTGAGTGGTCAGCATGACGGATTGCAGTCCTATAGGCCCGGGTTTGATTCCCGTCTGGGTCGGGATTTTCTCCGCTCAGGGACTGGATGTTGTGCTGTCTTCATCATCATTTGATCCCATCCGGCGCGCAGGTCGCCCAATAAGGCGTCGAATGTAATAAGGAGCTGCACCAAGGCGGCCGGACCTGTCCCGCAAGGAGCCTCCCGGCCAATGACGCCAAACGCTCATTTCATTTCCATGTCAAAATAAACGTCGCAACGCTATACCAGCGGGGTTACATTTGAGAGATACTGGTTTAACACTGCGTGTTGACAGCATATGGTGGGGCTGAGCGAAAGACAAGCAGGTTCGATCCATCGACCTTACCAAAGAAACCCCTTACTCGCTCACCTGCGGACTCCTTGGACGCTACCGACCACACAAAGTACAAGTACAAGAGCAAGAGCATAAGCAGGCCTAAAATTTTCAGATACCGTTTTCTCGAAAACTGTTGAGAGTTGCGGCTTCCTTTCTACATATGTCGGCAGTCCTAGTTGTGCCCTACACACCGCACCCCGTCAGAATCAGTCAAATCGGTGAGGCGAAGATAAAAGGGTCCCGTTGTTCTCACGCTGGCAGCGAGAAGGCAGAAGTCTGCCGTTAGAGCTCGGCCACCCGCATGCCCCTCGCGATCGCAGGACTGGACCTCGGAGAGAAGACGTTTCCCGTTATTTGTCACTTTCCCATCTACGAGGGTAAGTCAATAATTATCCACAAAGTATTCATAAAATTTTATTGTAATCAAATAGGAAACTTACAAGAACATCATTTTTCGACAGAGTCTCCTTGCGATTCAACGCATTTGGTCCATCGTTGTACAAGCTTCCTGATGCGCTCATAAAAGAAGGTTCTCGGTTGAGCTGCGAGCCAGGAATGCATCGCTTCTTTCACTGCTTCGTCAGAGGCAAATCGGCGGCCCTTTAATGCCTGTTTGAGTGGACCAAACAAGTAATAGTCAGAAGGGGCAAGGTCGGGACTATATAGAGGACGATCCAGTACTTCAAATTTGAGTTTTTGGAGCGTTTCAGAATTGTGGGCAGCAGTATGCGGACGGGCTTTGTCGGGCAACACCACACCTTTTGACAGCAGTCCTCGGCGTTTGCTTCGAACTGCAGGCTTTAGCTTGGCAGTAAGCATTTCACTGTAACGTACACTGTTCATTGTTGTGCCCCTTTCCCCATAATGTTCCAGTACTGGACCTTGTACGTCCAAAAAAACCGTAAGCATCAGTTTTCCTGTGGACGGTTGGGTCTTGAACATTTTCTGGCACGGCGGATATGGATGTTCTCATTCCATGCTCTGCCGTTTACTCTCCGGCTCGTTATGATGGAGCCCTGTTTCGTCACCAGCAATGATCCTGTCTAAGAAGTTGTCCCATTCGTTACCATAGCGATCGAAATGTGTATTTGCATATGTCCAAGTGCGTTTGTTAATGCAGCTGTGTACGTTGTTTTGGGACCCATCTTGCACAAACTTTATGAAGCCCAAGTTTGTTGTGGATGATTTCGTAGGCAAAACCGTGACTAATTTACAGACGATGTGCCACTTCGTCAATAGTTAATCGTATAAGAGAATCATTTCATGTGAACGCTCAATGATTTCATCATTTGTGGCGGTAAACGGTCGTCCGACTCCTTCACAGTGCGTAACACTTGTGTGACCATTTCGGAATTTTTCAGTCCATTCGTAGACACTCTGTCGTGGCAAAACACTGTTCCCGTACTGTACCGAAAGTCTTCGATGAATTGCGGCCCCTGATACGCCTTCCGACCACAAAAACGGATCACTGAACGTTGCTCTTCTTTGGTGAAAATAGACAGCGGAGCAGCCATGATTAACATCACGGCAGCGATAACGAAACTAACCTAGCAGCTTGAAAATTGCAAAGATTTAACAACAAATAAACAAAGCATGGGTCATCAACGTAAAACGACAGTACTACGAAAATAAAAAAAAATATAGCTAAATTGCGGATAATAATTGACTCACCCTCCTACGTATGTGTACACTACAGAATTCATCGTCCTGTGTGTGCTACAACGATGATGTGGGCACAGAAACTCCGATACAAAATCTCTCAAAAGTGCCACACAAGCACGTTTTTAAATCCAGTGTTGTTGCTATTTCTCTTTTTTCAAGACTCAACAATTTGTAGTTTTTACCAACATCAGTGTGACGGGACCGCGCTCTTCATTGTTTGCACACGCCGGTGCGTTCTTTAGTATCCAGTAGCAGCTTCCCTTCTCATATCATTTCTGGTGACATTTGGAAAGGATGAAAACTTCTACAGCCCGCCTGCCGTGAAAGACTTCTGTTACTTTTGGATTAATAAGACTGGCTACCCCAATGACTCCGCTGTTGTAACTCGTGGCTTCCATCTGTAGTCATTTCCATACTATCTCAAATCGTTTTAGTATTTGTCCATGATCAGAGAAAAGTTCCACAAGTCGGAGAAGATGAGGCGACACACTATTTGATTTATAAATATTAATTTATGGACGGCAATGTTGCCTTGTAAGATAGTAAGTTATGGAGTTCGAACGATTTCGCGTATTGTTAATAATGCTGTACCGTTTATACACGATTTCTGCTTGCATGGTAATTCCCCAGTGCCGGTATATCAAAATTCCTTGAGGACCCGTAATGATAAACATGGGATGTAACTAAAGTATTCAGAAGTCACCCTAAAAACGCAAGTTGAATAAATCCTTAATATTTTCGGTCTTAAATCTTAGTGAGGTCGAGACAAACTAACAACACAATATGGGACTACTATTTGTTAACATCGAAAGTGTAGACATAAGTCAAGTCTATCGTATCAAGGACGGTATAATGCATTTTTCTGAGTCAGATCAACAAGTTCTGAATGCAGATTGTACAGTGGTTAAATGTTGGAAAGCCATAAAAATGTTGAGCAGCATAAGGTCATAAATGCGTCAGCGTAGCTTAGTGGTGTCGAAGCCTGTTTGCTGGTATGCGTTAGTTATCCGAGATAGCAACACGCCAGAGGAAGGACAGACAATGGCAAAGGGGCTCCACAAGCCTGCTAGTTAACCAGTTTCGTGGTTCTGCCACGGATATCAAGAGCCACCTTAGCGTTGTACAGTGGACACTCCCACGTTGTTCATCTGATGTCAACAAACTGAAGTCTGCAGTGAAACCGTGATACTTGATGCAGTGGACGCCTATGTCCCTCCTGCACTGTTGGTGTCAACGAACCGAACTGCCTTGTTGTAATAATTTATATCGACCTGACGGCTATTTAAGATCGAATTAGTCGAAACTGATAAAAAGAATTGTTATAGCTTTTAGCCGCTTTTGTTAAGTCTTTCCGAAATGATTTAATAGCTCTGGCGAACTGCTTGCATAAAGTATTTTAAATTTAGACGCTAAAGTGCTATGTGTAGTGTGGAAGTTCGGTATGCGACAGACCTTGCTCCGCTTCTAGCAGTGGTTTTTTCGTGTGTCACTGGAGCAACAAAGGGCAGAGTGCACACAGAACTGACTCAGTCCGCACCTGCGCAGATGGTGCGGCAGCGAGCGTGGTGGGGTCTCCGCGCATTAGAGGCGGCGCAATCCGACGATTGAAGTCTGTGTGCCTACGTATCTCACATGACTTGTAAGCCACAGCTAGCGAGCATGCAAACGGCGGTTTACTAACATGGTATCTCAGTACTACTAGTAGTTCAACAAATATAGACCTTTAGAGTGAATAGTTTCTCGGCAGAGTACCGAAAAAGTAGTAGCCGTATAAACTAAGAATCACCCAAAACAAAACAAGATTGACCACTCGAATCCGCATGGAAATATTGTCAAACAAAAACGAGACAAGGAATATAGCGTGGTGAACAAATTCGGTTACTACATTGGTCAAAATAATTCTTGCATATTGCGTTATTGGACATAACAGAAACAAAACTGATTACGTTGTCACTTACAGTCATAATAAAACAAAAATAAAGAAGATAAACACATTTCCACTTGATAAACAAGAACAAAAAGAAAACCTTACAAAAGATTCCATTGCAAATACTACTGTTTGTCACCTTTTTGCGTCACACATTGTTTATGAGCTCGTTTAACTGTGCCCATTTATCCTCGCTGCAGCTGACATTTGCAGAATATACACCTGTCTCGTCCCCGTTCCATTAGACCAGTGGTTTCCAACCTATTGGCAATTACCACGTGAGGGGGTAAAACGCAATTTTCTGAGGGGTGGAAGCAACAGGGTTGAACTGTGTTTCGTTCATGACTCTAAATTATTTTTAAAATCAATATTATAATTATTCCTTTAGACTATAGTATTGATTGCGTAAGTTGCTAATAACTGCATTTTAAAAGTACGAGCATCAGTATGTAACAGAGTATATATTACAGTTTGTGAGACGAAACGATGAACATCGTCTTCCTCACAAAACCTACCCACTCCATACATACTTCATGCCTTGCATCTGTGACAGCAAAATTGAGATGTATTGGTCACATATGCTTCGATATGTAATGAAAATAGCTTGTTAGGGTTGTAGGTAGTTCCCACAGTAGATCATAGATTGCTTCTGTATTCCCTTTGTAAAAATAAACGAACCAAAAGACAACACAATAGTAGCTACGTAATGGCTATTAAGCTTTTGTAGGACCTACACTGTCTTAATAATGATGATAATAGTGGCAGTGGTGAGGCAGAAAGCATGGCAGGTCGATGTCTTCCAGTTTGTGCCATTTCAGAAGTAAAGAGTTCAGCAATCAAGTGCAGCACAAACAGCAGGCCTAACTGCAGTGCACGCATTTTACTGTGGTTGATTTTAAATGAGAGCACAGAGAATGCGTCAAGCAGGTGTCGTTAGGAAGAAGAGTGGTGCAGAGGAAGTATGTTTTGTAACCAATTTCAATCTTTTGTTAGCTGTCTTTTCTGAAACGGAGTTACAGGTAACACTCGTGATGCACCGATAATTGCTTCATCATTCATAGAATTAAACAGCAACAGTTGTGTCACTGAATTATTAATTCGTGGTTTACTAAAGCACCTACAAAAAAAAACTAAATGTAATTTATCTTCTGTCATTTTAAAAATGTGTGTTCAAAGGACATTCTTCTTCATTCTAAAGTTACGTTAGGAGGTAATATTGATAATGGTGGGACGAGCTAATGTCTGGTTGTACTCAGGGGTAATGGTTTCAGAAAGATTGGGAACCACTGTATTAGTGACTATACAGGGCCTCTGATCATACGTTACGGTTATCTAAGCCATCCTGAAGCAACACAGCTCTCATAATGACACAGAGCACAATTACTGCAGTGTTTACAGGTGACACGTTTGCCATAGATTGTAGATACTGTCCGCTCACGGTAGCAATTTGAACTTTACCACCTAGAGTTATATTACAAATAAACCAGTGTGTTGTCATATTTCTGGTCACAACGTTCAGTGTTAAAGTTTCAGCAATATGCAACATTTATTTTCAGCTCTGTACGATATTGATAATGTATGACGAAGTACATGTGTCGCGTGGTAATTGTTGGTTCGCTCACAACCTGTTCAGGAATACTACCTAAAAATAAAGTTTTTTCTGCGTATTCCGCATCTTTCAGAAGCTGTGAAGCCTTGGGAAGTATTGTAGCTATGTTTTATTCTATTTAATGAGCTACTGGAGTAGTTAGTGGTTCCTGCAACTTTCTCAGGAGCAGTTTTATCGAGAATTTTGCTCCGTAGTTTACCTTTTCCGGAAAAAATTAATGGCATTCATTTTAATCGCACGTGCCAGATTATGAAGAACAATCCGTGGAGCTACGGTGCCTTGCTATGTACTGAAAACACAGCAGTGAGAACGCTCGAAGTTTGCACGTCGGCCGGCGACTCTAAAACGCAGAATAGAACGGTGTGTGTGTGTGTGTGTGTGTGTGTGTGTGTGTGTGTTGAGCCGGTGTGGCGTTATCTTGCGCGAGCTGTAGAAAAAAAGCGTGGGTTTTTTTCCCATTTCAAGAAGGGTCGTAGGACTTATGCACATAGTTTTTGGGCTGTATAGCTGATGTCATTCTACTGCAGAATTATGTAACGTGCTGCATTCTTAAGGATTATGACGTTTTTGGAGAACGAGAATCTCCTTTACTAGTCAGCATGTTTTCAGCACACAGAGATCTTGCGAGAGACAGCTCGCTATGTTCCTGCATGGGATCCAGAGCGCCGTAGACAAAAGGCGCTCAGGCTGAAGCCATGTTAGTTCGCTTCATAGAGCATCTGATACGGTGCCACACTTTCATTTAGTGAACAAAATACCAGCGTAGTATCGTACACGTTGTGTGGTTGGAGCATGAATTCACTGCAGATGAACTCAAAACGTCGACATTACGGGAACAAAATTGACAAAGGTAATTCCTGGGAAACCCCAGTGGAGTGTTAGGGTGCCGCTACTATTTACAATCTATATTAATTACATAGTGGATAACGATGGAAGGTCCGTGAGACAACTCGCGGACGATGCTGTCGTCTATAGCAAGGTTGCAACTACAGAAAATTGGAGCGGAAAGCAGTCGATCGATGTTTGGTACAGAGAATAACAGCTGATCCTAAACGTAAATAAATGTAATTTATTGCGAATAAATAGCGGGAAAGATACATTACTGTTAGATTACGCTATTGGCGACAAATGAGTGGAAACTGTAACTACCGTAAAATAGCTAGTAGTAATGATTCGTAGCGACCTAATGTGGAATGAGCACACAAAAGAAGTAGTAGGAAAAGCATACCCCAGTTTGAGATTCTTTCGGGGAAACTTAATGACATGTAATTTATCCAGGAAACGAACGACTTACAACACAGTCGTTCGACCGATTCTACAGTATTTGTCATCAGTAAGGAACCCTCACCAAGTTGAATTACTATGGAGGCAGCGGTGCGGGAGGAGAGAGAGAGAGAGAGAGAGAGAGAGAGAGAGAGAGAGAGAGAGAGAGAGATGCAACGGAGATTGATGCGTGTTGCCACGGGATCGGTAACTCGGCATTAGGGAGTTCACGGAGATGCTCAACAAACTCCAGTGGCACAGGCAACAAGACAGGTGTTATGCATCACCGAGAGATTTACTATTTAAATTTCGAGAGCACACGTTCCGAAAATATCGGGGAACATATTACATACTCCCACATAGGTCTCGCCAAATGATCACGATGAGAAAAATATGGGTATTAGAGCGCAGACGGAGCTGTTCAGTCACTCTTTGTTCCCGAACACTCGTTAATGGAGTAGGGAAAAGGCAGTGCTACCAGGAGCATCCGTCGCCAGTCACTATGACTAGACGCCTGTGGAATATTGATGTAGACGAAGCCGTCAGATAGTGTCGTTGCGGTTTCCTAATGCAATCCCCAATTGCACTATAAATTTCGTTTTGTTCTGTGTTTGACATACAAATAGTTGGCTATTGCCTCAGTTGTGAAGTTTTGATTTACCGCACGCTCCGTTTTCACTTCGGGTTGTCTGCTCTGTAGCTTCTGTCGCGTCGACGCGCTGCCGGTGGCTCCGAGGCTGTCCTGTGCGAAGATAAGCCGCAGCTACCAAAGCCCGTGTTTACTCCACTTACAGCTCCCCGCCTGTCCTTCATAAAGCGAGGTCGGCCACGAGCTTTTTATGCGGCGGCGCCTCTCTTCTAGAGTGGAGACACGGGAGTGCCTCCACCTGCCGCCGGAGGCTCCTTCTTGCTGGCGAATGTTTTCGTCTTGTCGTAAAGAACACGTCTCATCAAAAAATGGCTCTGAGCACTATGGGACTTAACATCTGAGGTCATCAGTCCCCTAGAACTTAGAACTACTGAAACCTAACTAACCTAAGGACATCACACACATCCATGCCCGAGGCAGGATTCGAACCTGCGACCGTAGCAGCAGCGCGGTTCTGGACTGCAAGGCAGAACCGCTCGGCCACAGCGGCCGGCCACGTCTCATCGTAAGATTGTTAGAATGTCTGGGTCGGAATGGCGCCACGACCTAGCACCGCTCTCATGTAGCACTAGATATGTTCATGTGGTAGCTAGACCAGTCTGCCATTGCTGTTCACCCAAACAAAAGTCGCCGAGGCGTCATATCGCGCAAACTGCTGGTCGTTTTTTTTCCAACACCTGATTTCTTTTATCTTCTTTATTTTGAAACTCGTCTACTGTTTGAAAATTTTCTCAGTTGCCCAGACCATAGCCCACTAGTATGCTCTTAACAGCCTCGGCACCCTGGATCTCCGCCTGTCACACCGTGTAGTTCAGCCGGCCGCCGCAGAGAGCTGTCTGCCGACTGTTCCAGCTGCTACTGTGTGGGGCGTGTATGTGTGAAACACGCTGCAACTTTCGGTTCAGGTGTTTTAGCAGAAGGAGGTACCAGATTTCGTGAAACTGGCAAAATCGCTTACACACTCGACCACAAAGAAGTAGCGGATGGTTTCACCAATTCTGTTTATTGGTGGGTAAATTACAACTCCTCAATAAAATAGATTAAATCTGTTTTTATGGCATCTGTAAACAAAATTACTGCTTTTCAGACTTTCAAACGTCGCAGAAGCGTAGTTTGCAACGTATTTTTATTTCAAATATTTATACCTGTTAGCAACATGTATAACTGTAGTACGAGTGAAAATACTACAACATTTTTAACATTATATGCATGCTTTCTGTATTATTTACTGTACCTTCGTTAATATGACTTCGGTTAGATGATGATCGTCGAAAACAAATAACGCAGCAAACTACTATTCACTGACAGGTAAGATCACTGTTCAGGGCCTACACAAGCACATGTAATTACAACAACAGTTCCTGAAATACAGTCCGAAAATGTCTGAACATAACGGTCTATTAAGCTGGGAACAGTCAGGTAGTAGCGCTGCGTGCGCCAACAGTGGGAACTACCCCAGACACGCTAAATCCCATTAGATCGGCGAAGCGCTGGGGCTGTTAAGAGCTTACTATAGGGTCAGACTAAAATCTAAACCAATGTAGCCGTTTCTCATTGGATTATATTGTGTAAAAGTTCGGGAAGTGAGCATCGTTTCTAGGGAAGTAGAAGCGTGATGAAACATTTATTCAGTGGGCGGTCCAAGCTGTTTCGCACGGTTCTTTCTTTCTTTCTTTCTTTCCTTCTCGTTCGTGTCCTTCATGCTCCATATCTAATTGAGGACTCTAGAGGCTGCATTCTAGATTCCGCGCTCCTTCGAAATTCACTTAGTTTTATGCGTTTTAATAATATAAACACCTGCCCCGTCTTAGTTAAGCCTTTGGGCGTCGCAGAGTATTATTGTATTTGTACATGTGCTAGTCAGATATGGAAACAAATGCGACAAGTTGTAGAATCTTTCACCACCTCTTGCTAAAGTAACCTAACTGTCAACTATTGCTTGTGATAAATCTACAGGGTGTAACGCGAATGTACCTACAAATGTCGATTGGTTGAACAGGCCGTGTTGAGGAACGAAATATTGCACAGAACCCCATGTCCGGATACGTCATCCGACGAAGCCACACTGCGTACAAGTTAGAGGGGGAAACGCCTGCCGCTAGGCCGCCCTGCCAACAGCGAACGTAGCTTTGTACGCTGACTGAGCGTGACCGGGGGCCCAAGTACTTGACTCGACGGCTCCCAGTTGCTCGTTGGTTTTTAGATGACGTCGAACGCGGCCACGCCTGCCTAAGCAGCTACATAGTTTGCGGCCAAAGAGGTCGCGTAACGCCAGACGTTTCGCGGTCTGCAGCGTTGTCGGTTGTTGTTTCCGGACAATTCAGCCCTGTCGTCAACGTACCATATACGTACGACCCATCCACGTCTGTCAGCATACGAAATTGTTTAAAAAATTCTGGAACTTTGTTCACAAAATTTTTCCACGCTTATCTTTTACTTAATGTGAATGGTCTCCGTCGAAATACTCTTTTCCACAATATGATCACCGCTCCGAACGCCGTTTCCATTTCCGGAAGTTGTCTTTGTACGCCTCTTGCTGGATCGCACAGAGCACCGTCTGTGAATTTTCATTTATCTCGTCTATCTTTTCAAATCTTCGTCCTTTCAACGGTGTTTTCAATTTTTTGTATTTCCAAAGTCCGCAGGGGCCGTGTCTGGAGAGTACGTAGGATGAGGCAGCATAGTGATTCATTTTTTGTGCAGTCACATTTCATTGTTTCCTTCTCACATGTTCTCGCAGGCGTCGCAAGTCGTCAGAGACTACCATCGAGTAACAGTTTGTCCCTGTGGCACGAATTCATGATGAATTAATCCTTAAAAGCAAAAGAAAACTATCAACATAGTTTTCACCTGACGTTTTTTTGCTCTTGAATCTTTCCCGACCCATTCTGAAGATTGAACCTTGGTCTCAACACTATTACCGTAGAGCCATGTCTCATCGCCAGTCATCATTCTTTCAAGAAACATCTCGTTCTCATTTGCGCGATCTAAAAGCTCTTCAGAGATTGCGAGGCGAAGGTCTTTCTGATCGAGTGGAGTACACTTGTCAAGTTCTGTCTTCTGACTAGGCAACAGTCGTGTCGCGTGGAACGACGTGTGTAACGTACTTTCTGAATTGCCTACATTAAGCGTGCCTTTGTTTATTCTGGAATAGAGAACAGAATATGAAAAAAAACGAGGAAGTCATGAAACGTTAGACGAAGAATACCATCCAGTAGGTATCCGTATGTGAGTTTTTGGAACACTCTGAAGGCCAGCTGACAGCTAGAAAGTTGAACTAGTGGGTCACTTTTAAGTGGTTTTAATTTTTTTTAATCATTTCTCACCAGAGCGTGCCAGACAAGGAGTAAAGTGAAATTGGTTGAATTTGTTAGGAAACATTTAATATTTCACGCAAAGGGGCGACTGGTTCGTTGTACTTCTGACACACTTTTGAGATATTGCATTTTCGTTATTACTGAACAAAGAATTCCTTTTCGACTTGCAGCAGATCTGGGTATAACACACTCCATTGTTAACGTAAATATATGCACAAAAATAACATAAATTGCGTTTTTGGGCTACATTTTGTCGGTGGAGTTTGTTCTCTCCCTCTCCCTTTCTCCCCACCCTTCACTTCAATTTTAAGTGGGAGTGCAGTTGTATCGAGAAATTCAGCTCTAACGTGTCTCACACAATAGACTGTTTTTGCATTTAAGCACTGTTGCCAGCGATAATATGTACTGTGTTGCTCTCCTCCTCCTATTTCCAATTGGAATATTAACCAACCCCAAGACTTCATCGCGCTGCGTAATGTGAGCCTTCGTCTATGTCTGGAGCCGTTGAGGGAATGTTGACTGTCCAAGGGTCGTGGGGCTCCTGAGGCGTATGTGGCATGGGGCTCGTACATACGCGCAAGGTAACCGTGCGCTTGCGAATGTAGACAACTGTCAGCTGTGTAAAGGATTGAAGCCAATGAAAATTTGTGTCGAACCGGGGCTCGAAAACGGTTTTCCCGCTTGTCACGAACTGTCACCTTACCACTAGGCTGTCCGAGCACGACTCGCGGCCAGACTCAAAATCCCATATGTCGTCAACCACGTGTCTGCAAGGCGAATCCGAGTTAGTCCCGTCCGGCACAAATTTTCATTGTCATTCCTTTATACAGCTGATGGTAGACAATATTGGCAACTGCGAATGCATTTGATGTATTTCATATCGGCTGTAGTCGCGGTCGCAGTGCCTGTATTTTTGGGACATGCAAGCGTGTGCGAACTAACTCTACACCGTAGCTCTGAACGACATAGACACTGCAGTATCGCGTATAAAGCGCGCTTTTGTCGGAGCGCGTGACACCACGCTTCTTGGGAACGGCCCACGGAGCGTCTGTGTGGCGGTGCTTTGTGGAGCGTGTAACGCGGCTGTTGTGGCGACACGGAGACACGCACGAGCGTCCTTTCTGCCTGCCTGCCGCAGTGAAAGCGCCTGCTGCAGAAGAGCGCAGGTAAGAAAGAAGAGAAGCCATTCCTTCCATCTAGCGGAGACGAGATGTGGAGGGAGGGGGAGAGAGAGAGAGAAAGAGAGAGAGAGAGAGAGAGAGAGAGAGAGAGAGAGAGAGAGAGAGAGAACTAGCTATGATAGGTACAGTGTACTACCAAAAAAGCTGCTGTCACGCTAGCACTGTACTGAACGGAATTTCAGAGCAGGGTGCATATGCAGTACATTTAACTGACACTTTCTCCCGTTGCCACCATGTCCGCAGTCAGTGCACAAGGTATACAGTTTAGTTTTTGTGACGGCTTGCTTCCCGTTTCTGTTCGTCTTGTTGTTTACTTTGAAGACTGATTTGACGAGGCTCTCCGTGCTTGTCTTTCCTGTGCAAGCCTCTTCATCTTTGCACAACTACGGCAACCTACATCCATTTGGACCTGCTTGCTGTAAGTCTACCCTCGATCGCCGTCTACAATCCAATCCACGCCGCGCTCGCGACCAGCCCGCACATGCACTACACTTCCCTCCGCTGCAGTACTGTCGACTCCTTTGTGCTTTTAGGTGTATCCTGTCAATCGATCCCTTCTCTTAATCTAGTTGTACCACAAAGTTCTTTCTGCACCGTTAAATTCAGTGCCTCTTCATTAATTACTCGATCTACTCGTGTAGTCTTCAGCACCGTCCTTAAGCATGGCATTTCAAAAGCTTCTGTTATCTTCTTGTGTGTACGCCTTATTTCCATATAAGGGTACACTCCACGCAACTGGTTTCACAAACAGCGCTTTCGTATTTGTTGTTAAAACTTTGGCATTTTCAGAAAAGCCTCTTTCTCTCGCAAGTCTGCATTTTACATGGTCTTCATTTTTGCCATTGTCACCTACTTTGCTGCCCGAACAGCAAAACTCGTCTGCTATTTTCCGTGTCTCATTTTCTTATGTCATTTCTCGAGCTTCGATAAATTTGTTTCGAAAGGCCTTCATTACACTCCTTTCTACTTTTGTCAAAGTTCATTTTATAACCGCTTTTCGAGGCAGTATACATTTTATGAACGATCTTTCAAGTCCTTTGCCGTCATCGACAGAATTAAAATGTCATCGACAAGCCTGAAAGTTTTTTTCTTTTTTTTTTCTCTTCCCGAATTCACCTTCTAAGCTAAATTCCTGTTTGGTATTCTTTACTGCTTGCTTAGTGCACATTGCAACGTCGGCACTATTCTGCAAGCATGATTTGGCGATTGCAATTACACCATTCATCTCTGTAACGAGCAACGTTTGACTGAAGTCGACAGTTTGCTATAATGTTTATTTACAAATACCACCGAAATCCCTAAAAATATAAAACAGGAAACGATAAACGGTGCCTGGGTAAACCGGACAAGGACATAATCCCTAATGTCACTGTGCCTTTAGAATGACGATGGTCCATTCTCAAATTAAGAGTGCAGTTTGCAGAACAGATGTGCCCGTTGTATGTGAGAAATGGAACTGTAGCAATTTCGTGTTTGTTTCTGAATCACACCCTTCGTTGGACGAATTCTGAAGTTGACACGGGTTTGACAGCGACCAGCGCTAGCAGACCTTTGGGAAGCGTTATGTCTGAAAACTGTGCTGTACGTAAAGAACGGTTCCGCAGTCGTTTCTCGGCTCGGTGAGGAGTCGCCTGTGCGCGGTGGACAGGTGTTGAGAGCGGACAGCTGCGCCGCTCGCTGCCAGCGCCTTCCCCGTCACAGCCACGAGCAGCCTCCCAGGACGTTCAGCGGCAGCTGTGTGTGTGGATGCCATGTAACAGGCAGGCCGCTGCCTCCCTGTTCCCCAAGTCGTGAGGAAGTGTTGCCACGTTAGTTATCTTACTTTCTCTCTATTGAAATCAGACTCTCACAGCGCGCACCGTTGGTCAGTAGACATCTCTGGTAGTGAAACTTCCTGGCAGATTAAAACTGTGTGCCCGACCGAGACTCGAACTCGGGACCTTTGCCTTTCGCGGGCAAGTGCTCTACCATCTGAGCTACCGAAGCACGACTCACGCCCGGTACTCAAAGCTTTAATTCTGCCAGTATCCGTCTCCTACCTTCCAAACTTTACAGAAGCTCTCCTGCGAAACTTGCAGAACTAGCACTCCTGAAAGAAAGGATATTGCGGAGACATGGCTTAGCCACAGCCTGGGGGATGTTTCCAGAATGAGATTTTCACTCTGCAGCGGAGTGTGCGCTGATACGAAACTCCCTCGCCCTCTTCTCCCTCCCTCGCCCTCTTCTCCCTCCCTCGCCCTCTTCTCCCTCCCTCGCCCTCTTCTCCCTCCCTCGCCCTCTTCTCCCTCCCTCGCCCTCTTCTCCCTCCCTCGCCCTCTTCTCCCTCCCTCGCCCTCTTCTCCCTCCCTCGCCCTCTTCTCCCTCCCTCGCCCTCTTCTCCCTCCCTCGCCCTCTTCTCCCTCCCTCGCCCTCTTCTCCCTCCCTCGCCCTCTTCTCCCTCCCTCGCCCTCTTCTCCCTCCCTCGCCCTCTTCTCCCTCCCTTGCCCTCTTCTCCCTCCCTCGCCCTCTTCTCTCTCCCTCGCCCTCTTCTCTCTCCCTCGCCCTCTTCTCCCTCCCTCGCCCTCCTCTCCCTCCCTCCCTCGCCCTCCTCTCCCTCCCTCCCTCACCCTCCTCTCCCTCCCTCCTTCGCCCTCCTCTCCCTCCCTCCCTCGCCCTCCTCTCCCTTCCTCCCTTTTTCTCTCTCTTTCTCGCTTTTTCTCTCTCTTTCTCGCTTTTTCTCTCTCTTTCTCGCTTTTTCTCTCTCTTTCTCGCTTTTTCTCTCTCTTTCTCGCTTTTTCTCTCTCTTTCTCGCTTTTTCTCTCTCTTTCTCGCTTTTTCTCTCCCCCCCCCCCATCTCTCTCTCTCTCTCTCTCTCTCTCTCTCTCTCTCTTCCCCCTCCTCTCTCTCTCTCTCTTCCCCCTCCTCTCTCTCTCTCTCTCTCTCTCTCTCTTCCCCCTCCTCTCTCTCTCTCTCTCTCTCTCTCTCTCTTCCCCCTCCTCTCTCTCTCTCTCTCTCTCTCTCTCTTCCCCCTCCTCTCTCTCTCTCTCTCTCTCTCTCTCTTCCCCCTCCTCTCTCTCTCTCTCTCTCTTCCCCCTCCTCTCTCTCTCTCTCTCTCTCTCTCTCTCTCTCTCTCTCTCTCTCTCTCTCTCTCTCTCTCTCTCTCTCTCTCTCTCTCTCTCTCTTCCCCCCTCCTCTCGCTCTCGCTTCCCCCCCTCCTCTCGCTCTCTCCTTGAACCTTGTTTATTGTTACTGCAAATAAAAGCTTGAATGGGAATTGAAGTATCTTAAAATGAGCAGGTAAATCAGTTGGGGTCATTAGTATGTGGTGTATGGAAAGCACGTCTCCAGCTGCTGGATTTCTGAGTATAGAGAATGACGAAATTTTGCGCGATTCAGGTTCCGTAGGACCGGTAGTGTACTAATCAGAAGTCTGTAATCCATAAATACACATCTCCTTATTACTGAGAAATCCGACTGCAAGAAAAAAAATCAGCATATTTTTGTGCCAGATCACAAATTGTCTGATGGTTGCAACGCGCTGCTGTCGTTAAAACTGACTGCACGGGAGGAAAGGTAACTGCTCATTTTCACAGCACAGAATTTTATTGCTCGCAGACAGTTTAACAGAAAGCCTGTACATTGTTATTTAAAAACACACACAGTTTTTATCCATCTGAAATGTTTATTAGAGTATCTGTAAAAATTAGAAGTTAAACGGTCAAGAACTTTCCGAGATTTGTGCATATCATAGTAAAATCATGCTGGGTTATATATGCTTTGAAAGACGTACAATGTGTTTGCGATACATATATCAAAGGATCGATAAATAAACGTTCATTTAACAACAATTCCGTATTATACATCGATTATACCTACCACTGTTATTTTTTATGTTGCCACTGGCACTATCCGAAGAATGGTTTGTTGTACAGGTAAAACTTTTTTGCAAGTCTAGGGAAAATAGTTAATCTGAAAGGCATTGCGGGGCAGATTTTATTGCTGGTTACGCTAAGGAAGTGTGGAAAACTCGTGAAAAGCGCATCTTATTCGAATGGCATTCGTTACATCTAGTTATTTAGTAAAATGTTGCGAAAGGTGAACAAAATTGTTGCGTGCTACGCTTAAGCCAGGCACACACGGAGTCAGTTTACACGTATAGGACAGAGGATGAATGTGAGCGACGTACTTAAACTCTCTCTAAAGTGTAACCGAGACAAGTTTCCGCTTAGTATGGCTCCGTCACTTACGCAGTCGGTGCCGGACGCAGTAACTTTCGCAGTGCAAACAGCCAGCCCGTTGTTTGGGATGCTCGCTTACTAATTGGTTTATCGCAGTTGCTAACCGCGGCCATTAGAAGCCAGCGTCACAGCGCTTCTCTCAGAGCGGGCAGCCAGTAAACACACTTAATTATTTGGCCACGACACGAGGCGGTAACGCTGTGGGCAGGCGCTGTTTGAAACCATCAGTTACAGTACTAAACCAGAGGGTGACGTTCTTCGTATGACACCATGCTGCCGCGATGCCGCACCGAATGCTGCCTGACAAGCGGAAGTCACCGTCCACTGGGTGGTCAAAGTGTCTCGATCCATTTCTAAGAAATAGTAAATCCATTTGTATAATACACATGTATGTTTGTTAGTCTATATATACGTTTTAACCGCTCTTCAATATGGCCTCCATCCATTTCGTAGCGTCGGTCTCATCATTGAAGAACAGGCGTCAATACATGCTGAAGCATGTCTTGTGAAATGGCCAACTCTGCATCCCGGGCTCGAATTCTTTCATTCATCCTGGAGATCCCTTACTTTTGTTTGGTACAGCCTTGGCTTGTACCCCCAAGCGAAGAAATCGCAGCGTGTCAAAGACGGTAAACGCAATGGCCACAGTGTTGGGAACATCTACCCATCCATCCGTTGGTGAATCTTCGGTTTGGTACTCCCTTATTATGAGAGCAAAATGAAGTGTGTTCCATCCTGCTGGAACGTGTCAGCGTTGTCGTGTTACTGAAGCTGTGGTTCCAAGAGTTGCTCCAGCATATTAAAGTAAAATGTTTCATAAACTGTAGTCTTTGTGAATCCAAGCCACACATTCACTTTTGGTGTGTCTCATTGCCACCCGATGGTAGCAGGAGGGGACTCTTTACCCCATATGCGGCAAATATATTCGTTAGATTTTCCACCGTTGTTGAATGTGGCCTCATACGTACACAAATTGTAATCCATGATGTGTTCGTTGTGTGCAGCTTCTATCACATCATAACACACAGCTTGGCGAGCTGCGTATTCTTGGTGGTACAACTTGTGAAGCATCTGAATCTGGAACGCTTTTTACTTTAGTGTACGGTGTAAAACTTTTAGTATCGTTCATTTTGGCACATCCAACTCTTGAGTGTTAACGACGAATAGATTGATTCCGCCTTGTGTCGATTGCTTGTCGAATTACGCTCTGGGAAAATCATGTACAGCAAGAGACTGTTCGGTAAATTAATCGGTTTCCAGTCCTTTGAAATATATTGAAAAGTAACCGAATGCTTGCTGTTAATGGCTTGTGAAGTATCGGAGTGAACTCCTGGTCTACCCCCAAATAAGATAAACTGCGGAATAGTTCACTAGCAACTACCACACTATCTTTTATCGTACAAACTTTTCGTGATCATTCAGGAAAAAGCACGCCCAGTTTATCACAGAAAAATAATATACTTTTGTATTATGTAAATCAACAGTTATTTCTTGGAAATGGATCGTTACTTTATGATAATTCAGTGTCATATATAACTGTCACTCTGTGTGCAGGCCGATGTACATTTGCAAGTAACATGCGCGCCAAGCCACAGATAATAGATAGTCCTACGCGTATGCAATTTGGCCGATAGTCGTTTGTTAGTTTGGCATTACTACCCCAGTCTGTTCCCATCTGTGCGTTTCAGTTCCTCTGAAATGTCCAATGTTTTGTGGTGTACAGGAGAAAAATAAACTGCGTTCACTGAATAACAAACAACATTGCGAGACGTTACGCCTACGGCCAGTCAGCGCACAGAGTCACGTTTGCTGCCGAAGGGGTGGCCTGGTGACAGGCGCCGGTTCCTGTAACTTTGACGCTCAGTAGCCTCGTTGGATGACGTGTCCATGTACGGGTTCCTATAATCGATTTGTTCCTCAGGACACACTCCACAACCTCTCGAAGTTCGTCGTAACATTTTTGAAACACCCTGTAGATACTCCCAGCTCTGCAGGCGAGTTGTGCCGGGTCTCTTAGTGCAGCTGTAGTTATTACATTAAATATGTGGCCTTAGGTAGCGACTGCCCGAGGCCAGGGCAAATACGTACAACTGCACTGCACAGAAGCGTTGATTTTTCAACTCCGTGATTTGGAGGTAGCACAGAATTCCGTGGGGCGCCACCCGTCGTTTCCGCTACTGAAATTTAAGGCAGCGAATTATGTTGGGTCCGGACGCCCCGAAAGTGTAACCAGCCAGCCACCGCTTTAATGTATGTGAGAAACACTGCCAGTCATCTTTATTGAGCATTAGTGCAATTCAGCAACATTTCGCCGCTGTAGATTGATCGCAAAATTGCCTTGCTCCGTGCCAGATCTTTAAGTAACATTCACTAACCCAGTCACACGTAACGTATGTGTTTTATGAACTGATTTCGCTAATGATGTTTCATCTTTTCGATCACTGGAAGTGACCCTGATTTGGTCAGTCGACTGAAACTGATCAATAGTGTGCCGGAACTGGTGGCCACATCCCTCAGGAAAGCGCGCAAGAGCGCTGTTGGCAAGAGTGGTTGTCTGTGAGAGCAGTTAAGTCGGTTACAAATAGCAAAAGAATTTGCGTAATAGCCTGCCACTGTCCATTAGCTGAGCTGCAACTGTTGGGCAAAAGTATGGAAACGCCGCGAGAAAGACAAGCTTCAACGTAAACGCAGATGCTAATGTAGTGGCTAATCTCGTAGCCAAGGGAGCCGAAGTGTTCGGTGTATCAAGGGGCACCATATCGAAGATTTATACGGCATACAGGGAAAGCGGAAAAGCATCACCCGCTGAGTCACAACGGACCGAAGTGTGTGCTGAGTGATCGTGATAGGCGGCCATTGATGAGGATTGCGACGAAAAATAAGAGGACAACAGTTGCAAGACTCGCTGCAGAGGTGAATGCCGCACTCACGGACTGTGTCAGCACCAGAACAACGCGAAGGGAGTTCTAGAAACAGAGAATTGCAGGGGGCGAGCTGGAATTCCTAAAATATACATCAGTGATGCAAATGCTTGTGACAGGAAAACGTGGTGCCAAGTCGTAAAACCTGGACCGTGGAGCAATGGAAGAACGTCAAGGTCGGTTGAATCTTGTTTGAAACTTTTTTCGTTTTCTGGACTCCATCCCAAGCGTACGATGTAGTTTGCTTGCCGCCAAGAATCTAACATGACGAGGCATTCATATCGTGGTATTCTATGGGCCCGTGGTCGCTCAGCAAGGTCTCATTACTGCCAAGGGCCATTTTGACTGATCAGCTCCACCGCATGCTACAGTAGTTGCTCTCCAGTGGTGATTCTGTGTTCCAGATGACCGGTCCCCTGTTCACGCAGCTTGTATCGCCCAGGACTGGTTTTGTGTGCACGAGGTGAACTGTCGCATCCGCTCCTGATCACCACAGTCACCAGGTCTCGATGTTGTCGAGTCTTTGTGGTTTACTTTCGAGAGAGAGGTTCGTGATTACTATCCCCCTCCATCATCGTCACCTGAACTTGTCAGTATTTTGCAGGAATAGTACTATTAAAATTCCATTGAAAACCATACAGGGCCTACATTTATAAATTCCGAGACAACTGGAAGCTGGTTTTGAATGCCATCGGATTTCCTACACCGTATTAGGCATGGTAATGTGTGGTGCTTTTGGTGTTTCAATATTTTTGTCCACCTCTGTACCTCGCTACAGTGTGTATGGAAGCATATGCTATGGGGAGTGGTGTCATCTCAGCTCTTGCGAAGCATATTGGATTGCTTATTCGCTAGCCGTGACATTTGCACTGTCTTTAGATAGAAATAACGAAGGAAGGCAAGTACATTCGGATTGAATGTCAACTTGACGACTAGCTCATTAGAAACAGAGCAGAAGCTCGAGTAGGGGATATAGGTGGAGAAAGGGAAGTGGAGAAACGGAACAGACTTGTGCTCTTTTCTAGAGGTACCATCCTGACGTTCTCGTTCACTGTTTAAGGGAGTTAGTGAAATATTAATCTGGATGGCTAAACAGTAACTTGAGTTGTGCTCCTCTCGGAAGCAAGCCCAATGTCGGCCTAACCAGAGTCTTGCCGAGATTGGTGTTTGTGGACACACAGTTATATATACGGTCTTTTTTCTGATATACAGTCCTAGTCACTAAAAAGTTTTTCTTAGTTTACAAGTAACGAGGGACAGGAAGTGAAGCCTTGTTTCTTCTCGCAGAAGTCACTGGGGAACCGTTCGTCTTTTGACTTTCGTTTAATCCACTCAGCTAGACTTCGATTCACGAAGTGAAAAAAGTTGAAAGATACTTACACGGACAGTCACACTCACACTCTCAAATAATGCTTACCTTGGTTATCAGCATAGTAACTACACAGGGCGACAATTACTGAACTACCTGAAATAAAATCGTCATAACTTCTGAACGGTTTGCGTTAAGGCGTTCAAACTGCACCGTTGGCCGCGGCGCATGATGACATGATGGTAATTAGTATGCGGGTTCATGGTTTCTTTTAGCGATTAAGTCCACATTCATTTGAAAGGGTATGTCAGTTAGCAGAATTGGGTCATTTCGCGATCGAGAAGTCTCTTCACCCTCAACGGGTGACTGTGGTGTGCAGTGTCCAGTCACGAAATAATCGGCGCGATATTCCTTGTTGGCGCAGTTACTACCGAACGGTATGTGGAGGTTATGGATGATGATTTCGTCCTCATTATCCAAAGTGACCCCGATTTCGACAAGATGTGGTTCATGCAAGACGGAGCTCTCGACCCCATCGAAGTAGGAGAATATTTGATGTCCTGGAGGAGCACTTTGGGGACTGTATTCTTGCTCTGGGGTACCCAGGGGCGACTGGCATGGGCCTCGATTGGCCGCCATATTCTCCGGATCTAAACACATGCGACTCTTTTTTTTTGGGGGGGGGGGGGGGGGGGTTATTAATAGACAAAATGTACAGCAATAACCCCAGAAGCATTGCCGAACTGAGAACAGCCATTCAGGAAGTCACCCACAGCATCTATGTTCCGACATTTCAGCGGGTCATGCAGAATTTCGCTATTCGTCCTATCTACATCATCGCCAATGACAGCA
The DNA here is from genome assembly GCF_023897955.1 of Schistocerca gregaria. Lineage (NCBI taxonomy): Eukaryota > Metazoa > Arthropoda > Insecta > Orthoptera > Acrididae > Schistocerca > Schistocerca gregaria. Next base: position 809,394,556 of record NC_064921.1, on the reverse strand, counting down.
GGCATATCGAACATGTCATAACGTAAATAGTAATATATGTATGATGTTCACATGTCGAATAAAGTGTGCGCGCGCCGTAGTTTGTAGCTAATTTACTTTTTTTCATATAGTTGAATAATTGTCTCTCTCTATCATATGTTCAACCGCTAAAAGTTGTGTGTAGTTATACAGTCACATATCATGCTTTGTGAGTAGCGTTTTCATTCCGGGGGCAGTTGCTGTTCACGAAGCACTAAACACTGCAGGAAATGGATTGTCACGTGGTCTCGCAATGGGTAGCCTAAAATGATGATACAGGTGTCTTCCTCCTCTCCGCATTCACATAGGGTTGAATCAGTCAGTCAGTTGTAGCCGACAGGGGTGTTGTTGGAAACGTCTGTGGTTGAAGCGAACGTGGAACATGGTGCTAGAAAGTTCCTACTGTACATACGGAGTTCAGAGAAGCATTGTAGTAGAGCTGCACATGTATGTGCGATAGGCGGCACTTACTGTTCAACAATGTTCTGATCTGCCGGCGCACCACTTGCAGAATGTTCGAGTAAGGAACACCCTCGTATGTGTTTGTCCCAAGATGGATAGTAATCAGCGAAAGTGTCAACAGCTTCATTGCCCGTGATACCGTACTGCATCTTTACCCACATCTTAGTGATTTTCTTGTCACGGTTCGGTAGTTCTGCAGTTAGGTATATAATCTGGTACTCCATGTTTTATCATTCACAGCATGATTCCGTATGAGCAGCAGTGCCGATCGCGTGTCTGTCAAGTTAATATTATACAGGATTATTCTAAATGATGGGCCTATTTTCGAAAGTTCGTATGTATTAAAATACAAATCCAAAATGAACAAGCTTTATACCAATGAAAAGAGGAAGATTCAAAGTTTTTGGCGGACAGCGGCGGGGGAGGGGGGGGGGGGGGCGTCGATGATGATTTCAGAAGGGGCCGGTAAATTTCGAGCGGCAATAGGGCCATCATTCCGTTTCACTGTCAGTAGTGAGTGAGATGGTGCAGTGCAGCGGGCATTTCGTACCGAATTCGGTATTAAACCACCAACTTGCAAAAACATTAGCCGTTGGTTTAAGTAATTTAAACAGACTGGGAGTGTATGCAAAGGAAAAAGCACAGGCCGATCGTGTGTGTCAGAGGATGGTGTCACACGGATTCAAGAAACTTTTGGGCACAGTCCCAGTAACTATACCAATAGAGCGAGTCGAGAACTTGGAAGACCCCAACCATCTGTACGGAAAGTTGTGAAACGGCGTTTGCTGTACAAGCCCTACCGATTACAACCTCTGCAAGGTCTCAACCCCAATGACAAAGAGAAGCTCTCACATTTTGTGGTTAAGTGCTAGCAAAGATGGAGGATGACGCATTTGTACAGCGTGTAATTTTTAGCGATGAAACGACGTTCGACCTTAGTGGAAAAGTCAACAGACATAATGTTCGCATATGGGGTTTTGAAAATCCACTTTCACCATTGGAACACAAGAGGTTCACCAAATATCAGTTTGTTCTGTGCAGTATTCAGTACAAAGATTTACGTACTATTTTTCTTTGGAGAAAGAACTGTAACGGGAATCACGTACCTGGACATGTTGGAACAATGTCCGTTCCCTCAAGATATAAAAGATTCCCAGGACTTCATTTTCCAACAGGATGGAGCTCCGTTCCATTGTCACAGTGATGTACGAGGCTTTTTGAACGAGTCCCTTTCTCAACGCTGGATCGGTCGCAGGGTACTTGAGGACCTAGCTCTGCATTTCTGGCCACCGAGATCTCCTGATCTCACCCCCTGCGACTATTTCGTATGGGCTTATGTGAAGGAAAGTGTTTACGTCCCGCCTATACCAACCGTTCTGAACGATCTGCGGAACCGGATCACTGCTGCCGTGCACTCAGTAACGGCAGATACGCTTTCGCGTGTGTGGGACGAATTTGGCTACCGCTGCGATGTTTGCCGTGCAGCCAACGATGACCACATTGAATATTTACAAGATTTATCACATTTATAATGATTAAAAACTAATTAATTACAAATTATTAAATTTATTAAATTGCTATCAAATATTATTAAAAAACTTTGAAACTTCCTCTTTTCATTTGTATAAAGCTTGTTCATTTTGGAGATGCACTTGAATAAACATGAAGTTTTGAAAATGGGTGCATCATTTAGAATAACCTTGTATATTTATGTAAGCCTAAGTCGCTCTAGTGTTGCAGTGAGTTCCACTGTAAGCACCCGAGATTTCGGAGGCATTTATATTTAGCCACAATGGCGCGCCTGTTCGCCAAAATATGCACTTCTAACGCTACCGGAAGTATGTGATCCATCTTAGTATACTGCTCCATTTATTCGCACGGACTTCTTTGCGCTGTTCTTAAGAGCTGCAGGCTGATTTATGACTAGCGACATGGAGTTGTCCATTGTGTCGAACAGAAAGCTAGTGTTGTTGCAGTTAAACTGCGGTGGTTTTCCACAAATCGTCTATAATACTGGTGTTCAAAGCACGGCTGTATCATTGCGAGTGTCGCATCAGACTGGGGTATTTGTGTCTTCCAGACGCTCGGTGCGAGGAGCTAACGTAGGGGTTGGACTGCGTTAAGACAGGGTAGTCTGAGGCGGTAATGGAGCGGGTGGTGGGCTGACTGCCGACTTCTAATTTCGTGCGCCGCTGCGCCGTCACGCCATTGTCATGGAGATGGCCGTCTGGGCGCGCGACCTTGCGCGGAGCTCGCCTGCCGCCGGAAACTGGAGCGGGCGGAGCGGCTTCCACGTACCTGCCGGCTCGTCTCCCCCTGTACAACCGCCGGCAATCGCACCAGTCTAAATAAATACTGCACACGGTGCCTTCCGTGTTTCATTAACAACGCCATAGGGCATTGGTTGGTCAGATACAGTCCGTGCTTTCCTATCCACATGATGCAATTTCGTACTTCCAAATGCATTTTTGTGACTTATGGTTTCAGCTACACAATCCAGCAGATCTCACGTACGACTATTATGCGTAATACTCTCATTATTTCACCAAATCGCATTCCTGCCACTCAATTAAAAAAAAAGTAATCGCAGAGCGTTCCAGCACGAATGGGAGTTCTCTGTAGGAGAAACTTCCAATTTGCATTTGAAAGCCTGCGACTTTGGAACGGATACGAATTATCTTTTCCATCTGACGGAAACGTAAGTTGCTGAGCCCTGCTCTATTTTCTGTACGCTAGTTCATGACTTGCTCGGAGCAGAAAGATGGAGTCTCTGTGTCGAAGTTCACTGATTGCCTATTGCTGATCCTTTTAAACTAGGCCATGTTAAAGCTACAGTGTGCAGAGCATGGCGGAAGCTACTTCGTACCAATATTAGCGATTTCGTGCTCTATTCCACTTGCGTATTTTGGGCCACAGCAAAAGACGAAGGTAGTGTAGTACTGCTCCGATGACTGATAAGTATTGCTGCATGATGGTAGCAGACAGACAGCATAGCTAAACGTCTTGAAAATGAGGCTGCCGATACAGACAACGGACATGGTAAACGCTTGTTGGCTTCTTCTTCCTTGGCGACTAGCGCCATCTGCTGTTGCCACGCAGCAGCGCTAGTGAGTCGCTGCTGAAGTACTCTGATATATTAATCAGAATTATCCACCATCCTACTGAAAACAAAGTCTAGGCGCACTCAAAGAATGACTAATTTAGATATCGCAAAAATTTGTGATCGCCGTCATCGATATTGACTAAATCTTTTTCGAATACCTGTTCCCGTTGACGTCAACATGCTCGAGAGATACGAGCGTAGACTGCAGAGGCAGAATAATTGCTATACATCAGGACAAAAATCGCGGTGACTGATTTGTGGGAATATATATATATATATATATATGTGTGTGTGTGTGTGTGTGTGTGTGTGTGTGTGTGTGTGTGTGTGTGCGCGCGTGCGTCCCAGTAAACTACGTATGGTGAATATTCGACACTGCTCTAAAGAACAGAAAGAAGACCTACAGTGTTGCTATATCTGAATTCTTGCCAAAATTCTTAGTAAAACTTGATCGTAAAATAAACCGACAAACCGTTCATGTGGATTTGCAGTTCACTCCGTGCCAGTTATACATTTTGTTGAGAGTTAATGGTGCAGCAAATTGCGGATATGGGAGAGACAGTGGCAGGGTGACTGGCAGGTCCGTGCGTGAGTCATGGCTGCAGATAAAGGCCGTGCCTGCAGTTAAACGCTGGGCTCGGCGACTGGCAGCTGCGCCTAATGGGATTGCTTGTTAGCCTGTGCCGCGGCAGGACATCCACGTCCCCGCGCTATGTCTTCTATTTAGAAGATACCTATACAGTTTCTGAAAATGAGCGATTCTCTCTCTGCTCTGTGGTTCGAAGAAGAGGCTCCGTGCAGTAGTTCTGAGACCTCTGCCGTCATTATTTCTCTCTTCCGTCGCGATGCCGGGTTGGCGGAAGGAAATGGCAAATTATGTACAACAGCCAGGACTCGGCACAGAGCACAAACTGGTTGCCGACTCCCCACCCGTCTGCCCGTCCTCCACAGCACTGCCCCGTTCGTTGGCGAGTAGGTCGTTTGAGAGCTGTGTGCATGAAGGAGGCGCAGCGTTCCGAGTCGTTTCGGTTTATGTTTTTTCAAATGCGATAAACTGCATGAGGTCGCCCGCCTGATAAGCCTGAGTAAGGCACGAGCAGCGCGAGGTGGTGCGTCCGGCCGTGGTCGCCTCTACCGGAACCCGACTTGGAAACCTCCCATTTCGCAAAAGCGAGAACGAGGCCAAGACAGGGAGGGGGAATGTGCAACTAGAACAGAAGAGGCACGGACCTCGCCGCTGTTAAACTGTCAAATTTACCTGTGCCTATTATTATATCAGAAGCAATGTAGTAACGCGCAGTGTAACGTTCATGCAGTCTGGCGAATCCTCCTCCGCGTTATTTCCAACAACAGGCGAGTGTATAATACGTGCGACCGCCAACGCTGCTTACGATCCTGGCTGTCTCGTGCCAACGGTGAAGAATTTCGAAGGATGTTAGGGTTAGAATTTCAGAAAGCCACATAGTAATTGTATCGAACAACATCTGAGAAATGGCTAAGTGATTCATTCTCAGGATTGTTTTGACATTAGGATACTTTGTCGATATGGCAGTTTGGCACGAGTGACTCAAATCTACAGCTTTTTGCATCCAGTTATCTTCGCTTGTCGCCTGTCGAAGGTCACCTCAAAGACAACTTTGGCTGGAAAGGTTTCAGGAATCCGGACTACGTTTCCTGTCCAACTGAAGTCTGCCGCATTATTTTCTGGCTGTTGGATGTATAACATGTGTAGCAAGCGCGCCTCCAGAAATTGCCCGTGTAGCCTGTAGCAGAGCGCGCTAGCTTCTGAGACCGAGGGGTCAGCCAGACGCAGATCGAACCAGCGCAGCTGATTAACGGCGATTCACAGACACGTGGCGAACACGACTTCTCTGCCCCTGGTTGTGTGACGGTTTTGGCGACAAGAAGAGCACCAGGGCGTCAAGTCAGATAAACTTCAACAGCACACCACGAACGACAGGGTAAACGCTGGGAGGAATGGGGAGGGGGGGGGGGGGGTGCATGCAACATCAAATCGGAAAGTGTGAAGTCGTTATTTGCAACAGATTCGCAAGTAAGCGAGATACTACAAGTAACTCGAAATATAGTTTTCACTCATTAAAACGAAAAGCACACAGTCATGAAGAAATAAATTCTCAGTTCATAATTTTCGTCTGAAGATAATTTATAGCTCGTCAATGAATTCGATGGGATGGTACAAAAAAAAAAACTGCGCCATTATTTTGCAAACGACCAGGTAGTATATTAACGGTAAGTGGGTGTGAATGGTGGAGAGCGGTTGTCAGACGGTGGCTCCCGCAGTTGGCATGGTCGACAGTGATTAGCCGTGTACTGTAGGTTTTACGTAACAAGTGTCGAGTACGCGTAGGGTCTCGAGAGGCGGCCAGGCTGTCGCAAGCTGCTTCCGTTGTCGTAAGCGCCAGCCGGTCGTCGGTCTGAAATAGAGTAGCTGCCTGCGACACGGCCGGCTGACAGCGCCGGCGCTCCGTCCCGCGCGGACAGATTATTGTGGCGGCGGGCAAGGACCTCGCGAGGGAGAAGCACGTCATGTGCGAAAGGCCGCGGCGGCAGTGCGAGTGAGTGGCGGCGAGTGTGTCACTGCCCGGTGCCTGCCCAAGAGTATAAACAGCCTCCGTGCGGTTTATCTTGGGAGGTTTGTGGGTGGGGGCAGTCTAGTACGGACATTGAAGTAGCTCAAGACGTGCCACAGGTAAACTTAGCACCCTGGATACTCATCATTGTATGCGTACACAACATGTGTAGCAGATAGCACCAGATTTAAAATTACTTCGGAAAAACTCTGTTGGCAGTAAACTGTGTGATAGAAGAAAATAGCTTGCATAACACGCCAGACGTGGCAAAAGAAAAGGCTACAAGAAATAACGTCCATTGTTACAAGCTTGCAATCGTAAAATGCTCAGCCCCACGAAACGGTAACTTTTTAACAACATTCTCTGTGAATTGAGAAGTCAGCACTGCGAGTTGGTCACGGCTGTATCGACAATCATACTCTGCAAACCACTGTAAAATGCATTGAACTTTACCCGGGAACGTAACTTGCCTGACCTTAATCAGTTTTCTGCCCTGCTGCAGTAGTTCTCGCTTTAACCCGCGCGGTTGGATTAAATTTGTCACTAGTAATGCAGCTGCTGTTACTACAGAACTAATAAATGCTCTGAAGGAAGATTCCACAATTGGCTGGCCGGCCGCGGTGGCCGTGCGGTTCTGGCGCTGCAGTCCGGAACCGCGGGGCTGCTACGGTCGCAGGTTCGAATCCTGCCTCGGGCATGGGTGTGTGTGATGTCCTTAGGTTAGTTAGGTTTTTAGTAGTTCTAAGTTCTAGGGGACTTATGACCTAAGATGTTGAGTCCCATAGTGCTCAGAGCCATTTGAACCACAATTGGCTTGGAAAATGTGCACTGTTAACAATTCATACGCTGCCTTGTAGCAACGTTCGACCGCAGTCTCTTCAAAAGCAAAACAGTAATACAGCAGGACCTCAGGAGTGGAAAGGTCACTCGAAAACGCAGTTCGAGATTCCACAGAAAGAAATGTAATTCGCTCCTCGCTCGGTTGTAAGGATTCTAGCTACGGAGCACTTACACCCTCAATAAACTGAAACACGGCTAGAAAACCGTAAAGTGAACAACTAGACCTAGTCGATTCTCTTTCGGGTTGTTTGGCCGAAGATGGGCAAGGCGAGGGGCAGTCTGTTTGGTGGCGATACTGTGGTGGTACGCGGAGGTGTGGAAGCTGAGCGACTGAAGGAGGATACAAAATGACTTGGACAGAATTTCCAGTAGGTGTGATGAATGGCAACTAGCTCCGAGTATAGAAAAAATGTAAGTTAATGCGGATGAGTTGGGAAAAACAAACCTGTAATGTCCGAATACATCATTAGTAGTGATCTGCTTGACACAGTCACGTCGTTTAAATATGTGGGCAAACCAATATGAAATGGAACGAGCGTGGCGCCGGAAAACACTCCCCGACACCGGAAAGTCCTTGGTCCCTTAGTCGGCCTACCAGAGCCCGACCAGAACCCACAGAGTGTCGCGGCGGGAACACCGACCCATCACCTCGAAGTTGGAAAAAACACCCCCGAAGCTTGAAACTGGCGTTCGAGTCTTCTAAAGCCACGATTTGGCTGGCAGTGATGTGTTACATTATAACGGACGGAATGCCCCTCTGTACTTTCCTCTAGTATTTCACATTTAATGCTCCTGAAACACGACTGTCCTCCATTACAGTGACGTCTCACGAATTCCGAATAATTGAGGCGAGTCGCAATCCGAATTAGAGAAATATTGTCTAAAATAGTTACCTGAAGCTACAGTTAGGAATATAAGTGTGTGTATCGGTCAAATAAAACCTAGACACCGAGCGAGGTGGCGCAGTGATTAGCTCACAAGATTCGTGTCTCCTGCCATCCTGATGTAGGTTTTCCGTGATTTCCCAAAATCACTTCAGGCAAATGCCGGAACTGTTCCTTTGAAAAGGCACTGCCGAATCCCTTCCACATCCATCCCGCATTCGAAAGGACCGATGTCCTTGTTGATCCCCTCCCCCAAAACAACCAACCAACCAACCAAAATCTACACGAAATGTTCTGCTGTGTCAAATACTAGGCAGTACACACTGATGAGCGAAAACATTACGACCACCCGTTTAGTAGCATATTGGTCGTCCTATGGAACGCAATGCAGCAGCGATTCTGCGCGGCATAAATTCGGCAAGTCGTTGGTAGTTTCCCAGACGTGTGTGGCGCTAGATGTCTTCGCGTATATAACACGTTTCCTGTAAATTGAGGGCCGCTGCTGCATGGGCGTAAAGCTAGCGCCTGATAGCGTCCCAGATGTGTGTTACTTCGGGCTCCGAAGGTCATTAACTTGGGTTTACTGTCATGCTCCTGTAAACATTTACCACGGTTCTGACCTTGTGGCACACACTGTTACCCTGACGCCTGGTGCCATCGCCATGAAATGAAGCAAGTGGTCCGCAATAACGTTGACGTCGTCCACACCTGTCACAGTGCCTTCCATTACTGCTACAGGCCCCACGAAAGTCCTGCGAATGTCCCTCTTAACACAGTAGTGCCTCCATCGGACTGCGCCCGTGAAGCGGTCAGTGTTTCAAGCAGCTGTTCGTCTGGATGAGAACGTATGCACACACGACCGTTAACATACTGTGACAAGAAATACGATTATCCGACCAGGTGTCACGGTCCCATTGACCGATGGTCGACGTTCAACTATCACGTGTCACTGCAGTCATAATTGACGATGTTGTTGCGTCAATATGGCAATATGTAGAGGGGCGTCTGCCGTGGAGCCCCATGTTCAGTCGTGTACGCTGAACGTTATGCTTCGAAGCACGTGCTCCTGAACCAGTATTGTATCCGTTGTCAAATCTGGTTCAAAATGGTTCAGATGGCTCTGAGCACTATGGGACTTAACTTCTGAGGTCATCAGTCCCCTAGAACTTAGAACTACTTAAACCTAACTAACCTAAGGACATCACACACATCCATGCCCGAGGCAGGATTCGGACCTGCGACCGTAGCGGTCGCGCAGCTCCAGACTGCAGCGCCTACAACCGCTCGGTCACTCCAGCCGGCGTCAGATCTGTGGTATGCTGGCCCGACGAGTGCGAAACCCCCGCACAGCGGCTGTCGTCTAGGTCCAAGCGTTAAGAGGCGCTCCTTAAGTTTGCTAGCGCTGCTGACGCCACCTCAGCACTAGGTGCGGGCCTTAGCCCACGCGGCAGCCTAGAGTGTGCCCGCAGCCGCGCTATGAAGCTAGCAAGTACCGCTGGGACCGGGACCTCGGTCATGTCCCGACTGCGCTGTCCTATTTATCATCGCACTCATAATTGTTTCGTTTCCTGATATACCTGCGTGTAGGTTCTTGGTTTCGTTCACTCCCCGGGCTTGCCGTGTTGTTTTCGTTGTCCGTCCATTGCTGCTGTTGTCTTTCCGTGTTTATCGGCGACTGACCGTCGACGCCCTCGGCCGGTCGGCCAGTGTACGATTCCGATAAAGTCTGCCACAGGTCGCCGCCAATTGAGCTTTACAGATACGACAAGCTTCCGACTGACACATTCTGTGCTGAGGCTTGGACTTCCAACAACTTGTCACCTAGTCGTGGTTTCAGCACCCTTCAAGCAATCCCCAAACTGGTTCACAATAGTAGCCAACGAACAGCCGACAATTGCCGTTTTCGATACGTTCTTTCCTTGGCGCTGTGCTATAACAATCTTACCTTTGTCGGTGACTTGTGTGAGTGGATTCCTCCATATTCGGCCTATATCGTCGTCAGAATGATTCATCTTTTGCTTCATTTCCTTTTATATAGTTTCTTTGGTGCGGCACGTTGCAACAAGGGCACCATTGTTGCTGAGGGCATTGCCCATAGTGTTCTGTGTTTAATTTAAACGCAGCTAATGTTGTTGTTGTTGTTGTTGTTGTTGTTGTCTTCACTCCTGAGACTGGTTTGATGCAGCTCTCCATGCTACTCTATCTTGTGCAAGCTTCTTCATCTCCCAGTACCTACTGCAGCCTACCTCCTTCTGAATCTGTTTAGCGTATTCAGCTCTTGGTCTCTCTCTACGATTTTTACCCTCCACGCTGCCCTCTAATACTAAATTGGTGATCCCTTGATGCCTCAGAACATGTCCTACCAACCGATCCCTTCTTCTGGTCAAGTTGTGCCTCAAACTTCTCTTCTCTCCAATCCTATTCAATACTTCCTCATTAGTTATGTGATCTACCCATCTAATCTTCAGCATTCTTCTGTAGCACCACATTTCGAAAGCTTCTATTCTCTTCTTGTCCATGTTTCACTTCCATAAATGGCTACACTCCATACAAATACTTTCAGAAATGACTTCCTGACACTTAAATCTATACTCGATGTTAACAAATTTCTCTTCTTCAGAAACGATTTCCTTGCCATTGCCAGTCTGCATTTTATATCCTCTCTACTTCGACCATCATCAGTTATTTTGCTCCCCAAATAGCAAAACTCCTTTACTACTTTAAGTGTCTCATTTCCTAATCTAATTCCCTCAGCATCACCCGACTTTATTCGACTACATTCCATTATCCTCGTTTTGCTTTTGTTGATATTTATCTTATATGATGTTATCTTATACCCTCCTTTCAAGACACTGTTCATTCCGTTCAACTACTCTTCCAAGTCCTTTGCTGTCTCTGACAGAATTACGATGGCATCGGCGAACCTCAACATTTTTATTTCTTCTCCATGGATTTTAATACATATTCCAAATTTTTCTTATGTTTCCTTCGCTGCTTGCTCAATATACAGATTGAATAACATCGGGGAGACAGTGCAACCCTGTCTCACTCCCTTCCCAAGCACTGCTTCCCTGTCATGTCCCTCGACTCTTATAACTGCCATCTGGTTTCTGTACAAATTGAAAATAGCCTTTCGCTCCCTGTATGTTACCCCTGCTACCTTCAGAATTTGAAAGAGAGTATTCCAATCAACATTGTCAAAAGCTTTCTCTAAGTCTACAAATGCTAGAAACGTAGGTTTGCGTTTCCTTAATCTAGTTTCTAAGATAAGTCGTAGGGTCAGTATTGACTCTCGTGTTCCAATATTCCTACGGAATCCAAACTGATCTTCCCCGAGGTCGGCTTCTACTAGTTTTTCATTCGTCTGTAAAGAATTCGCGTTAGTATTTTGCGCTTGTGACTTATTAAACTGATAGTTCGGTAATTATCACATCTATCAACACCTGCTTTCTTTGGGATTGGAATTATTATATTCTTCTTGAAGTCTGAGGGTATTTCGCCTGTCTAATACATCTTGCTCACCAGATGGTAGAGTTTTGTCAGGACTGGCTCTCCCAAGGCCGTCAGTAGTTCTAATGGAATGTTGTCTACTCCGGGGGCCTTGTTTCGACTCAGGTCTTTCAGTGTTCTGTCAAACTCTTCACGCAGTATCGTATCTCCCATTTCATCTTCATCCTCTTCCATTTCCATAAATTGTCCTCAAGTACACCGCCTTTGTATAGTCTGTCTATATACTCTTTCCACCTTTCTGCTTTCCCTGCTTTGCTTAGAACTGGGTTTCCGTCTGAGCCCTTGATATTCATACAAGTGGTTCTCTTATCTCCAAACGTCTCTTTAATTTTCCTGTAGGCAGTATCTATCTTACCCCTAGTTATATAAGCCTCTACATCCTTACATTTGTCCTCTAGCCATCCCGGCTTAGCCATTTTGCACTTCCTATCGATCTCATTTTTGAGACGTCTGTATTCCTTTGTGTCTGCTTCATTTACTGCATTTTTATATTTTCTCGTTTCATCAATTAATTTCAATATTTCTTCTGTTACCCAAGGATTTCTACTAGCCTTCATCTTTTTACCTACTTGATCTTCTGCTGCCTTCACTACTTCATCCCTCAAAGCTACCCATTCTTCTTCTACCATATTTCTTTCCCCCATTCCTGTCAATTGCTCCCTTATGCTCTCCCTGAAACTCTGTACAACCTCTGGCTCTTTCAGTTTATCCAGGTCCCATATCCTTAAATTCCCACCTTTTTGCAGTTTCTTTAGTTTTAATCTACAGGTCATAACCAATATATTGTGGTCAGAGTCCACATCTGCCCCTGGAAATGACTTACAAATTAAAACCTGGTTCCTAAATCTCTGTCTTACTATTATATAATCTGTCTGATACCTTTTAGTATCTCCAGGCTTCTTCCATGTCTACAGCCTTCCTTTATGGTTCTTGAACCAAGTGTTAGCTATGATTAAGTTGTGCTCTGTGCAAAATTCTACCAGGCGGCTTCCTCTTTCATTTCTTTGTCCCAGTCCATATTCACCTACTACGTTTCCTTCTCTCCCTTTTCCTACTACCGAATTCCAGTCACCCCATGACTATTAAATTTTCGTCACCCTTTACTATCTGAATAATTTCTTTTATTTGATCATACATTTCTTCAATTTCTTCGTCATCTCCAGAGCTAGTTGGCATATAAACTTGTACTACTGTAGTAGGTGTGGGCTTCGTATCTATCTTGGTCACAATAATGCGTTCACTATGCTGTTTGTATTAGCTTACCCGCATTCCTATTTTCCTATTCATTATTAAACCTACTCCTGCATTACCCCTATTTGATTTTGTGTTTATAACCCTGTAGTCACCTGACCAGAAGTCTTGTTCCTCCTGCCACCGAACTTCACTAATTCCCACTACATCTAACTTGAACCTATCCATTTTCCTTTTAAAATTTTCTAACTTACCTGGCCGATTAAGGGATCTGATATTACACGCTCCGATCCGTAGAATACCAGTGTTCTTTCTCCTGATAACGACATCCTCTTGAGTAGTCCCCGCCCGGAGATCCGAATGGGGGACTATTTTACCTCCGGAATATTTTACCCAAGAGGACGCCATCATCATTTAATCACACAATAAAGCTGCATGCCCTCGGGAAAGATTACGGCCGTAGTTTCCCCTTGCTTTCAGCCGTTCGCAGTACCAGCACAGCAAGGCTAATGTAATAATCATAATAATGTAAGTAGATTAAAGAAGTAAAGGGGAGGTTTACTATCTTTGACCCAAAAAAAGCATGTTCTTTGAGAATTTTTTTTTCGTGATGTGTTATAGATATCAATTTCAAATTTGGTTAAAATGTTTATTGATATTTCCTCCACAAACTGGAATTTTTTCGACCGGAAATGTCGACGATCAAAGGCGGAAGTGCCATCGGAGCGAAACAAAATATCGATGTATACCTCCACGCGCGGTATGTCACAGGTCAGGTCAGCTGAAGCGTCTGAAATCAAAATTGAGTTGGCGTTAGCGATGTATATAAGATTCTGTAGGAGTTGTACCTCGATTAAGTTATTTGGACCGTAGGAAACAAAATGGCGGCCGTTTGAAAAAGTAGAGATTTTCACCGATTTTTCAACTTCGTCGGCCAAGTAAAAATATTTATAGTTGATGGATCGGAATAAAAGTGGTACAGCTCCTAGACAATTTAGTTAGCTTCGTCGGAAACAAAGAATCATGCCAATCGGTTCAGTAGATTTGAAGTTACCCTACCGCCCGATAAAAAAGTCATTTCGAGAAAAAAGCGTTTGAAGTTTTGACTACATATAAATGCAATATTATGCAACTTACGTTCAATCTGTTATTCCGGGTCCATAAACTATTCCTTCCTCATAGATTGCGTTCTGCTCGATCTGGCCCATTCTGCGCTGTTTCAGAACCGCTCGTACGGCCGGTGACAAGCGGTTTTCGGCCGCTTCAATCCGTTGGTCGTCCGAATGCTTGGCGAAGTGCGTCGAATAGTGTCTCAGGGTGACGTCCATCGTTGGCATGGTCTTCAGAATTGCTGAATATCTTTCGTTGAACCTGCTCACTGCCAGAAAAGTCGCTATCTCCACAGTCTTCGCACCAGAATGCAAATGCTTGGGGGCTAACTTCCAAACACACGCGTTCAAACTTTCATTTGAATTCTGTGTGTTTCCTCCCAAGCACTGGTACAATAACTCGTCCTGCGTAAGGGCCTCGCTGATCGGATGAATCAGTTTTTGAACTTCTTTGGAGAGCGGCTGGTCGTGTTGATATTCGTCCAGAAGCCCGGTAGCCTCTGCAATACGCCACTTGTACCAACTACTTTCCCCAGCCGAACAATTTTTGTGTTGTGGGTGGTCATCCATCGAACACTTGTGGAAATACGTTGCCCAAATAGCCTTCATCATCTGTTCCACCGAACTGGAATGCCGTCGGATTTGCCAAGCTGTAGTACGTTGTAAGTTCCTTGATCACTTCATCAGTTTTAGTCATGGGCAAGCACATAGAATACTTTTTCGCGGCTACAAAGTCGAGATTCCCGAAAATGCTGGCGCGTGAAAAAGGCCGATTTCAGGCAGATGCATTTTTTTGTTCAACCGCGAATAACAAACATTTTCGTTCTGTATTTGGAAAAACAGTTTCAGGGGTGGATCCTAAATACTTCTATGGATCCAAAAATGCAGTTTAAAAAAATCGATTTTTGCAACCAAAAGATAGTAAACCTGCCATTAAGGTTAAAATACGTACTAAAAGATAAGACTAAGATAATCGTGATTTAAGCAGTGCTGCAGACATACTTTATTGTATTTATTGAAATTCGGCACTGTATTTGAAAATTATATCCTACGTTTGCTGTAGGATGGTGTGTACTTCGTAAGTTATCTTCCGCAGTCGTCGCTGTTATTGCTGCTATGGCAGCATTTTCATTGCCAAAACGTGTTGATAAAGCTTAAAGGAGCAAGTTATTTCTCGTCGATACTCTTTCGTGCACTTGCCGATTATTTCGCTGACAGTCCAATTTGGTTGGCTTAGTCTTCATCTTCTCCAGTTAGTGTCGAACATCCTGCACGGTTGTAGATGCATCCTGGAAGTCTGAATCTTCCCTTCCTTCAAGACGAAATACTGTTTCTTTGTTGCACGAAAGATTATTCTTTTCGTTTTGACCAGTCAGGTACCCGTACACCCCTCAAGGTATTTCTGATGATGATCTTACATTCTCCTGCTGTAGTATGCCACGCAGTCGCGACACACAAACGCTCACCGCCATAATTTTACACAGCTGTAATCGCACAGAAACCAAGAAACTAACTTTTTTCAATTTCTCATGATACAATTTTGCTTTAACGCCTTAACACTGCATTTGAACTCACAACAAGGCCAATCAATCAGTTCATGGGTACCGTAAATAACTTTTAAATTGCTGTGCAAACAAGTATAATGGGCCATTTTATGTACGAGATGAACCACGACTGCGATAAACTTTTAGAGCTTGTGAAGCTTTCAGTCGCGTGTGTGACTGCCTTTACACACTGGCGATAACACCACTTTGCTGCGCGTCTGCAGTGTTGGTAGACCGCCAGTGACGCTGGCGGCACGTGGCGGTGTTCTCGTTAATACGAGCGGCTTTGGGGGCCAGCGCTGGCGCTGTCGTGTGGGCGCTGGGCTCTGTGGCGCCCCGCCCTGCTGTCGTGACGACCTGAGTCGGGCGGCCGGTGGTGACCTTTGTTCCCTTCCGCCCTTCCCTGCCTTAGCCGTGGCGTCCGCCGCCTCCCGACACAATGCATTGCCCCTCTCGAAATACTGCTCACCCAGCACACGGTTTTCACTGGCGCACTCTGCTCTGTTTGGATCTGCCACCTACGCAGAAAACGTCATATCGCCGCGAATAATAAAGCGTGAGTTGCTCCAGGGGTAAGGAACATTGAAATAACACCTGCCGATACTTCGATATGTGAACAGTCCCGTCATTTTCACGGCTCAAGTGCCACGAGATATCTCTGTGCACGGCTATTTAAACCTTCGGTGGACGGAATTGCGCCGACGCGGAAACTGAAATACGGCTACCACAATACCAAAGATGAGCCACGTCACACTTAATCGATAGTGGAACAGCATGGTAATTCTTACCATATCGCTCTGCGTGGGAGTCCTCCGTGCCTATGACGTCTCAAACCCTGGAAGTTTTTCAACTGAGACTGCAACGATACTGATGCTGTTAACAGTTTAGTAATCAGACATAATCTGCAGTTGGGATCTGTTCATTGCTCCGTAATCACCATAGGGTGACTTACATGACCTTAATTTGGTACGATGGCCTTCAATAAGTAATGCAACAGTTTTTTCTCGACCAGTTTAGATTTTAAAAAATGCGAAATTTCTTGTGGGACTTCAAGGAACATTCCCGCTTCAGCCTCAGTAGTTTCATTAAGTTCCGATATGTGGCGGCGCTATACGTATCCTTTACACTGGCGTCTGTGACGAAGATGCGTTCCAGAGAAGTGTCATTGAGTTTCTTCTGGCGCAAAACGAGACTATCACAGACATTCACAGGCTCTTGCAGAACGTCTGCGGAGACCTGGCACTGAACAAAAACACGGTGAGTCGCTGGGCGAGGCGTCAGTCACCGTCTCAACGAGATCGCTCAAACCTGTCCGATCTGCCGCATGCCTGCCGGCCGCACACAGCTGTCTCTCCTGCAGTGTTGGAACGTGCGGGCACACTCATTCGAGGTGATCGACGGATGCAGACGAACTTCCCATGACAACGCAAGGTCTCTCTCAAGTCTGCGCACCCGAGAGGGACTCAACAAACGTCATTGGATTGCTCTTCCTCATCCACCCTACAGCCCGGATCTCGCACCTTCCGACTTCCATCTGTTTGGTCCAATGACGGATTCTCTCCGCGGATAGCAGTACGTGGATGATGGGGAGGTTACTGATGGAGCAAGACTTTGCCTCCGAAACGTCGACTAGTAGATTTGAACCAATACGGCACACAGCGCCTCACAGTAAGGTGGTCTAACGCCGTCGCATTGAACGGGGATTGTTGAAAAATAAGGTTTTGTAGCGAAAAGAGAGTGGAATAGTATTATGTATTGGAATCCTGAATAAAACCAACACGCTTTCAGAAGAAAAATGTGTTAATTACTTGTTGAACATCCCTCGTATATGGCTCATCTGTACAGGATGCCCATAAAGTCTGGGTACACGGGGAATTCCAATAAAAATAATTAGCACATTTTAGTCACTTTAATGTAACACATAATATTTTCAACACGATGCCGTGCTCTTCAGTGGATAATTTGATGCGCTTTGCAAGATTAAGATGAAGTTCATGGAATAGATCTGAATTGTCGATTTTAACACACTGACTGGTAATGCGTTCCGTCAGGTGGTTGAGATTTATTATCTTCTTCGCGTAAACTTTCTCTTTCAGCATACCACAGAAAAAGAAACAAGGGCATAAAGGTCTGGCGAACGAGGGGACCACTCAACATGACCTCTTCTCCCATTCAACCAGTCTCTAACAGCTGTAGCAAAATGAACTCATCCTGCTGAAACCTGTGTGGAAGTTACCCACCCAAACGCTCAGTTTGAGGCATCAATTTGTCTCTTAGCATGTTCACACATGTCTCGCTCGTTACATGTTCAAAAAGATGAAAGATCCAAGCACACCATCACCTCTCGCCAGCCCTGATGTTTGGATGGACTCATCCAACGTGGATTGTCTGGAGACTAGTAATGCAATATTTGTAACTTGTACGGATGAAAGCCAGCTTGTGTGGCCGGGCGGTTCTAGGTGCTTCAGTATGGAACCGTGCTACCGCTACGGTCGCAGGTTTGAATCCTGCCTTGGGCATGGTTGTGTGTGATGTCCTTAGGTTAGTTATGTTTAAGTAGTTCTAAGTTCTTGGGGACTGATGACCTCAGAAGTTAAGTCTCATAGTGCCCAGAGCCATTTGAACCATTTTTTGGTTGTATTTCCAACAGGCTCTCTACATCCACATCCATACTCCGCAAGCCACATGATGGTGTGTGGCGGAGGGTACCCTGAGTACCTCTATCGGTTCTCCCTTCTATTCTAGTCTCGTAATGTTCGTGGAAAGGAGGATTGTCGGTATGCTTCTGTGTGGGCTCTAATCTCTCTGGTTTTATCCTCATGGTCTCTTCGCGAGATATACGTAGGACGGAGCGATATACTGCTTGACTCTTCGGTGAAGGTATTTTCTCGAAACTTTAACAAAAGCCCGTACCGAGCTACTGAGCGTCTCTCCTGCAGAGTCTTCCACTGGAGTTTATCTATCATCTCCGTAACGCTTTCGCGATTACTAAGTGATCCTGTAATGAAGCGCGCTGCTCTCCGTTGGATGTTCTCTATCTCTTCTATCAACCCTATCTGGTACGGATCCCGCACTGCTGAGCAGTATTCAAGCAGTGAGCGAACAAGCGTACTGTAACCTACTTCCTTTGTTTTCGGATTGCATTTCCTTAGGATTCTTCCAATGAATCTCAGTCTGGCATCTGCTTTACCGACGATCAACTTTATATGATCATTCCATTTTAAATCACTCATAATGCGTACTCCCAGATAATTTATGGAATTAACTGCTTCCAGTTGCTGACCTGCTATTTTGTAGCTAAATCTTTCTATGTATTCGCATCACATTACACTTGTCTACATTGAGATTCAATTGCCATTCCCTGCACCATGCGTCAATTCACTGCAGATCCTCCTGCATTTCAGTACAATTTTCCATTGTTACAACCTCTCGATAGACCACAGCATTATCTGCAAAAAGCCTCAGTGAACTTCCGATGTCATCCACCAGGTCATTTATGTATATTGTGAATAGCAACGGTCCTATGACACTGCCCTGCGGCACACCTGATATCAGGCTTTATCATATTCCGCAGAAACACGGTGTCAAGTGTGTTTTTCGACCACCATCTAGGATTAAGGGCTTTGTAGGTTCTCTAAAGGGTGAACTTGGTTTACGTACTGCCGGTGTTTACCGTATCCTGTGCAGTTGTGGAACATCATATTTTGGCGAGAACATTAGCACCGTGGAGGACCAGTGTATAGAGCATAAGCATCGTGCAAGCTTACAACAACCGAGCAAACGTGCGATTGCCGAAGAACATTGCCTGGGTGCCGATCATCCGGTGGAATACAGTCACCGGGATTCTTTCGTGCGTTCCAGTTACTGGGGTAGTGTTGCTAAGAAACCTATTCAGAATAAACCAGCAATTTAAACTGTCAATACGGTCGGTTTCGGCTAAATTCTGCTTGGAATCCCGCTTTCTGCCAGGCTGACGGTACGTGATCGCTCGTTGTATGTCACTGTTTCACTACCGCTAATACCTGACGTTGCTCGTGCTCAGTCGTGTCACGGCGCAAGAAGTTTACTGCGAGTGTCGCCCCTCCGCATACTCCGCCTTTTGCTTCTTGGTTGGCGTACTCCGCTCACTTAGGGTTTAAATTGCAATGTTCGTCGATCTATTGTCGCGATTGTATCATGAAAAATTTTCGGCTGCATTCCCGTAAGTTATTTCTTGAATACAGACGTGGTTCCTTGACGGCAGTCGCCTACGCGTACTGCGGGGAAGCGTAAAAAAGGTGGACGTCCCGTAGCGTCGATGATTCTGCACCGGTGTCCCTTGTCTGCGTTGACGTTTTTCACTGCCGTCTGCGCAGTTATTTGGCTGACAAAAGCTGAAATGGTCTCATTCTCAGGGCAAGAGATTTCTTCTTCCGTTCTCAACGACGGCGCCTCTGAGGCGATCGCGCCGTGGTGGTTAAAGCACTGAACTGCCACTCAGGTTGAGTGAGTTTTTAGCTCCCCGCCCGACCACATAAATTTACATCGCTCAGTAGTTTCCCAAAATCACCTCAAGCAATTGGTAAGTTTGCTCTGTCAGGGAGACCACTGTCACTTCTATTCCACGACCTTCCTCGTCTGAGCTAATCCTACGTCTCCATTGAGTCCTATATGATACTCCTTTCCCCTTCCTTCTTCGTGAACTAGTGAAAATATTGCTATCTACCAGTAGCTGAAGAGATGATGCACAGGTTAAATCTGTACACTGACTCCTATTTTTGGGATGTGAAGCTCCTAGTCTAATGACATTATTTTGATTCTGGTTTCCCGTGATTCCCTAAAGACACTAACATGATGCTGTGACTAAGATGATTCCGTCATCAATTCCGCGGTGATTTACGTAGATTTCGTCTGTTACTACATTCCAGTTTCCACATTGTCAAAGCGACGAGAAAGTGTAATCCTTTAGAGACACTTTCATTTATTGCCCAGCCTCTTCGCCTCACGCTTAGTACAGTAATACATACACAGTAATACATGGTCCCCCGGAAAGCTCAAAGCAGGGGTGCCCAACCTTTTTGCTCACCTTGGCCTCGTTGGAAGAAGACCTTTAATCATAACTTCTCTTCAACGGAAGTTTGTGTTTACCCCTTGCTTGGATTTGAGATGGCGGTGAGCGACGTCAGTATTCAGCGCTTTTAGGCACCTAGCCCCATAGCTGCGGAGCTCTTATTCAGCCAAGGACGTGATATGGGAGCGATGCACATACTGCTCACAAGTGATGACCTGCTCGCGAATGCACTCGTTGATTACCGCAGGAAGACTTACGACGTATACTGTCGCTAGTTGAAGTCGATTTTTTCCTTGCTTCGTAAGCGACGCGCATCGCATTCGGGAGGACGGTGGTTCATTTCCCCGTCCGTTCACCAATTTTCCTTGATTTCACGAAATCGCCTTAGGCAGCTGATGGTATGTTACTTTTGAGAACTACACGGCTGATATCCGTGCCCAATTGGAGCGTGTGCTTCATCCCTTATGATCAGTTTATCGACGAGAAGTTAAAGCGCAGCTTCCTTCTGTGCTCGTAGTGCCCAGTAGTGGTGTGTGGTCCTGCTGTGTGGTTGAGGCGCTTGACTTGTGTCTAGAAAGCGGCCTTTGTACTTCATAGCGAGCAGCTGGTTCTGTGAGGCGTGGTTGTTCATACCGTTTTGGTGGTGGTGGTGGCAGCAGCAGCAGAATGAGGCGTGGCTTCCTGGCTAGAACGTCGAGCCTTTTATGCTGAGGCTTTTCCTCCAACACGGCAGTTCTCTTCATAATCCAGGCAACTAGCAATGTACAGCCTCCAGCGTTCGCAGAAATGTAATTCTTTTGGCTTAGTCACTACTGAGCTTCGGCGCGTAGCTTTTCATCCTCACAAAGATGTTTGGTCCAGGCATTGTTGGTCCAGGCATTGTTGGTCCAGGCATTGTTGGTCCAGGCATTGTTGGTCCAGGCATTGTTGGTCCAGGCATTGTTGGTCCAGGCATTGTTGACACGTATCTGCTTGTGCAATGGTAAGTCTAGTGGTGACCAGAGCTGATTAGCGTTACAGTAAACGTCAAGCTAAAATGTCGTCCATGTTTTCAGGTAACTTGTTGGCTCTCAAGGGGATAATATCACCTTATTTTCTTGCCAGTATTAGCGTTGGTGAACGATTTGTTCACTGAATGCAACTGATTGAGCCAAGCAAAAGCACAGTTTAAAACATATACTACTTTATTCCAGTTGACTTCACATCCACACTGCAGCTCTGCCCCGACGGGAAAGACCCCTCATCACCGCTCCCGCCACACTGCCGTCATACAAAGTAGCCACTCCAAAACCATAATAATTTCCACAACTTTCTCATCTTCAGGCATTCCAAGAATGTTGTTTAATGCGAGATTTCCCGCTGTTCTTAAGGAAATATCGTGACTTTGTTGTACTTCCATGGAAAAATTCAAGACATGCGGTGCATGGATACAGTATCTGAGAGTACAGATTTCGGGTGAAAGTAACCAACATATAGAAATATCTTTCGGTTGTTTTCAAACAGTCTCTGTGATGTCACTTGTCACTAACTGTTGATGTTTCATTGTAATATGTTATTCTATTGTTACAATACCTATTGTTGAAGTGCGATAACTAAGATCTACACAGGGCAGATCCTGAGATGTCAACCAATAGTTAATTCTGTAATGGAGGGAAGTGTAGTTAAGGAAGAGGAGACCAAGATTCGAGTATAGTACAATATAAGCAGGTTGAAGTAGCTGTATGATGTAGTTAGTGGTTGTGCAAAGATGAAGAGACCTGTGCAGGATAGGTTTGCCCTGAGACTTGCATCAAAGCAGTCATCAGAGAGAGGATCGCAACAGCCGCCGTTCTTTTTTATTCTGCTACGTAACGTACTATCACATCTGCAAGTGCTGAACAGTGCAAGGCGCACCTTTTGTGGACAGCACAAAATCCTGGAAGTGAGGGCGAGCCACGCGGGCACAGATCCGCCCAGTAGCCAAGACGCGGCGCGGAGAATACAAACCCGTGTCTCCCTCCCAGGCGGGCAGAACAGACATTTAATTACGGGCGATTCCGCGAAAGCCGCTGCCTGCTATATGTGGGCGTGTCCCCTTTCCTCTCTGAGACACCGCCCTAGGAGCCGGCGCCGCCCGCTTTTTTCGCTTTCAGGGTTCCGTAACTAGTCACACCCAATAAGGTTTTACTCGCGAGTGTTAAAAGTCGTGTTACACAAAAGTAACATCTCGATTACATCTGTAATATTTTGTGGCTACATGAGGAAAGGAAGAATAAGCCTTTCTAAAATGTTTGGGCTCACTCTTCTCGTCGTTTTACTAATGTCGTAGTGCATTCGCCAACTGTAGCAATCGTACAGTTGTTCGAAACGACCAGTGTGGCCTCGTCCGCCCGACGCCATATTGTCCTGGCTGTTCAGAAAGGTTTGCTGTGCCGTGTGGTCATTCAACTGCACTGGGAAGCACCTCGCCGATACGAGTATCTTATCATAGTATTTCCCCGTGTAGTGCGTCACACATTTTTGAGGAAATCGACACCGGCTGTATCCTCTTAACGTGCACAAACGTCACCAAATTGTAATCAGCGACGCAACTTCCTTCAGCGAAGTAACCTACCAGTTTTCGCTGCCGTCGTGCATTTGGTTATAAGCAAGCGCTGCTTACTGTGTACTTTGCATCGTATCGCTACCACTACACACACCAGCTGGTCAAATTTCGACAATACCAGAAGAAACCTACCATAACTAACAACAACAACAACAATAATAATAATAATAATAATAATAATAATAATAAAGCGCAACTATCTGATCACGATCTTAACTTAGGCAAAATTGTGATGTCCGAAGTAAACAACTTCCTATAGCAGTGACTGGTTGCCGGTAACTGTTACTATTTAAAATTACAGCTGTTCATTCTACAAAGAAAAATTACATAACGATTTCAGAAACTACGTCAAGAGTGTCCTCACACGCTAATACCACTGTTCAACTAGTGGCGTATTGCCACAGCCAAGTACATGTTCCGGATAGCAGGTGTATCACAGTGTACTGGTGAAATTGCGCGGCAACTGGAGAGGTACTCCAAAGCTGAAGTACGCGGAACGGTACGATTCGTGAGGGCAAAACGTCTAAATACCACACAGGTTGTCACTGAAATTCTGGCGGTACGTGCACCAAATGCAGTATAGCGTCCAGCCGTAGTCACATGCCGACAAGATGACCAGGGCTGCGCAGGTGTGAGTGATGCCGGTAGCAAAGTCCACATCTCGATTTCCATCTTTTCGGTAAGCTGAAAGAACATCTAGAGGAAAAGAATCTTTCCAACAACTAGACGTTCCACAGCAGTTTCCGAATGTGTCCGAGGGATTGAACGATTGTTAGAGCGTTGCCACCTTTGTTTACAGAGACTTGGTCACTGCTTCTGTCTTACTACAATGTAGTGAAGCATGTCGTGAAAGAAGTTCCTTGAGCATGTTATTTCAAATTTCGGGCAACCGCAGCCAAATTTCCATATTTGGAAAAAATGATCCGCGCTGGCATTGCCAGTCTGGTTCGTTTCATTCAGAACACGGTGCCAACCGTAATAATGTGTAACTGACTTCTTGACGTCCTTTAGTAATTACGGAACCAGAAGGATGTGCTGCACGTAGCACGCGCTATGAGGCACAATCTCCACTGTGGTATACTGTAACTGCTGTAAAACACTTTTGATTATGATGATGATGATGATGATGATGATGATGACAGCCGGACCCTAGCGCAGAATGTCTCCGAGCTGTTCGGGAATCGAACCCGGAGCCCCGTGTTCCGGCGTCAGCAACGCTAACCGCGAGATTACGAGCTCCTGATTGGTTGTCGTAGTGTTGAAAAGAGTGCCTAACGTCGCAGTACTGTAACTGAGCCCGAACGCTTTCAGCTATTGCTGCAGTACTGCTGCTATCACGAGCTATACCTTTTTCTTGATTTGTGTTTTAATTATACCTGACATTGTATGTAATATCGCAACTGTTTCTGACGTAGATGCTTTACCACACCATATTATTGGTCTCTGACATCAGTGATTGTTATTCGAGACGCGGATTACGGAGGACGAGGCTTCAGATCCCCGTTGGGCCATTCGAATTTCGGTTTTGCGTGGAGTCCGTAAAAAGATTGCAATGAATGCTGGCGTGATTCGTCTGATATCAGACAAGACCGATTTTCTTTCCCGCCCATACTCCATCCCAAGTTGTGCTCAGTTTCTAACGACCACGCCGTCCACAGAATATGAAACAAAGTAGTAACTTTTTAACTGTCTGAAAAGTATGTTGCGCGTATTAGATGTATTGGGTACATTAAAAACGTATCCATACTTAAGGTGTGATAGGCCATCTTGGTCAGAAACAGTCTGAAAAGCTTGTAGCGGTGTTTACAGGCAAGGTTGCGCGAAGAAATAATTGTTAAGATGAAATTTCTACACGTTGCACCATTTCCGATTTAATTAGCATTGAAGCTAGCCAGTTAGCGTGTCACGCGCGCAAGTTCAGGCAGCCTGCCACAGACGGAGTCGGCAAACAAATTCTGTTCGTATCCTGAAATTGAACAAAAGTTGCTTTTGCTCATCTCCCTTCAATTTATCACTTCCGAAAGAAGCTAATATTGATTGATAATGAACATTTCAACGAGTGGTAACTCACAACGCGACGGATGTTTTTGCATTGCCGTATTTTAGCGCATGCAAGTAGCTTGAATTCGAGCGTGCAAGAATCTGATTGGCTAACTTCAGTGCTAAATACAGTGAGACGACAAAAGTAGAGAGATTCCTTATAATATCGTATCGGACCTCCTTTTGCCCGGCGTAAAGCAGCAGTTCGATGTGGCATGGGCTCAACAAGCCGTTGGAAATCCCCTGCAGAAATATTGAATCATGCTGCTTCTGCAGCCGTCCATAATTGCGAAAGTGTTGACGCAACAGGATGTTGGTCAAAAACTGACCTCTCCATCATGTCCCATAAATGTTCTGCATTCATGTCGGGCGATCTGGGTGGCCATATCATTTGTTCGAATTGACCAGGATGTTCTTCAAACCAGTCGCGAACAATTGGGTCCCAGAGACAAGGCACACTGTCATCCATAAAAATTCCATCGTTGTTTGGCAGCATGAAGTCCACGAATAGCTGCAAATGGCGTCCAAGTAGCCGAACGAACCATTTTATGTCACTAATTGTTTCAGTTCGACGAGAGAACCTACTTCATTCCATATAAACAGAGCCTATATAATTATGAGGTCACTGCCAGCTAGCAGAGTGTCTCGTGGACAACTTGGGCCCATAGCTTCGTGACGTCTGCGCCACACTCGAACCGTACCACCAGCTTCCTACTAAGTGAAATCCGGATCATCTGATCAGGCCACTGTTTTGCTGTCGTTAACGGTCCAACCGATACGCTCACGAGCCCAGGAAAGGCGCTGCTTGCGATGTCGTACTGTTAGCAAAGGCACTTGGCGCCGGTCGTCTGTTGCCTTAGCCCGTTGACGCAAAGTTTTTCCGCATTGTCCTAACGGATGCGTTGGTCATCTATCTCTCATTAATTTCTGCTTTTATTTCACGTAGTGTTGCTTGTCTGTTATCCCTAATGATTGTCGAAATGGAATGTTGCATGCGTTTAGCTCCAGCCACCATCGGCGGTCAGCGTCTGTTAACACTGCCGTCCACACGTCTCGCACAAATTTATTCGCTTGGCGCCGGCAGCGCTAATTCGGATTACTTGGCTTGTCGCCGGTCGTTCTTCACATTATCGGGAGATCATAAACTGTTAAGTTTTACTAATCTCTTCGTTAGTTCTCATAAGTTCTCAACTCTGTTCCCCACTTTTATGAAATTTCAAAGACGTACATAAGTAAATACAAAATTTGTTTGTTTGATATATTCGTTTATTTGCATTGTCTTTGGTACTTTGTATTTCTCTTTCATATGATATGCAGCAAAACAGTCTCCAGTATGTAACACAACTTGTGGCGATACCTGTAAGACACCGCTAGCCCACGGCTCTCGCGGTGTGCGTTTAACCCCATTTAAACGACGCGCCGAGCGCGCGCCCAGCGGCTGTACGATTAATTAAATAATCGACGTGCCAAACTCAGTTGAAATCTCTGGTCCAGAGGGACGTGAAGAGGCTGTGGTCCAGAGAGAGAGTAGAGTCAGTCGAGTCTTGTTCAGGCTTAAGAGTCAGTCGAGCTAGAAAGTGTCTTGTGAAACGATCATTCTGTGGATAATATTAGGGTGTTGATTTCTTTTATATGTGTTGTGTTGTCTTCTTCGATGAATAAAAAAAAATATAGGTAAAATAAATTTTTGTGATGTCCATCAATAAGTTCATTCCAGTAAAAATAGAACCACTTCCCTTCACCTTTATTCACCCTTTTTTCTTTCTTTCCTTTCAAGATAAACCAAAAACAAAAATTACCACCTCCTATTTTTTTAATTTTAATTCCGGACATCACAAACTCCACAAGACTTGCACATTAATTTGTTGTTCTTTTTTGGTTTGGTTTGGTACATCCATGGCAGTTTCTTCGTTTCGGAAATACGTAGGCCTATAAGTTGGTGTTTTATGTGACCTGTCAACCGGATCATGATGAGACGTATGTGATTTAGTGGCAACCTCCAAGATTTGCTTCGCATATTCATCGTAAATAATCGTATCGTCTTTCGTCTGCCATCATGAAAGAGCACAAGTACTTAATAAAAGCAAAAAAAAAAAAAAAAACTTGTTGACGTGTGTAACTTATTGCTACCTAAACAAAACACCAACAGAATGCAAAAGATACTTAAGTGCTGTCGCCGGCCACTGCGCGATTGTATGCTCATGACACCACTGTGGAGTTGCCGGACTGCAGAGTGTTAATTGCCGTATTTCGGTAATAATCACATGAATCACCTGAGTAAAATGACAGCTCCGCCAATGCAGTGTCCCTTTATACCTTGTGTACGCGAGACTACCGCCCTCTGTATGTGTGCTTGTCGCTGGCCCACGACTTTTCTGTGTATGCGCCAAAAGTGTTTAAACGGCTGTAATTGTAAGTTCAGTGCAGTCCAGGGGTGGGGGCGAGGAGCTTCCATTCGTTAGAGTAGTGTGGAACCCGTGAACTTGCGTTTCCGGGCGAATTCGCGTCCGCCGCTGCCGGATGCTACGCCCCGTCGCGACCTATATGCTACCGTCAGCGCTCTGCTGCCTCGCCGCTGGACCGTAATGAAATTCCCGACCTGCTACGGAAGCAGTCTCAGTGCTGCCGGAATCCGACATCCTCTTCGCCGCCTCCAGGCATCGCGACGGGATTCGGAACTGGCCTGACATACCGCAAGAGTGGAGCGCCTCCTGCAGCGCAGTGTGTTATCCTGTACACCGAATTAAGCATCGCTGTAGTCATGACAAGTACTGTGTTTTGTTTGGAATCTGTCTTCCTGTCGGCACAGTCTGCGCTTTACTGTTCCTCGGCGTCGCCATCAGTCGTCGAAAAACCACCTCGCACTTTTCTCACATGACATGGCGAAAGCCATGCGGTGAGACAGTCGAGTGAGTGCAGTATTTCTATACTTCCGGAAAATGTTTTACGCAGTAGCACACCAACACTTACTAACGAGACTACACCCATACAGGGCATCAAGCAAAATTTGTGACTGGAGTAGACGTGGTAAGAGAGAACGCACTTTTGATACATAAGCGTTTGGTGTTGACACACAATAATAATAATAAGAGTTGATTAGGGAGCGAAAGGAGCGTGGTCGATGGGAACTGCAAGTAGATACAAAAAATAGACTGTTCTGGAAGACTTAACTATGGATGTAATGAAAGTGTGGATCTAGTGGTGTGGGTGGGGTAGTTGTACAGGTGAATGGATGGGCTAAATTTACCAAGCTATTGTTCAGTGATTTGTACAATATAAGAGAAGACAGAGCCGAGTATGTAGAGGATCCTTAGGTGTCGTAAAGAAAAGTGCAGCCGAAATACCAAAGAATTATCCGATTCTGGATGCCTGACATTTTACGCCGTGAAAACCTCAAAATGAGCTTTATTCTCCAATCGTTCGCATTGTTGGTGAGGAAATACATCCCATTTTAGTTGTTTTATTGGAGCTCAGTAGTGTAAGAAAACACAAGTTACTATTTGATTTTCATATCCCTGTTTCTCTGTTACAGGTGAGTCTTGAGTTACAGCCTGATTCAAGCACCAGTGAGGAAACCTGTCGGTAAGGCTGAATGAATATTACAAAACCCTACATACTATGTATTTTTAATGCAAACAAGCCTCTTTTTTAAAAAAAAAAAAGTAGTGCTTGTAAATTATCAGAAAAGCTACATTCGTAGCTTGACTCTTAAAATTGTTCCGCAACATAACGGGATGTAGTGTATTAGGTGACCCGGCTTCGCAATTGCTAAATCTCTGTTCCTTCCCCCCCCCCCCCCCCCCCCTCGCCTTCTCTATGTCAATTTCCCTCTCGCTGTCCATTTCCTCACTTCCACCCCACCCTCTCTCTGACCTTGAACCTTGTTTATTGTTGCTATAGCAAATTCAGATTCCATAGTAGTATTCTAATGATAAGTAGATGAGCCACAACTCCTGATTTCTGTGAGAACCGACTGACAGGAATAAAACAAAGTAGCACATTGTTGTGTTTTCACTCTTTGCTTAAAAAATAGAAGTTATGAGACAGAATATATCATCGGTCAAAAATTTGTAGAGAACTTTGGTAACTACGTATAATATACACAAGCAGAGTGTACACTAATGAAACCGACCAAGTGCAGGTCCTACGAACATATGTCCAGAAATCGACGGCGAGCGTGCAATAATAAATTGTCTCGGAACACAGTACAGAGCTGCATCGAATCCACGTCACAACAGGTGTTTAAAGTGGCCTTCATGGGATGCAATGCCCGCGTTCACTCCTATCGTGGATTGCTGCACTCTCTCCCAGTAGCGTCACATGCGTCGTTAACAGGCTGTTGAAGGGTCTGCTTATCAGGAACTGGTTCAGCATACACAATGCTTTTCAGATGCTTCCAGAGCTAAAAATCCAGGGAGTTTGTTCTGTGATGTGGCAGACAATGCTACAGGGCCTCAGCGTCCTATCCAACGTCCGGGGAAGATGCTGATGTGTTGGCAAACTGTAATGCGGAAGTGCGGTGGTGTGCCGTCATGCAGAAAACACGTAATCTTTCGTATTGCCAAAGGTACATTCTCAAGCAGCCCAGGCAGAGTATTCCGCAGGAAGTCCAGGCATGGTCTTCCATCGAAGTGTTGTGGCATAATAACCTGTCCACGAATGTGGACGCCAAGAATCCCTGTCCACACACTGATGCTGAGCCGATGCTGATGAAACGTCTCAACCATTCGCTGAGGATTATCTGTAGACCTCATACGACAATCATGGAGATTGATCATGTCATTCCTGGTAAAGGTTGCTTCGTCAATAAAGAGGACTGATTACAGAAATTCCATAATTGTGATGGCCTGGTGCAAAAAAACATCGACAAAATCCTTCCCGTAGAGCGAAATCTGCTGCTGATATTCCTTGTCCTCGTTGTAGGTGACAGGGATAGTAGCGGCCGTCATGCAAGATACACGTAATGGTACTTTGGATTACACGATGTAGCCGGGCACTTGCCTAACCTTGTACTAAGATTCGTCCCAATGTTATAGGAGAACCAAGGTCCTCCAAATCTATTCTACGCACAGTGCACCGCCTTCCTGCACGTTCGTCTGTCTCAAAGGACCTATGATCACGCAAACGCCCAAAAAGGGCTTGAAATTTTGTGTTATTTGGTTGGTGTCTGTGAGGATACTTCCATTGGTATAACCGCGCTGCCTCTCGACCGTTTCCATCTGCTTGGACGTATGCCAACACCATCTGGGCTTGTTCCCGACTTGAATACCTGACCATTCTGCTGCTTACAGTTCCTTGCGTGACGGGCAGCCTGCAACACATAGGAACACACGGAACGTGGGGAGAGGAACTGGTGTTCGTCAGCGCCATGTGCCGTGGCAGCGATGCATTTCCGAACGTATGTCACAGGTCCCTTCTCCCCACAGTTTCCAGTCAGGAATTCGTCGCTGTAGTTTGTCGGTTTTATTAATGTTCTCCCTGCATGTGTAAATGTGCATTAGGATAGGGTCTACCGTCGGGTATACCGATCGCCTAGTGCAAGTCTCTTCAGTTGACGTCATTTCGGCGACTTGCGTGTCGACGAGGATGACAAGACGATGAAGACAACGCAACACCCTGTCCCAGAGCGAGAAAATCTCCAACCCGGCCGGGAATCGAACCCGGGCCCAGCGCATGACATTCTGCCCCGCTGACCACTCAACTATGAAGGATACATAACAACGTTAAATAACGATTTATGTTTATATACTGGTGTAGGTTGATATAGCACTTCGCCACTACATTCCCTGTGCAGAGCAAATGAAACAACTTTCTTTAATTCTACAACTATTTAAAGTGTAAACCAGGTGTCGGCAGTACTAATTGGTCGCCCTAGTGGATCCTGACAAATCGTGAAGGAGGTTATACTTTTTTCGTCCGCGGTGTGAAACAGCGTCGGATATTGAAGAGATTGAAGGCGTCACAATTTTATTATAATATTACCGCGTCGGTAATAGTTGTTGCTAGCGTTTCATGCTTACGTCGTAAACTACTATTATGAATGTCAGCCAAGTAATCTACAAACCATTTCGTAATATCATCATGGAAAAATACGCACAGAAGGAAGCCAGAATTCTGAGACACGCACGCGGTTAAACAAACTTTAACACTTTTGGCTGAAATATTTTCAGATTAAGAACATAAAAATAAATGAGTTCTTCTAAGTGTATGGAAGAAGCAGAAGATTCTTTTTCTTAAATACACTGCCTATAAAGAATATTAACGGAACAGAGGAGGTAATGTTCTAATTTTTGAATGTTTCAGTCGCAGCTAAAGAAGAGGGACTGAGATTATGCCTTTGAGGTAGCTAATAGGAAGTTCATTTTAAACAAAGATGCTGAGAAATAGAGATTGCAATGCACGCAATCGAGTTGGGACTGGAACAAGGCCAGAGATTCAGATACCCGAGAATAAGCGTGAGAAGATGGAGTACTGTGGGGTAGTGGGTCACCTCGCTTTCGTGTCACTTGCCTTCGAATGACTGATGCTACTACGTAATCCAAGTGAGCGTCCACAAGCCATGCGCGTCGCAGTGGTGCGCTTCTGCCTACTCTTGCTCAGTGGCTCTCCGGTGCTAAGGAACTTGAAACCACCTCATACAAGAAGACAGCGAGGTCTTGGCCATTTATGGTGTAGAATCCAGAAGAACCAATCACTTCCTGTGCACGATGTAATCCCGAGAGGCTCTGCAGACATGAGCCATTAACCGCCCTTCCAACGCCCAGGCAGGCCTCGAAATGTTGTTAATAATTCTTCCGGGTTATATGGCCGTGGTCCATGGAATTCTTCAATTCCCAACGTTTCGTCCAATACTACTTTGGACATCTTCAGAGGTATGGCTGGTCCTGCTGACTCCTGCCGACTGACGAGTCAGGCGTCGGAGAGCGGCCTAAATACCGAGGAAAGTGGGCGAGGTCTAGCTTGCACATAGTAGCAGAGAGAAAACTAGTCGAAGATAAAATGTAACTATCGATAATAGTCCGTCATAGATAAAAATCACTTATCGATTCTGTAACGCCACTGTCCAATATCTCACTTAATTTCAAGGCCTCTCAAATTGAGATATGGAAATGCGAACGTAAGGACATCGAAGTTTTTATTTTGAATTGTCCCAAACAAGAATGGGACTAACAGACTTTCTCTACAAACGCAATGACGCGATGGCTGAATTACTTTCGACGAGATGAAGCCAAACTATGCACTGTACATTTTGATGGTGTAACCCAGAGAACTAAATATCTACAGGTACTGGTCTATAAGACCAGTAGTAGAAACGTCAAAATTTTAAAAAGTAATGCCTTTTAAAATATTTAAAGAAATTTCGAGATTCCTACATTTTTGCAATAATCAAACTGCCGACAGTGCCAACCGGTTTCGAAAGATAAGTTATCAGCAACCTCATGAATGAGAAATTTAAAGGAATACAGACATTGGATGAAAATGTCAGTATAGACGAATCCTCAGTTGAATATAAAGAACGTTTAGCATTTAAACAATTTGATTCATCGTAAAGAGCGAGAATTGGATGAAGTATTTATAAGCTATGTGTGTCAAGTAGCAGTTATTGTTAAACTGTCAAAATGTATACTGGTCAGGGCAAAATTGGTCGGAATAATAGCATACCAAATGTCATGGACTTGGCAAAATACACACTGAATAAGGGCTATACTGTGTTTCTTGATAACTGATATTCCTCCCCCCAACCTATTTTTAAAAATACAATTTATCTGCGCACTACGCATCAAGAGGCAAAACATTAAAAAATAGACAAAAACATAAGAATGTTTATGGAGACGTAATAATTTGTTGGCTCTGAGATGGAAAGATTAAAATGACGTGTCTTTGATATCAACTAGACACGAAGTATAGAGATACCTAGACACATAGACAAAAACTTAGAAAAACAATGAAGCCCAAATGCATCCCCGAATACGATAAGGTAATAGATGGAACTGTTCTTCAATATCAGATGTTGGCCTGTTTTCACACGTGAGGAAAATCCTCAAAGGAACCGAAAACTTTTTCTATTTATTTCAGATGTGATCCTGTTCAACACGTGCATTATCCATCAAAAAAGCACAAGGTCAAAGAAAGGAAACTTGTGGTGTTAATTACCAAATAAATCTAACAGAGGTACTTTCAAAAAATTTCCAATTACTGGGCTACGAAAATAGTGGAAAATCTTCACTAGGTGAAACACGTCTACGACTCAAAGCGAAATACTGGGACCATCTCCCAAAACACACAGAACCGATGCCAAAAATTACATTCAACAGGGGTTTTCAGTGTTTGCATAAAACACAAAGTGTAAAGCGAAACGACGTGGACATGCACGGAGTGTGAAGTGGTGCCACATCTACCACAATGCTTTCAAAATCACCATGCCGTGCAGGAGTACTAACGTCTAGAGTTGCCCTATTTTCCTATTAGGAATTCGTTCAAGAACAACATTTCTTCTCATAATTACGTTTCTTTGTTGGAAATATCTACTTCTAGGTGTCTTGTTACCACATTTATTCTGAAGGAGTCACAGCTGATGACGCCCAAGGTTCTAAATTTCACGCGAGACTCCTCTTCTGGACGTCAACACTAATTTAATTAGTGTAGACGTCCGCAAGCAGAGTAGCGCTGAAAGAAAACTCAGCGTGTAACTACATGAAAGGTATTGCTGATGTCTCCAGCGTTACACTTGCCTGTTTAGCATGCGTCGTCTCCAACCGCTTGGGCAAGTTCAAATGGTTCAAATGGCTCAGAGCACTATGGGACTCAACTTCTGAGATCATTAGTCCCCTAGAGCTTAGAACTAGTTAAACCTAACTAACCTAAGGACATCACACACATCCATGCCGAAGGCAGGATTCGAACCTGCGACCGTAGCGGTCTCGCGGTTCCAGACTGCAGCGCCTAGACCCGCATGGCGACTTCGGCCGGGGCTTGGGCAAGTACTTCGTCGCAGTTGACGGAACGGCAAGTTAAGAGACTGCTGAGTGAGTTGCCATTTTGGTGCGGACATCAGGGCGCAGCCTGCGGGTCACAACCTGCTTTATTGTAGGATGACTGACTCCGTCGCAGCCCTAATGAGGAATCGAGCCTTGTCCAGTTTATGTCTGCTAGAGCTCCAATACTCGACGTGCAGCGATGTGATATTTGGAGCACGTCATAAATCCGCCGCACAGTTCGCAGACAGGATATTGGCACAGGTTAACGCACAGGGGCTGCGTCGGACAGTGTATGGAGGCTGCGCCGCCGCCCGAGTGTACACAGTGTAAAGTGGCTGCCTTCCGCTACGGCAGGCGGCACGCACCGTGACTCACGCCGACGCACGGAGACACAGCCTCCTCCGCCTCCGCAGGCGGTTTGCTCCTCCGGCAGGCGGGGCTCGTAATCGATTCCCAATACGGTGGCTGGCTCCCTTGCCTGGGCCTGTCCTGTTCCTCAAACGTGCCGAGAGGTCGGCCCCACGGCGCGCGCCGAGGTCAACCCACCAAAACGGAAGGCGGACTCAGACCCGCCCACTAGCAGGCACAACCGCCACCGTCTAGACTGCGCCCCTCTCGCTTACAGCCAGTTCCCGCATTTCGTAAGAGTTCGACAGACATTCCACAACTGCATCTGGAGTCACGCACTTCTGCAGGTCCATCCGAAGCCACACACGCCGTTGGCTACGAGAGCCGAGTATTAAATTTTTGCGAAGAGACTGAAACTCAGCCATTTTTATGGTACAAACCTTAATATTCTTTCTCAAAGTATTCGAGATCAAATGTTTATACACTGCTGCGCCCTCCGGAAAATAGGCACATAGCCATACATTCAAGCACCGAGTTTGTTAGTATTCAGGTGCTTCCAACACAGATTTCCTGCTTACGCTATACGTCACTCAAATAGTTCCATCGTGCACGACCATAAACATCAGGAAGACGAAACACTAGCATTCTGTAAGTATTTATTTGGCTCTATTCGAAACCACGTTAGCAAAGTAATTAAGTTTTTTCAGAAGTTGTTGTTGTTGTTGTTGTTGTCTTCAGTCCTGAGACTGGTTTGATGCAGCTCTCCATGCTACTCTATCCTGTGCAAGCTGCTTCATCTCCCAGTACCTACTGCAACCTACATCCTTCTGAATCTGCTTAGTGTACTCATCTCTCGGTCTCCCTCTACGATTTTTACCCTCCACGCTGCCCTCCAATGCTAAATTTGTGATCCCTTGATGCCTCAAAACATGTCCTACCAACCGATCCCTTCTTCTAGTCAAGTTGTGCCACAAACTTCTCTTCTCCCCAATCCTATTCAATACCTCCTCATTAGTTACGTGATCTATCCACCTTATCTTCAGTATTCTTCTGTAGCACCACATTTCGAAAGCTTCTATTCTCTTCTTGTCCAAACTAGTTATCGTCCATGTTTCACTTCCATACATGGCTACACTCCAAACAAATACTGTCAGCAACGACTTCCTGATACATAAATCTATATTCGATGTTAACAAATTTCTCTTCTTCAGAAACGCTTTCCTTGCCATTGCCAGTCTACATTTTATATCCTCTCTACTTCGACCATCATCAGTTATTTTACTTCCTAAATAGCAAAACTCCTTTACTACTTGAAGTGTCTCATTTCCTAATCTAATTCCTTCAGCATCACCCGATTTTATTCGACTACATTCCATTATCCTCGTTTTGCTTTTGTTGATGTTCATCTTATACCCTCCTTTCAAGACACTGTCCATTCAGTTCAACTGCTCTTCCAAGTCCTTTCTGTCTCTGACAGAATTACAATGTCATCGGCGAACCTCAAAGTTTTTACTTCGTTTCCATGAATTTTAATACCTACTCCAAATTTTTCTTTTGTTTCCTTTACTGCTTGCTCTATATACAGATTGAATAACATCGGGGAGAGGCTACAACCCTGTCTCACTCCTTTCCCAACCACTGCTTCCCTTTCATGCCCCTCGACTCTTATGACTGCCATCTGGTTTCTGTACAAATTATAAATAGCCTTTCGCTCCCTGTATTTTACCCCTGCCACCTTTAGAATTTGAAAGAGAGTATTCCACTCAACATTGTCAAAAGCTTTCTCTAAGTCTACAAATGCTAGAAACGTAGGTTTGCCTTTTCTTAATCTTTCTTCTAAGATAAGTCGTAAGGTCAGTATTGCCTCACGTGTTCCAACATTTCCCCGAGGTCTGCATCTACCAGTTTTTCCATTCGTCTGTAAAGAATTCGCGTTAGTATTTTGCAGCCGTGGCTTATTAAACTGATAGTGCGGTAATTTTCACATCTGTCAGCACCTGCTTTCTTTGGGATTGGAATTATTATATTCTTCTTGAAGTCTGAGGGTATTTCGCCTGTCTCATACATCTTGCTCACCAGCTGGTAGAGTTTTGTCAGGACTGGTTGTCCCAAGGCCGTCAGTAGTTCTAATGGAATGTTGTCTACTCCGGGGGCCTTGTTTCGACTCAAGTCTTTCAGTTCTGTCAAACTCTTCACGCAGTATCGTATCTCCCATTTCGTCTTCATCTACATCCTCTTCCATTTCCATAATATTGTCCTCAAGTACATCGCCCTTGTATAAACCTTCTATATACTCCTTCCACCTTTCTGCCTTCCCTTCTTTGCTTAGAACTGGGCTGCCATCTGAGCTCTTGATATTCATACACGTGGTTCTCTTCTCTCCAAAGGTCTCTTTAATTTTCCTGTAGGCAGTATCTATCTATCTTACCCCTAGTGAGATAAGCTTCTGCATCCTTACATTTGTCCTCTACCCATCCCTGTTTAGCCATTTTGCACTTTCTGTCGATCTCATTTTTGAGACGTTTCTATTCCTTTTTGCCTGCTTCATTTACTGCATTTTTATATTTTCTCCTTTCATCAATTAAATTCAATATTTCTTCTGTTACCCAAGGATTTCTGGCAGCCCTCGTCTTTGTACCTACTTTATCCTCTACTGCCTTCACTACTACATCCCTCAGAGCTACCCATTCTTCTTCTACTGTATTTCTTTCCCCTATTCCTGTCAATTGTTCCCTTATGCTCTCCCTGAAACTCTGTACAACCTCTGGTTCTTTCAGTTTATCCAGGTCCCATCTCCTTAATTTCCCACATTTTTGCAGTTTCTTCAGTTTTAATCTACAGGTCATAACCAATAGATTGTGGTCAGAGTCCACATCTGCCCCTGGAAATGTCTTACAACTTAAAACCTGGTTCCTAAATCTCTGTCTTACTATTATATAATCTATCTCATACCTTTTAGTATCTCCAGGGTTCTTCCACGTATACAACCTTCTTTCATGATTCTTAAACCAAGTGTTAGCTATGATTAAGTTGTGCTCTGTGCAAAATTCTACTAGGCGGCTTCCTCTTTCATTTCTTAGCCCCAATCCATATTCACCTATTATGTTTCCTTCTCTCCCTTTTCCTACACTCGAATTCCAGTCACCCATTACTATTAAATTTTCGTCTCCCTTCACTATCTGAATAATTTCTTTTATTTCATCGTACATTTCTTCAATTTCTTCATCATCTGCAGTATTGTTTGAAAAACTATATATGTTAATTTCATCATTCAATAAAATAATATGTTTAGTAGAAGAAACTTTTAAAAAGAAGGAAGTTTTCTATGTATTCAGTTAATCGAATCAGTTAATTTTGAATTGTAATTTTTGTAAATTAAACATCGAACAATGTGTAGTTTCACTACCTATTACTGTGAGGATATATAAAGGCCCGAATTTAGGTCCCGAAACGGTCAGTCCACAGCCGAGTTTCAAACAAGACACCCGTGTTGGTTAAAACAATGGCAGTGTCTGGTCCATACGTATCTTTCAATTCTTCAAGAACTGTGAACTTTGTGGTTAGGTTTTTACTACTCGTAGATGTTCAGTAGTAAACTATTTTAGCAGTATGTGGAGGGTTGCCTGCAAACTGCACTGCCACACCCCCCCCCCCCCCCCTTATTTTTTCAGCCAGTATGTCGACACCGAGGACAATCAACAAACGAAGAAAAAAGAGTAGGAAAACCGTCACAACTTGTTGCGAACTACGTGTTTTACACTATTAACCGTTCTTCGCCCATCTACAGCTGTGGTGTCGACATTTGTATTGTAAGCAAAGAAACAAACGATCATTTTCTCGAAAGCAGTTCCCGATGAATCACTTTAGCTGGTTCCATGTGCGAACACCTATGTAATTGACGGCTGTTTAGTTCCGGCTGGTAAGAATACATCCAAGGTTCTACTCCTATTACGATGTTGTTTAGGTGTTTTCCATTCCTTGAGCACTTTCTTCTAGCGATTTAACCGATATTGTTTCCGATGTTATATCAAATTGGGCGGGAGAAATAAGCAACATATTTTCTCACAGTTAAATGTTCGTGCAAAATCGAATGTAGAGAGCAGTCTTCGCCATGTCTAACGACGGCTCTATGTTTCACGCGGTTAGTCGCCTGCCGGTATGCTCTTCTCCCATGCCGCTCACAGCATCTTTTTCTTCTTCAGGCAACACCTGATTTTGACTGATCTTCAAGAAGTTTCGGAGACCTATTTTCTGAAGGCGATAGACTAAAGATCACCAAAAGTTGAAAAAAATGACTGGATGTATTGTTGCTAAGTTAGTCTTTTACAAAAATCGTAAAAAAAAGGGACTGACTTGAACTTCCACGTCCAATTCCCATTTCTTCACAAACCTTTCTTTAGACGCTCATAAAGTAATAAAAAAAATGTCTGAGATACTAAGGTTTTAATGCTGACTTATCTGAGACTTCGGAGCAATTAATGTCACATTTCAGTCTAGTGGTCGTTTTTACAATATCTCTACGGTACAATTGCGCGAGCAGCTGCTTCTGTCATTCGTTTAACTTCCGGATCTGCCCACAAATTCCTCGTGACACAGCAGCGTATCACAAGACGTCCTATGGAAGGGAACATCAAAGGTACCTGGATTTATGACTAAATCGGCGATCCAAATTGGAGGAACAAGCAGTGTGTTATAGGGGTAATAGTGATACAACACAGTTTGGTGAACGTCGGAAAATACTAACAAATGAAAAGCAAGGGTACAGTGGTGCACGTATAGCGAATATGGTACATGTTTTGTGCAAAGGCAGAACAAAGAGAACCAGTGGAGACGCAAACCAGTGCGTACAGTTCCGAGACAACCACCACCGTACTTCTCCTCTGGCGGTTGGCAGGTGGGCGAATAGCTCAGTGCCAGCGGAAGTGGACGCCAAGGGTGATGGGGCACCAAGAGCGCCTACATGGGAAAGAGTCGACTCTCAGCCAACCGCAGCGCTGTACGACCCAGCCTGCAAACTCCGCAGGAGATCCACTACGATGCTGCGGACCTGGCATCTGCGCTAGAAATTCCTCAACAATTCCTAATCCATCACTCTTCTAGTCCAAGACGATGTTTTGCAGCAATGAACTCTCATGAGATAAAATACGCTGCATTATTTTACTCCAGAGACCAAACGAGACACAAGAGAGTCGGGCCAAACATTTTCTCGGTCACGAAAGACAATCAAATAGAAGTCCTCTGTCAGGGACTGGGAATAATTATATGAAATATAAACGCTGTCATCCAATGTTTTACTGTGAACCGTTATTCCAAAGCGTCTAAAGATCCCCTAATAAATGGTTTCGGCAGAAAATCTTGTTATTTTGGTTTTGAACCTCAGTATGGTTCATGACGACGCCAGACTGCCAGCCTTTTTAGAGTGGAAGGGAAGGAATTCTGTATAAGTGAAGTCCACGAACCTATGTTCTCTTGTAAGGACACCACCATTCACTGTCTGAGTAACTGATCGGGAAAAACTTTGGGAAACAGTCACGTCGATTAAGCATTTTACCGTAGGGAGAAGCACGTACTTTGTTTCGCCCGATCTCAGGAACAGCCAAACACAGATCAGCCGTGGTGTAAGAACATAAAGAACATCCCCATCAGATACGAGACTTAGTGTCACCCGAAGCAATAGCTGTACATCTAAATGAAGACGGGCGTGCCTAAGGGAAGTGAAGTGTGACCGCGCATACTACTAACAACACAATAACACCGTCCACGACTGATCGCGCACTCTGCCGTCGCCTGCAGAGAGGAGACGGCGCAAAAGCGAAACACGTGTTGCTCATCCACTCTCCTCTTACGGGAAATTC
Source organism: Schistocerca gregaria (assembly GCF_023897955.1). Taxonomy (NCBI): domain Eukaryota; kingdom Metazoa; phylum Arthropoda; class Insecta; order Orthoptera; family Acrididae; genus Schistocerca; species Schistocerca gregaria. Next base: position 809,354,449 of record NC_064921.1, on the reverse strand, counting down.
TTAGAGAAGTTCAGCATTCTAATTACACCTTCAATATCCCCTAAGGAAAGTCATCAAAAATAAACGACACTTGCAACACTAAAATAAAAAAAAATTAATATCTTTACTCACTACTGAAACTATCTATTGTTCAGTAAGGAGTTCAAGATTCAGCCACGAATATCGTTGATGATTTGCCCAATACTACAAAATTTCTCACAGACAGGAAATTAAATTTCAAATCCTGAATAATTTCTTACGGATACCACCACCTATTCCAATGACGAGTATTAGCTGCACGAGCCGTCCAGTGTGGCCGAGCGGCTCTAAGGCGGTTCAGTCTAGAACTGCGCGACCGCTACGTCGCAGGTTCGAATCCTGCCTTGGGCATGGATGTGTGTTATGTCCTAAGGTTAGTTAGGTTTAAGTAGTTCTACGTTGTAGGGGACTGATGACCTCATATGTGAAGTCCCATAGTGCTCAGAACCGTTCGAACTAGTTACACGAAAACACCAAAGCTGGCCCACCCGGAAAGGTTAGAACAGTCACGGCATTGCTACGGCCACGGTGAGAACTCGGAAGTTCGAGGAAGGTTCGTTTCATGCATGATGGACAAAAACTGTGTGTCAACTCACAAACTAATCTGAATGTGCTTGTTGAGGTACAGAGAATGATCTCGTGGACGGAGGGACAAGTGCATTCTATGTGGCCGAACTGTAGTCTATGCAACATCACTTAGGACTTCAGCATCTCAACCAAGAGCACGAGAGGCTTGCGGTTCTTCAGCCTTATGATGACCACAGAGCTAGTATTCAGGACTAGTGATACAGCAGGTGTCTCTCCTGACAGTCGTCGGGTGCATTGTCTGTATTTTTCGTTAGTCATTTGCCGTTGCATTGTTGCAATTGGTAGCTGGAGTCAGCCGACACAAACATTGGCCATCAAGTCTTTCTTGCGACGCCCAGTGGCTGGAAAGTGTCGGTTTGTTTGCCGTTACAAACAAAATAGTGGAATTTTACGTGCCCATTCGATAGCGCTGTTTCAGTTTAATCTGGTGCGACATTCGAATTAGCGATACGTAGTGGGAGGGACAGTAGAACACGGAGAACTTGTCGCGTCTCGTGCGCCCTGCCCCGGGACCTTTGCTACCGCCATACCAGCGCTGCTATTCGTCTCTACCGGAGTACTGATTATTCGTGTTTTACTGTCTCCGTTAATACACAGCGATAAACCGAATATCGCACTAGACTAATTTGTGGTCTTTCTTTCGAGTGGACGTATAAAACTTCGCTTTAAAATTAATTTTTCATGTAAATGGAAACAAATTAACGCTTTCCATTGACACTGGGTGTCGCATGAACGACATGACGAACAGTTTTTACTTGGGCCGACTCCACCTGCATATTGCAAATGCATGTATTTCCCTTTTATAAAATTTGTAAATAACTGAGAGTGTTGAAGTTCGTGAATGTATTGTATGAAGTTTATGGCACACCGAAAATGACTGATTCATGTGTAGAATTGCTCTATAGTAAAGGTATTGCAACGTCAGACAAGGAAAGGAAAAGCAGGGGAGAAGTATCGCTGTGCTCGGGCTTTTAAAGTTGCCAAGCGAAAGGGTGCTGCAAGCTTTGTGTGGGAGCGCGCCAGGCCAGCGTAGAAGCTACCGAACAGTTACCTAACCCGGTAGGGTGAAAAGGAGGAAGAAAGTGTAGGGTGAGCAATGTAACTGTGTCTGCGTGCGTTATGAGCAAACGCCACACTGGGCTCCGTTGTACGTAACCAAGCGGTTGCACTGGTACAGTGAACAAAAATACGATACGACAGACGTGCCGTGCGAGAGTCTGGTGTGCAAAGAGTCTGTAATGAAAGAAAACATCCAATTCTTTTTTACCGCCTTTAGAGAGAATACCCTGTAGTATTGTAAATGTTTTGATCCCTATTTATATCGAATGTATGTATTATTGTACAGGCCATGATTAACACTGTACATACTGCCTGGTACGGACTCCTTTGCCAAATCGTTAAATTTGAACCTTACTGCCACTATATGCGAAAAATATTTACCGAAAGAACTTAATGATTGTCAAACATGTAAAACAATCTTTTTTTTTCTTTCTGTGTGAGAACTTTATTCAAATTGCCACGGACCAAGTGGTAAGTAATACGGACGGCAGATTTTCTAATCAGTTCTCTGACGAGAAGCCATATATATGATTTACCAAAACTAAGGGATTTGGTGGTCCGTTGGTAATTGGGCTATGCACGACTCTGACCAGAAAATGTGACTTGAGATTATCATGGGGTGGAGGCGTGCACGTCTGCTTTCATGCATGTTAGTTACGATAGCCGAAGTAACAGTTGCAGATTATGATACTCCAGTCAAACAACTAAAGCACTGACAAGTTAAAGGAAATTTTAATCAACCACAAATTGCAACGGTACCGACCGGCCGTCGTGTCATCCCCAGCCCACAGACGTCACTGGATGCGGATACGGAGGGGCCTGTGGTCAACACACTACACTCCCGGCCGTTTTGTCAGTTTCCGAGACCGGAGCCGCTACTTCTCAATCAAGTAGCTCTTCAGTTTACCTCACGAGGGCTGAGTGCACCCCGCTTGCCAACAGCCCTCGGCAGACCGGATGGTCACCCATCTATCACGTCTCCACACAAAGTCCTCTTTTTATCCTGGCCCGACACGAAGTTCACCGTATTATATTTTCCCAAGAAGTTTTTCTACTCTCCACCACCTCTCGACACCAAGTGTTCCTTTATCACCTCTCCCAAAAATCACACGTAGCTATTAGAATGTCCCAGAGTCTCACCACTCGCGCCATTGAGAAACAATCGTTCCCCCATCAAACATAATGATTTACTAAAATCTATAAAATGGAGCAGCATTATTTGCATAATAGTGAAGCTACAGATTAGGTACCAAGCTTAAGTTAAAGAACATTGTCCCCTACTTTGTTGAGTTGAAATATACGGCATTGTTCATATAAAAACATACAAGCAATTAAGTAAACAAGATTTAGCGCATACACGCTTATGGCAAATAATAAGAGTATTCGTTAAAATATGTGCAATATAAGCTCAACTGATGCGATTTTCACGCTCAGACCATTTACGGTACGAACTCTTACAGAAAGGTACAACGGTTTTAATACTCGCCAAAAATAACTTTTAGTAAACATAGAGAAACAGTTAATAAGGGTACGATGCTCTAACACATTTACATAATAAAAAGATATAAATCACAATAATTTAAAAAATAAAATATGTATCAGTGAGTGACTTTTACATTCGTAGATAGTCGTCAAGTATCATCCAGTACTTCGTTTACAAATATTGCACGAAGCGTTCAATAGTTACTAATGTGCAGTGACTATTGTAAGTATGTTTATTGTGCTCAGCTAGCTTCTACAGGTCTATGATATTTATAAAATGAAAGTCTAAATAAATGCGCCTCAATGTCGTGAACACGCTGATGTGTTTGCTACTGTCATAGTATGAAGTATCGAATTATTGTAGAATTATGAAGTATTTCAATATGGCCATCTTTCCATACTGCAGCAAAAGCCACCACTGTACCGGGCAAGCTCTTGCTGCTCGGGCTGAATGTCTGCCGCTTTCTCCCTATTAATGGGGAGAAACCCCAACTGCACCATTCTCCGCGGGCTGTCCCGTCCTTTGTCGATGCACGCAGGCCATCCGGGAAGTCGCGTGCAGCGCGACAGCGATCGCACTCTCTCGCACATTTTAAAACTTCTCTCTGGCCGTTTTCTCGAACATACGCGTTACGTTACAAACTTTAAGAAACATTTTTCCCTAGGTTAGTACTTGAGACTGAAAAGTAGAATTTAATTTTTTGCAGAATTTAGTAGTTTGGACAAATTAAGTTAGTTAATGATTGTGAATCTCTTTCCGATTTCATTTAACGTGCCATTTCTGTGTGAATTTATCAACGTTCTTATTGAGAGATTATCATTATATACCCAAAATTAATGTAGAAAGTATATTATCGAAAGGTTAAGGTTGGTTGATTTGGAGGAGGTGACAAAACAGCGAGGTCGTCGGTCCCATCGGATTAGGGAAGGATTGGGAAGGAAGTCGGCCGTACCCTTTCAAAGGAACCATGCCGGCATTTGCGTGAAGCGATTTAGGGAAATCACGGAAAATCTAAAACAGGATGGCCAGACGCGGATTTGAACCATAAATGTTACCATTTCACTTCATGAAAGTGAGAGTTGTTAAAAATTATGATGAATGCGGTCCTCAGTAACAATATGGTACACATTAGTACGCGTCCAAATTGGATTAGCGACTGTTTATGAAAATGCTATAACATACTCGTGAGTCAAATTTTGCTGCCAATTTTAAATTCTATAAGCTGGCACTCCTTTGCATTCTTAATTGTACTGAACTTTTAAGTCACTATAATAACATAGTGACAGGGAATCGTGTTGATAAATTAAATCCGATAACCAATCCATATATAGATATCACTTCCACAATCAGAATTCCTTTAAACTTCATGAGAGTGCGGGCTCAGTTTTTTCTTCACCCGCTCGAGCAGACATTGTCTATAACTAAAAACGTGGAAATTGATGCGAGAAGTACAAGATCATACCAAACTGCAGTGGGCATTGATTGTCACTGTTTCAGTGTCATCTGTAGAGTAAAAATACGAAACACCGAATGTATTTTTGGAATTCAGTACTTTTTTATTAATTTAATGCAACGAGCGTATTCGTTAGTAAAACTTCATATTGTATCGGGTTATTTACTAGTAAGGTGTCAGCCACTTGCCATAGTGGGCGAAACGTTAATCTCTGCGACAACGTGAATAGGCAGCCCCGTATCGGGAAATGTTTTTGCAAAAGTCTATAACAGACCTCGAATTTTCCGTGTAATCGCCGCTGATGTCCACACAGCTTGTGAGCATTGTCACGAGTCTCTCTCTCTCTCTCTCTCTCTCTCTCTCTCTCTCTCTCTCTCTCTCACACACACACTCTCACACTCTCACACACTCTCTCTCTCTCTCTCTCTCTCTCTCTCTCTCTCTCTCTCTCTCTCTGTCTCTCTCACACACACACACACACACACACACACACACACACACACACGCCTTTCGGTTGTTCTCTGGCTCTCACTGCAAGTTCACCAGCGCACTTTTTGCATCTCATCATCTCTGCAAAAATATTTCTAGGTGCTTTTTATTGCACCATACATTTCAGTTCTTTCGCCCCCGCTTGTTCTGTGTGCGAAGCGTGGGGAGATGAACTGCTTGTGCGCCCCTGCCCGAACTGCTGAATGCTATTAGCCAGATTGTATTGTGCGAGCAGAACTACATCGAAGTGTAAGGAGGCCGAAGAAGATTGGTAGCTTCCTCTCAGACAGTTTGTTTGTGAAATATTGCCAGCAGATTGCGATAAATATACAGCGTATTTGTTCGCGTGCTTAACATTCCTGTTTCACAGCATCTCCCCACGCTCTCCCGTCTGTCAGACTAGTCCGTAACCATATTCCTCGCCCTCCTTTACGTACGTTTCATATCCCCTGACAGTCCAACATGATCTTGGCCGCACAGTCTTATATTCAAGTGCACTAGGTGATCAGATGTATCCAAACATCTATTAGTGGACAATAATGTGGGATGTATTCACCCTTCTCCTCAGTGAAAACTTGAACAATGCTGGGGACAGTTTCAATCAGGTGCCTGAATGCGATCTGCAGTTTTCCCGGCGTGTTTCCAATTTGAACAGTTCTCGGGTATTCGACCGTTGAAGGCAGCTGTGTTTATTAATTACATCGTCCTGTAGTCCGATTTCGATTGCCTCCTTAGTAACGCAGTCCCAGAAGTAGGAGGTTGACAGAGTATTTTTGTTTTTTCATAGTCCATAGTATGGCCAGTCTTTCTACAATGGTCAGCCACGGCTGATATAGTGGCTTGGCGTAATTCGGTATGGCGCTTGTGTTCGCGGCACCTCTCTTCTACATGGCCATACTATGGACTATGAAAAAACAAAAATACTCTTTCAACCTCCTACTTCTGGGACTGCGTTACTAAAGGGGCCATCGAAATCCCACTACAGGACGATGTAATTAATAAACGCAGCGGCGTTCAACTTAGTCAGACTTGGAACCCTGCACTCACGCTGGAGAGAGAGATGCGGTCCCAGAGATCGAGTTCGGCCCCCGACGGCGGTAGCAGGGAGACTGCAGAACCCAGTTCAGACCCAGGCGCCGCTTCCCCCACCACCTCCAGTAGCCGCCGCGCCGGCCACAAAGACACCAGGAGAGGAACGGTGGAGGGCACAGTTCAACAGCTCGTCATAGTCACATATTTCTGTAGTCAATGCTAAGACACGCTTGAGTCGGAAGTAAAAGAGCGAAGCCACTGGTACTGGATGACTGCAATCGAGCGATCTGGAGTAATAAATCACGCTCGACTCTGTCGCAACCCCATTCGTGGTGGTAGTGTCTTTCGTGGTGGTCCCCTTAAGTAACGCAGCATCTGTGAGGCAATGGTTTATGGACAACAGTATTCCTGATATGGACTGGCCTGCCATGACTCCTGATCTGAACCCAAAGGGACAATTCTCGGGTGAGTTAGAATGTCGACTTCGCTCCAGTTCGCAGCGTCCAATCTAGCTACCATCCCTGATTTAGGCTCTTGAGGGAATATGGGTTATCACTTTTCCACAGACATTCAGGCACCTTTTTTGAACAATTCTTGGGTATCCGACCGGGTAGCGTCGTAGTTTCTCCACAATATTTCGGCAGACGTACATGCTGCCATCTTCAGGTGGTTCCTGACGAATGCTGTGCTGTCCCTCTCGGCGCCCTATATAGGCTTCGCTCTTTTACTTCCGACTCAAGCGCGTCTTAGCATTGACTACAGAAATGTGACTATGACGAGCTGTTCAACCGTTGCACCTCGTTATTTTTATCTTACTCCGCAAATTTATTGTGTTAGCTGGATCACTGGAAGCAGTTCGTAACTCACCATTGATGCCTTCGGCCTTTTTCATGCGTTTTTTTACTACCACCCTCCGCAATACTGGACGGACGCTGTCCGTCAGTACATGAGGTCTTGCTGGTGCACCTGTTCTGCTGTTACAGCTTCTCTACTGGTAACGCCATACTGACGGTTTTGTTATACACTACTGGCCATTAAAATTGCTACACCACGAAGTTGATGTGCTACAGCCACGAAATTTAACCGGCAGGAAGAAGATGCTGTGATATGCAAATGATTAGCTTTTCAGAGCATTCACACAAGGTTGGTGCCGGTGGCGACACCTACAACGTGCTGACATGAGGAAAGTTTCCAACAGATTTCTCCTACAAAAACAGCAGTTGACCGGCGTTGCCTGGTGAAACGTTGTCGTGATGACTCGTGTAAGGAGGAGAAATGCGTACCATCACGTTTCCGACTTTGATAAAGGTCGGATTGTAGCCTTTCGCTATTGCGGTTTATCGACATTGCTGCTCGCGTTGGTCGAGATCCAACGACTGTTAGCAAAATATGGAATCGGTGGGTTCAGGAGGGTAATACGGAACGCCGTGCTGGATCCAAACGGCCTCGTATCACTAGCAGTCGAGATGACAGGCATCTTATCCGCATGGCTGTAACGCATCGTGCAGGCACGTCTCGATCCCTGAGTCAACAGATGGGGACGTTTGCAAGACAACCACCATCTGCATGAACAGTTCGACGACGTTTGCAGCAGCATGGACTATCAGCTCGGGAGACCATGGCTGCGGTTACCCTCGACGCTGCATCACAGACAGGAGCGCCTGCGATGGTGTACTCATCGACGAACCTGGGTCCACGAATGGCAAAACGTCATTTTTTTCGGATGAATCCAGGTTGTGTTTACAGCATCATTATGGTCGCATCCGTTTTTAGCGACATCGCGGTGAACGCACATTGGAAGCGTGTATTCGTCATAGTCATACTGGCGTATCACCAGGCGTGATGGTATGAGGTGCCATTGGTTACACGTCTCGGTCACCTCTTGTTCGCATTGACGGCATTTTGAACAGTGGACGTTACATTTCAGATGTGTTACGACCCGTGGCTCTACCCTTCATTCGATCCTTGCGAAACCCTACATTTCAGCAGTATAATGCACGACCGCATGTTGCAGGTCCTGTACGGGCCTTTCTGGATACAGAAAATGTTCGACTGCTGCCCTGGCCAGCACATTCGCCAGATCTGTCACCAATTGAAAACGTCTGGTCAATGGTGGCCGAGCAACTGGCTCGTCACAATACGCCAGTCAGTACTCTTGATGAACTGTGGTATCGTGTTGAAGCTGCATGGGCATCTGTACCTGTACACGCCATCCACGTTGTGTTTGACTCAATGCCCAGGCGTATCAAGGCCGTTATTACGGCCAGAGGCGGTTGTTCTGGGCACTAATTTCTCAGGATATGTGCACCCAAACTGCGTGAAAATGTAATCACATGTCAGTTCTAGTATAATATATATGTCCAATGAATACCCGTTTATCACCTGCATTTCTTCTTGGTTTAGCAATTTGAATGGCCAGTAGAGTAGTAGTAGGACCGCCGCTCTTAAAATATGATGGTCAGTTTGGCATTACACAGAAGTGTCTGGGTATCTTTGACCACATTGTGTACCTGCGTGTGCCGGAGAAATGTTTTGTATGCCATGTCTTTCGAAACAGAAATCCAGTTTCCCCACAGTGTTACCAAAGCGTTGTCCATTAACCAGTAAATAATTTACAAGGGATCTTGGTTGCATACTCATCATTCAGCGTCTTCTTGGTATTTACAAGAGCGTGGAAAAGTGTAAAGCTGTAAAAAGTGGGACACCCAGGAGCAGTCATGGTGTGTGTGTGTGTGTGTGTGTGTGTGTGTGTTGGATCTGTGCGACTCAGTGCTGTTTCTTTTACGCATTCTCCGTTATTTCGTACGAAGGAGTGAGAGGTGGCGTAAGGCGAATTTTACACGAAAAACCTTGGCCCTCTCACCATGCTGAATGGCAGTGAAATACTGCACCGTAACCTGCGCAACTCTATAACTTAGTGCAAAGAAGGCGGTAGGAATGTTGCGACGATACCATGATCGTATAGTTCTGGAAATTGCTGCACCGAATGAGATTCTGTTTGCAAAGGGAAAGTCAGGAGCTGCTACAACACTCGGTGAAGACTCGTTATGGTGACTAGCGCTTCGGATCCGTGCCTCTCTTGTGCTGTAGTAAGTCCCATTCGAGTGTAATGAGGTGTCTTTCATACTGACATGTCGAGCAAAGAAAGACGTAAAAATGGCGCACGTATCATATGGATCTTATGTTCTGTCAGTGGTATCTTAATCGGAAAATTGTGAACTGCAGTCTGGTATTTAGGTTCACAACGACGAGCTTGCAGATTAAACTTGTAACATTTCATATCCCAGCCGATGGCTGTAAATTGCGTTATTCGTCGCCGGTGCTGTATGCTTAAAACACAACGAGCGAAGTGGCGTGGTGGCTGAAGCGCTGCACTGGTATTCGTGAGGGGGCGTCGTTCAGAACTCCGTCTAAACGGCCGGATTTAGGTTTTCCATGATTTCTCTAATTCACTTCCGGCAAGTGCCGGGACAGTTGATGGCGGCTTCGAGATATATCACGCCTTCTGATGACTTTCTCTATACTGACCTGCCCTTGAGCTGAACATTAAATCCTAGCCGGCCGGCCGAGAGGTTCTAGGTGCTACAGTCTGGAACCGCGCGACAGCTATGGTCGCAGGTTCGAATCCTGTCTCGGGCATATATGTGTGTGATGTCCTTAGGTTAGTTAGGTTTAAGTTCTAGAGGACTGATGACCTCAGAAGTTAAGTCCCATAGTGCTCAGAGCCATTTGAACCATTTTAAATCTTAGCCCCTTTGCTTCCTTCAATATTATACGGCATATTCGCCTTTCTTCATGTTTGCAGTAACATGCTAGTCGTTGGTTCGAACACTGGCGACTCTCAGTACTTCTGAAATATTATCACCATTTCCCCGTGGTTTCATTCCTCTGAGCTACGCGACCAGTCATCCTGACGAGTGCTACCAGTTTATCATCTCCGTGACTTTCCTTTAGGTATCGTGACTTTATGTTCATTTTACAGCCATGACAATGTGCTGCATGAGGGTACTGTCGCCTTTATGGCGATTGCACGGGCCGTTAATACCCGCGTTACTATGATGCGGTAAATAATTGCCCTTCTGCGTATCACGATGGTCATCTAGACGCTGCAGGTTCGGTTAATGTAATTACAGCGGTCGTTGTCGGCGTTTGATGGGACGCATGTTCTCGCCTGACCGGCAACTTGCCCAAATTGTCTGTGGCATATGGGTGCAGGCTGGGCGGTAACCATCAGCACTGCGGCGAGCCGCCCGCTAATTACTTTACGTCGGCGAGTGATGGCTGGGGGCGGGTGGAGGGGGTGAAGGAGGAGGGGGGGGGGGGCGGAGGGAGGGTCAGCCGCGTGCCGGCGGCACAGGTGTCGCTACTGTCGCGGCCACGTGACGCGGCTTGACGTCATGGGAGCAGGCTACCGTAATGTAGCAGAGCGCTCTGCCCGCTACATAAAGTCCCCATTAAAGGACCTAACAACGGGGAAGGCGCCGAATGTCCGCGGCGTAAATGGCCACTACTGACTCGCGCGAAGCGCTGTATGTCTACTAAAGCGGCGGTCCCTGCTCGTCACATCATCGTGACATCAGGGACATTTAATCAAACTAGACGACGAACTGCACCTGCCTGCCTTAGCGTGCTCACCAAAGCGCCTCCACCAACTGCAATACGGCAGCTGCTAACTGTCACTGGACCGCAAAAGAAAGTACTTTCCGTTTCTGCGTCCACATTTGTCAGTTACATCGAATGTTGCAGACTTCTGGTGAAGAAGAAAATGAACTGTTTCAAAACTACTGAATTTTTTTTTGGCAGTTCTGCTATATGATTTCAAAAGCCTAGTCAGGCTGATCAGAAAATTGATTCTGTTTTGTTTCACTTGTGCTTCACTCTTACATTTTGGTGTCTGGCAGAAAACTGCAGGTAGATGTAGGAATTATCGATAAACCAAGTGGTGCTCTCTCTCTCTCTCTCTCTCTCTCTCTCTCTCTCTCTCTCTCTCTCTCTTTCTTCTTCTTCTTCTTCTTCTTCTTCCTCCTTCTTCTTCGTGATAGCGGTGGTGCTGCAGTTTGTAGACTATGTTGATGCAGCTCTCCCCGCTAATCTATCCTGTGCAGTTCCCTTCAGGACTGTATAACTACAGGAACTAATATTTGAACCTGTTTTACCCTCCAGAAGCATTAATCTTCCTCTACAATTTCTACCCCTCCCCCACTCCCACCCTACTTTCCTCCAATACTAAATTGATGATGATTCCTTGATGTCTCAGATGACGTCCTATAAGCTGATCCTTTCTTCTACTCACGTTTTGCCACAAATTTCTTTTCTCCCCATTCTATTCAGTACCTTCTTATTAGCTATCTGTCCATCTAATCTTCAGCATTCGTCTGAACACCACATTCCGAAAGCTTCTGTTGTCTTCTTGTCTAAATTGTTATCACCCACGTTTCACTTCCATACATGGCTACACTCTATAGAAATCCTTTCAGAAAAGACTTCATCTCACTTAAATATATATACGATAGTAACAAATTTCTCCTCTTCAGAAACGCTTTTCTTGCCATTGTCAGCCTACATTTTATATCCTACCTACTTCTACCGACATCAGTTATTTTGCTTCTCAAATAGCAAAACTCATCTACTACTTTAAGTGTCTCATTTCCTAATGTAATCCTCTCACCATCACCTGATTTAGTTAGACTACATTCCATTATCCTTGTTTTGCTTTTGTTGATGTTCATCTCATATCGTCCTTTCGTTCCCAGTTCTTTGTAGTCTGACAGAATTACATTGTCATCGACAAAACTCAATTTTTTTAATTTCTTTTTCGTGAACTTGCAACCCCCTTTTCAAGTTTCTCGTTTGCCTGAAACTTAGTACGTGCAGTCGGTAAAATACAGTGTCTGAAACAATCTAAACACCTTTGAAACAAAGTGCACATTGTTTACGCATTGCACAGACATGCCACTATTAGTGATAGAAATTAGAACTGAAATAAGCGCGTGCTTATAAAGAACGCACTGCTGTAAAAATGCGCAAGGCTACGCACGTTTCACCCTAAAGCGAACCCCCCCTGTGGGTTCGGGGGTAAGAATAGGCCCACGGTATTCCTGCCTGTCGTAAGAGGCGACTAAAAGGAGTCTCAAACGTTTTGGCCTTGTGAGATGGTCCCCTAACGGGTTTGACCTCCATCCTTCTAAATTTTCCGAAGAGCGAGCCGATTGGGGAAGGGCGCCTTACAAGGAGCGATATGTCCATCATGCATTACCATCTCTAGCCAGGTTTGTCGTCATCGCTTAGCAGTCCCGCTCACCTACCATCTCTTGGGCGTGGATTTGTTCTTGGGTGCAGTTTATTGCAGTCTGCTATGCTGTGTCGCTTTATGCGCCAATGACGATATTGGACTACATCACCTGAAATCCAGCGCGGTAGCCAGTCCGTTGTGGTGGGGCCGCCATGTACCCTGTTGGTTGTAGCCCCCTGACTACACAGGGATCGCTCTGCTGATGCCAGCGCCGTTAACTCCCCACGTATGCCAAGGAGTAGATGCCTATCTCCTTGGGGCATTGGGACTCCCGGCAATGGGCATCCTGCCAGGTGGTCGTTGCTGAGGCTGGGTGGCGCCCGTGGGGAGGGCCCTTGGTCGGAGTAGGTGGCATCAGGGCGGATGACCCGCAATGAAGCGTGGTACATCATCTCTTGCTGGCGGCCAGCCGCCAGCAGTCTCCAAGCGTTCCAGGGCTCAATACAACGCAACTACATATGACCCCAAATCGTTCCCCTCCCTGGCTACAACATGGGAGGAACGAAAGACTAAGGATGCCAGCGCACCATACTCGCCCCGCTACCTGGTGTGTACGAGAGCTGATGGTGAATCCTTTACATCCATGAAGCCTCAGTTCTTCGTCGAGCACTTAGAGGACAAGTTCGGGGAGGTGGAGGGCTTGTCCAAAATGCGTTCGGGCTCGGTTTTGATCAAATCGGCGTCCTCCGCCCAGTCCCGCCGGTTACTCGATTGTAACAAGCTGGGGGATGTTCCGGTTACAATCACGCCCCATAAGAGTCTTAATATGGTCCAGGGCATAATATTCCATCGGAACCTTCTATTGCAGTCCGATGACGAGCTTCGCGCCAATTTAGAGCGGCGAGGTGTTCACTTCGTCCGGCGCGTACATCGTGGTCCAAGGGATAAGCAGGTTGCCACCGGTGCCTTCATCTTGGCCTTCGAGGGTGATACTTTACCTGAGAAGGTCAAGGTGATGGTCTATCGTTGTGACGTCAAGCCATATATCCCTCCCCCGATGCGGTGCTTTAAGTGCTGGAAGTTCGGGCATATGTCTTCCCGCTGTACTTCCGGCCTCACATGTCGAGATTGTGGACGCCCATCACATCCCGATACTCCATGTGCTCCGCCTCCCATCTGTGTAAACTGCGGAGAGCACCACTCGCCTTGCTCGCCGGACTGCAGGATCTTCCAGAAAGAGCGCAAGATCATGGAGTATAAGACCCTGGACCACCTGACATACACTGAGGCCAGGCAGAAGTTCGAACGTCTCCATCCTGTTCGAATGACTGCCTCTTACGCCGCGGCTACTACTGTTATGGCCCCATTAGCTCTCCCTCAGACTGCCACCTCTCAGAGCCGGAATGCTACACCTGCCCCCTTGATGGTGGGGGGCACTTCACTCCCTGCTGCTCCCGCACTACCTGCCTCAGGAGCAGCAACCCCCCAACCATCGGGGACATCAGTCCCCACTTCTAAGCTGGGGAAGCCTCAAACTTCCCCGGCTCGAATAGCACGGAAAGGGTCCCTTGGGTCCCTTCCTTCCCAGGTTTCCGCCTCTGGGAAGGGTGACGTCAGCCAATGGAAGAAAAGCAGACTAGCGGCTGGTCGCAGGGCTTCCCGCTCCTCCTCCGTCCCGGAGACTGACTCGAGGCCTTCTGGCTCCGTCTCAGGGTGGGTTCCGTAAAGGCCGCTCTGCCGTCGATAATCTGGTCTCCCTAGAGTCTGCCGTCCGTACAGCCTTTGCACGCCGCCAACATCTGGTTGCCGTCTTCTTCGACATGCGGAAGGCGTACGATACGACTTGGCGATATCACATCCTGGCCACACTTCATGGGTGGGGTCTTAGGGGCCCGCTCCCGATTTTTATTCAGAATTTTCTGCCGTCTCGTTCCTTCCGCGTGCAAGTTGCTGCGTCCCATAGTTCCTCCCGGGTCCAGGAGAACGGGGTCCCACAGGGGTCTGTCCTCAGTGTCTCCCTGTTTTTAATTGCGATCAATGGGCTCGCTGAGGCTGTGGGATCGTCCGTCGCAGCTTCGTTGTATGCAGACGACTTCTGCCTCTACTACATCTCCGCTGGCATTGCAGTTGCTGAGCGCCAGCTGCAGGGCGCTATCCGCAAGGCGCAGTCATGGGCTGTAGCGCACGGCTTCCAGTTTTCGGCCGCTAAGACCTGCGTTATGCATTTCTGCCGGCGTCGCACGGTTCACCCTGAGCCACGCCTTTACCTTGACGGTGAACCTCTTGCTGTGGTAGAGACGCATCGGTTCTTGGGACTGGTGTTTGATGCCCGGTTGACTTGGCTGCCTCATATTAGGCAGCTTAAACAAACATGCTGGCGGCATTTAAACGCTCTCCGTTGCCTTAGCCACACCGGATGGGGTGCCGATCGGTCCACCCTTCTCCGGCTGTATCAAGCGCTGATCCAGTCCCGCCTTGATTATGGGTGTGTGGCTTATGGTTCGGCATCGCCATCAGCGTTGCAATTGCTGGATCCCATCCATCACTGCGGGATCCGACTCGCCACAGGAGCATTTCGGACAAGCCCTGTTGACAGCTTACTTGTGGAGGCTGGTGTTCCTCCATTGCGGATCCGGCGCGACCGACTTCTGGCCGCTTATGCTGCCCACGTTTGTAGCTTGCCAGGGCATCCCAACTACCGTCTCCTGTTCCCGCACTCGATCGTCCATCTTCCAGACAGGCGGCCCCGGTCAGGGTGTACGATCGCGGTTCGCATCCGGGCTCTACTGTGTGGGATTGAGTTTTTTCCTCTCCCGCCTGTTTTCCGGGCAAATCTCCGTCTGCCCCCTTGGTGTGTGCGCCGACCATGCATTCGGCTGGATTTGGCACAGGGTCCGAAAGACTCGGTCCCTCCTCCGGCCCTCCGCCGCCGCTTTGTTTCTCTCCTTGCCGAGTTTCCCGGATCTGCCGTGGCCTATACCGACGGTTCGATGGTCTCTGGTCGCACTGGTTACGCTCTTACTCTAGAGGATCATTGTGAGCAACGGTCGCTGGCACCCGGGAACAGTGTATACACACTGCCGAGTTGGTTGCCATCTATCGCGCCCTAGAGTATATCCGCTCCGGCTCAGGTGAGTCCTTTGTCATCTGTAGTGACTCCCTGAGTGGTTTACGAGCTCTTGACCAGTGCTTTCCTCGTTCCCGTCTGGTGATGGCCATCCACGAGTCGCTCCATGCTCTTGCCCGTTGCGGCCGCTCCGTGGTCTTTGTTTGGACCCCAGGTCATGTCGGCATCCCGGGCAATGAGCGGGTTGACACGCTGGCTAAACAGGCAGTGAGTTCACCGGCTCTGGAACTCGGCCTTATGGAGTGTGATCTCCTGTCACTTTTGCGCCAGAAAGTGCTTGGTGCCTGGGGTGACGAGTGGCGCACCCTGCCCACGCCCAACAAACTTCGGGCGGTGAAGGAGACGACCGGTGTGTGGCGCTCCTCCATGCGGGCCTCTCGGAAGGACTCTGTCGTCCTCTGCCGGCTGCGCGTTGGCCACACGTGGCTGACGCACGGCCATTTGTTGCGCCGGGAGGACCCACCGCTATGTCGCTGCGGGGCAGCTCTGGCGGTGGTCCACATTTTGGTGGACTGCCCGCTTTTAACAGGACTCAGGCAGACGTTTGCGCTGCCTGCTACCCTCCCTGCCCTTTTATGTGATGACGTTGCTATGGCGGACCTCGTGTTGAGTTTTATTCGGGCAGGGGTTTTTTATCGTATGATTTGAGTGTTTGTCCTTTTATTTCCTGTATTGACTTGGGCCTTTGGCCTGTGGTTTTAAACTGTGGGTTTTAATGTCATTTGGTGGTTGGCTTTTCATTATTTTCATCGTCGGCCAACCACCTTCACACTCGGTGTGATTTTAGTTCCGTTTGTCTGGTCTTTGTCTGTCTTTCTTGTATTGTGTCGTCCCTTGTCTCAGTTCTCCGTTTTTAACGACTGACAGTTTTTGTTTCGTGTGATTTTATCGTGGAACAAGGGACCGATGACCTTAGCAGTCTGGTCCCTTCAATCCCACACCCAACCAACCAACCTAAAGCGAAATACGTACTTACATGCTTGCTATATGAAGTGAAGGATTGCTACCGGATTTTGTTTCCGCTGATAGTCACACATGCACGGCAAATGCGACAGTGTATTTATGTCAACACCAGGAATATTGTCTGCACTTCTTAAGACTACACATGGTGCATTTGTATGACAGATATACAAGGCAAAAGAGAACGGTTTTCGGGAATATTTTTGCCAATGCTGAGCAATTTCCTGCAGGAGACAGTCAGTAGAGACACGAAGCAGTCGAAACATGTTGAACTGCTAAATCGTCCACTACCATTTGCGGGAACAAAACCGCAAGAAAGATAGTAAAATTCGTACCTTATTTGAAGGAAAGAATTTATTATCGTTATGTTATGATCTTCTAATGAAGTACTGCAACAATGTACTGTTCTGATAGTCAGCTACTGCAGACACCGTTACACTGAATGACATGGGAAGTGAGTCGATAGTTTTTTATGACGTACACAGCGGAGGAAACCTTTTGCAACTTAGCGGACTGCGCTGTGACGCCAAAGTTCTGGGCTCGGACAGCAGAGTTGCACGTCCGTGTAGTGCAGAGGTCACTGGACCGTTGTCAGCATGCGTCGCTCTCTGCTCCTACCCGTCGACTTGTGTTTATCCGCCGGCTGTTATAGCCGTGCGGTTCTAGGCGCTTCGGTCTGGAACCGCGTTACCGCTGCGGTCGCAGGTTCGAATCCTGCCTCGGGCATGGTTGTGTGTGCTGTTCTTAGGCTCGTTACGTTTAAGTAGTTCTAAGTTGTAGGGGACTGATGACCGCAGATGTTAAGTCCCATAGTGCTCAGAGCCATTTGAGCCTTTTTTTGTGTGTTTATCCACATTACAGGCTAATCTTTAAAAACAGCATTACAATCAGGTTGCCATGCAGTCATGACTCATTTCATTTTGTAATCGAAGAAAGCTTTCACGTTGTCTACATATTATGTAATACATGAAGTGTATTCACAGTTGCGAATATGGGCAACCATCAATTGTGTAATGGAATGACAACGATGAAAATTTGTGCTGGACTGGTACTCGAGCACGGATTTCCCACTTACTGCGAGCAGTCGCCTTACCATTTGGCTATCTGAGCATGATTCGTGGCCGGACCCAGACTTCCGTATGTCGTCAGACATGGTCTACAGTCTATTCGTACATCCGTTATGTGTATTCCCATACAGGGGAGACATTTTACCTCAAAGCGCTTGTCTGGCGTCGGCGGTTAAATACGGTGCAAAAATTCCTCCTGACATGCATGCAATTTGAGACGCAGGCTTAGAGTTCCGGTCCGGCACAAATTTTCAGTGTTGTTATTCCGTTATATAGTAGACGGTCGTCCATATTCACAACTGCAAATACATTTCATTTATGTCATAATGGCTGTAGTCTCTTTAGCGACATGCGTGCATTTCCGAAGGAACTTTGCATCATAATTCGGAATACAACAGGCGCTGCAATATCGTATGTATTATTTTCATCCAAATATTTTATTACGTCTGCAACTTCATTGTGGAGACGTACAAACTCTTCCCAAGGGAATAAAAAACTCGGATGTCATGAACTGTTTTAATGTAAAAGAATTGGTCTTTTAAATTGGAATGACATTGCAGATGAATTAGTTCCATCGTCACGTTCACGCTGATGCGTGAAACTCAAAACAGCTTCTTGTCCCATAAATAGATGTAGGATTGGCTGTATCGTCAAGAGAGAAAACCATCCTTGAGTTCTTTCAAGACCACAATGAATTCTTCAAACCTCGCGTTTTCTTTGGCGACAGTGAGCTTAGGGAAATAGACGATGTTTTATGTCAGAAGTTGTCCATCCACGATGCAGTTCTCTTTTTAAACGCATTCACTTCCCCCACAAAATCAGAAATAAGTTATTTCTCACCTTGTAATGTCTTACTGAGGGCAGTCTGCAGTCAAGTCGGCTGAAAATATGGGGTCTTCAGTCTATTCCAGATCTTTTTTTTTTTTTTGTCCATAAATACAACAATAGCGGATTTTAAATCGAAAAATCGTTCCAAGCATGCCCCTTGGTTTGACCAACGTACTTTGCAGTAATACGTAGTCTCCATGCCCTTCGTTCAGTTCCGTTGAAAACTATTGCAATTGACTTTATAAATTTTGCTGCTCACGCCTCTACTTTCTTCACGTGCCGCATGCCTGCAAATTTCGCACAGTCTCCTTGTTGATGTGCAGAAGAATGAATCCCGTCTGTCAGTCATTGTAATCTTTTACTCTTTCATTGCAACTAATCTTTAATTTGTTTGTGCATTGTATTCTAATGTCGTTTCGTAGCAGATTTGTAGTAGTATCCGTAGATTATGCAGCTCCATTATAGGTATTGAAAATTCTCATTAATTTCCATTCACTTTTAAAGGCTTGTGACGATAGATCACTAGACTGCGTCTTTTTTGCCAAATAGCCCCTGAACCTGTGAACGTTCTTCATACCACGAACAAATAGTGAAAGATAAACGACGACTCTGCCGAGCTGAAGGGAATTGGGCCGACCGAAAAGTGCCAAACCGCAATACGAAGTGAAGGCTAATACTGAGAAGGACCGAGCAAAGCATCGGCTCGTATGCGGTTTGGCACGTCATGGCCGGCCCTCGCTTAAGTTAAATGCTGGAATGCTTCCTTTGAAAAGGATACGGGCTTCCATTCGCAATCCAAGGTCGTACTGCGTCACTAACGGCCTTGTCATTGACGGGACATTTAATCCTAACCTACCCACTTTCCTTCCTTCCTTGAAATAGCATCCGAGAAGAACAACTTTTCAGAAGTGTTATTATCATTGTCGCTTTTGTAATTGTAAATACGCAGTCTTAATACCTGTGTTTTCAGTTTCTCCAGTGCTTGGTTTCCGCTGAGGCGGTACATTATGCGATGCGACTCTCAATACGATACAAAAGGTACTTGCACTATTGAAGCAAATAGAGACATAGCTGTAGCAACTTAATTGGTTCACACCTGGACGGCAGCGATTCACCACAGACGACACCTCGCTGCTCTGCCAACCGACACAACACTGAGTGCTGGTTGCTCCACACTATAGTGCTCTACAGTACAGAGGGAGAGAAGGGGGGAACAAAATTTCAGGTCACCTAATGTGCCTTGGAAAAAATTACTTTTTGTAAATGAAACAAAGCCACGCCCATCTGTCTTGTCGGTATCTCAGTAGAGCCTCACTTACTGTGTAAAAAATTAAATACTACTGATTTGCATGTTTGCTCCAGTATGCAGTCTTTGACATTAGATTCTGAGGGAACTATTCGTTAAAAAATAAATTGAGTTTCACACATTGTAGTCTCACATCACTTGATAATGAACTGGTTTATTTTCACTACTGCACATAGCTATTGTGACACTTTGATATAAAGTAAAGAACCACGCATCTTCTGAAAAGTTTGCAGTGAAAAATGTAGTCTGTTGTGAGTTGACGTTTTTTTTTCATTTCAGGTCATAAATGGCTGCATACGTAATGTAGCTAACATATTGAAATTGTTTTTAACTGTGGAAGGAGTCCGTGTCAAGTAAGTAGGTGATACCTATTGGAAGTTGTCCGTGACGATGTTGGCAACATGGGAGGCTATTTCTGCCTGCTAGGAACTGCCTCATGGTTCTGTTTTTCGAATGCTGTCGATGCAGGCCAAAGGGGGAAACCAAAAATTTAACTGAAATGAAGAGAGACCAGTAGTCATCAGCTAATGATGCTGACTGGATTTTTTTTTCTGTCTGTGCTCCCTGATTTCAGGAAACATTTTGACGGGTGTAAAAGAAATCTGAAGGTCAAATTTCTGTTGCTTCTGATTGGCAGCTGGACAAAGTTGAGGAAGACACGCCTGAATTTTCTTCCATTTCTTCAAACAGGCGAAATTGAACAATTGTGCAGATAGCTTCGTAGCTTTATTAATTTTTTTACCATTATTTATATATGTATCGCGTAAAGTACCATACTAAAAATAAATTTTTCGTAATGGCATTTTAACGTCACTCAAAACACTTACACCAAGTTACCTTATTTGAAATGAGTAGTTTCTCAGCAGGAGAGATAGCAAGTCGAAAAACTGTCTCCTGCTTCATGAGAGTAGCTGATGATAATTGGTTCAAAAAGTGGAAACAGCCTGAACTCGTTTGGTGGAATTCATAAAAGGTGAGTTAGAGTTGAGAGAACTCATGAGAAACCACAGCCAAATTATGTTTCATATTTTAGCATTTTAAGGATACACCCTGTACATTATTTTTCTTTTTCAGTTACTTACATCATGATAAACCACAACAAAGTCCGCTTCGGAGTAGTTTTCGACTGCAGCTGAGGAATAAATACGATTGGTATTGTCTCATGCTTTTCGTATTGCTGTAGTGCAGGGTTCCCCAAACTGTCGCAAGTGGGAAGTGCATATGTGCTCCGCGAAAAATTAGTAATAACATGGCCATGTTTTGACAGCATTTCTTACGTAAAAGAGCTATAATTTCTGTGTTATTAGATATAATTTAAAATTGAAGTGCTCACTGAATAAAACAAATTTCTCATTTTTTAATTTCGTTAATTTTTTATCCTTTAAAATAAACAAGGTGTTCCATCATATTACCTGGAGTCTCAAAGTGTTCAGTCAGAGGAACAGTGTGGGAACCCGTGCTCTGGTGAAACACGACTAGCGTGTGGATAACCGTTTCGTCGTTTTGTTTTGTTAGTCTTACGTTAGTCTTTCGTATGTCTCCCACATTCCTACATGTGAACTGTTAACCAAACCGATTTACGGCGTAGCTTCGATTTCTTAAATCGTTGGAGTTGAAACTTGTGAGAAAATACAAGAAAAAGTGCTTCAGCTTAAGCTTCCCTGTTTCCTACCTGACAGTTTGTCTTTGAACAATCAATCGACGTAATTATTTCTTATTTCTTTATGGACAACAATCCGTTGTCTGAAACATTTTTCAGTATGGGTTCTGCTGTGGACTGGACTGGCGAGGATTACTCCACCTATTCGTTCAAAGCAACACGAAAAATGTAAAGCTTTGTAGGGACGCCCGGATTCAAACGAGTAGTCTCGATTTTGAGAGCTTCTGTTTTACCACTGCGCCATTTTGTGTGTCCTCGCTGCAGCGCAGAATATAAATACTCAGAATCGTCATGAATACGTCACTGTATGCTATATCTAGTTGGCAATACAGGAGATGAGTCATGTGTGCCGAGATATAAAACGAGTAGATAAGCTTTTCATTGCATCGTGCTTTCTCTCCGAATGGACGAAGACCAGTCAGTTTCTGCGCCTCTTAGGAAAGATGAAAAATCGAACGTGAAGTACTTAAGAGAAGATCTTATTGTTAATTCATAGAGAGACAGCCGAGATTTAGTGTTGAGATTAATTATGCTAAGAAGTAGCAGGATTAATTCCGACAAGTTTATCAGTTGATATCAGCGTTCTGCAGTGGTCAGTTCTATGCAGTCGTTAAGCTGACAGATCTAAATCGAAGCACGTAATATTCGACAAAGCTGACCTTAGAGCCAGACGTAGCGGCAGTTACCTTCGTCACGTCGCTGTCCAAATCCATGTTACAGTTAAAAGTGGCGCGCGCTGTTAACCTGGCAATACGTGCATGGAAAGCGCCTTTGTAGGACCCGCGACGTCTTGCTCTTCACGTCACGAAAGTTTTATGCCAGCGTGAAGGAAAAGGTGGCGAGACGTGCAAGCAGAACGTTATTGTTAGCTAAGTCGCTGTAGGAGGGAAGACCCTGGACGGAGTGAGACTCGGGTAACAAAGGCACAAGATAAACATCCCACAAATTTGTTGTTAGGTAGTAATTTTTGCGATACTACGAGCAGTACAAGGAAATAGAAGCTTCTGAAAATGTCATTAATTTCGTTTCACACACAGAAAGGCATCGAGGAAGAGAGATCTGGTGTATGCCAAGGAAGTGTTAAAGACCTGCTGATGTAAACTTAAACTAAACTCGTCCGAACAGACCATGGAGGCCCAACGGTACCGACCGGCCGCCATGGCATCCCCAGCCCACAGGCGTCACTGGATGCGGATACGGATGGGCTTGTGGTGAGCACACCGGTCTCCCGACCGTATGTCAGTTTACGAGGCCGGAGTTGCTACTTCTCAATCAAGTTGCGAGCAGCGCTCGGCAGACCGGATGGCCACCCATCCAAGTGTTATCCAAGCCTGACAGCGCTTAACTTCGGTGATCTGACGGAAACTGGTGTTACCACTGCTGTTCATATCTGTGTAAACTATTTAGGGGGCAATCTGAAAAGCACTCTTAGATTGTTTGAGGATGATGCTGTCGTGTACCGTCTAGTAAAGTCGTCGGAATGTCAAAACCGATCGTAAAATGGCTTAAACAACATATTTAAAGGCTGCGAAAAGTGGCAGCTGACTCTAAACAATAAGAAGTGTGAGGTCATCCACATGAGTACTAAAAGAAACCCATTAAATTTCGTTTGCCCTATAAATCAGGGAGATGTAAAGACCGTAAATTCAACAAAGTACCGATGGATTACAGTTAGCGACTACCTAAATTAGAACGATCACATAGATGATGATGTGGGGAAGGCAATTCAGACTGCGTTTTATTGCCAGAGCACGTAGAAGATGCAACATACCTACTAGAGATCTCTTCTGAAATGTTGCTGCGCGGCATGGGCTGTCTAACAGATAGGATTGGAAGAGGACATCGAAAAAGTACAAAAAAGGGCAGTTAGTTTTGTACATTCGCAATATAGGAGAGAGTTATGGATATGATAAACTAGTTGTTCTTGCTATCACTAAAGCAAAGGCGTTTTTCGTTGCGGTGAGATATGTTCAAGAAATTTCACTCACTTTCTTCTCGGAAACAAGAATAGTTTGTTGTCGCCCATTTACATAGCAGAAATAATCATGGTGGAATTGCGGAGTGAATATATGGATGAAGAGGTAAGTGAACCACATTTCAAAGCTAGCAAGGAGACTGAGATAAATTACTCTGGTTTTGGAATTTGGCTTTTATGAGATGCTAGAATAAAAGTCTTCGTGTACAAACGAGACTACATAGTTTCAAGAAAGGCGTGCTACATTAGATTTTTGTGGAAAAAAACAAGCATCGGAATTAAAAGTGGCGAGTTGTTTATTTAGACAGGTGTATCCGGAAACATTAATGTGTGAATAAATGTTATTACAGTTACAATGTGCGAGTAGTTATCGTCAGCGAAAATTTGAAAATTTCCGATCTGTGTTTAGTAGTTGTGCAGCGCTGGCTGGCTTTTTTTTATTTATTTTTTTTTTATACTAAACACGCGCAGTGTACTGCTGCGCACCACTTGTGAGAACGCCGACTACCGTTTTCCCGAATTCAAACTTCGGTAGCACCGAGGAGTTTTCCTCAGGCTCCATCGTTACTCCTGGGGACAAAGGGAAATAGCTGGTCCGGTTGGTAAGACACCACTAACGATCGGAACAGTGGAGTGCTACCTAGCCAGCCATGTAGCCCTCTATAATGTTCTCTAGTTAAGGATTGGGCGCTTCGATAATGTCGGTCGATCAGCTGCACTGGATCTCGTCCCGACTGCAAGGTTTTCGTTTTTCATTTTAACTGAGTGAAGAGTTACAAAAGTTTGTGTTTCCGTTGGAGTTCACCGTTCAGTGAACATACGTGTAGAGAACAAATGCTCATAGCGCAATCAGCTCTTAGTAGTCGAATAAAAAAGGTTTAACGGTTGTCAGGTAGGCGGTTGTCTCATCGCCACAGTGCTTGGCAGTGGGCGGCCTTCCCTCTCTCTCCGACCTGATAAATAGATGAGCCAACGTGTTGCAGGGACGTCTAACTGCGGTGAAACACACCTACGACGGATTCCCAGACGAGAAAGTCCAGCTAACTGCATGAAACATTCCGCGCAGTAGCCACGAAGCCGAGAGCGCTGGCGAGCTGAAGCCAGAGACGGTTCGATGATAAAAAATTCTACACAAGCGATATATCATTTGGCATGCATCTTCACCCGGATGGTTGCCTTTGTTGTGGCTCGTCAGAAGACCTCTAGTGTTCGTGGAAACGGTTTTCTTTAATAAGTATCACAAAGACATTCCTCTCAAACACGAATTTCTGAATCTCATTCTAGTGCTGAAATTCCTTTCTTGAGGAAAAGGACCCATCATTTCCATTGAAGGTAATTTCTGAGGTCTTTAAAGCCTTTTAATGAAAGCTGAAAGAACGTACTATGCTCTTCTAGTATGCATTCAGTAGAAAGAATGAAAATATTTTTTTTGTTCATTAATGGAACTTGCTATAATTTACAAATTACTTCACTGTTCATAGGAAAAACTGAGACAGAAATACATAAAACAACCACATAATCTTATATTAAGCTCTTAAAACCTAAGACTCTGTTTCGTTGCGTACTTTATTTGTTAAAAGCCAAGTAAACTTGCCTGTATTTAGGTGTTCGTTGTTCTGGCCTTCAGTTCGAAGACTGGTTTGATGGAGCTCTCCATGCTGCGCCAGCCTCTTCATCTCCGAATAACTACTGCGACCTACATCCTTCTGAATCTGCTTACGGTACTCATCTTTTGGTCTCCCTGTACGATTTCCCCCCCCCCCCCCCCCCCCCCAACCACCACTTAGACGCACTTCCCTCCAGTTCTAAATTGATAATCCCTTGACGTCTCAAAATGCGTCCTGTCAATGATCCCATCTTTTAGTCAACTTGTGCCACAGATTTACTGTCTCCCTAATTCTATTCAGTACCCCCCTCATTAGTTATGTGATCGACCCATGTAATCAACATAATTTTTCTGTAGCACCTCATTTGAAGAAATTCTCTTGCCTTTTTGTCTTAACTGTTTGTTGTCCACGTTTGACTTTCATACACGGTTACACTACAGCCAATTACTTTCAGAAAAGATTTCCAAGCACTTAAATCTATATTCGATGTTAGCAAATTCCTCTCCTTCAGAAATGTTTTTCTTGACATTGCCAGAGTGCATCTTACATCCTCTCTACTTCTGCCATAATAAGTTACTGTGCTGCCCAAAGAGTAAAACTCATCTACTATTTTCAGTGTCTTATTTCTTAGTGTAATTCCCTTAGCATCACTGATTTGATTCCGTTATCCTCGTTTTGCTTTTGTTGATTTTCATCTTGTATTTTCTTTTCAAGACAATATCGCTTTTGTTCAACTGCACTTCCAAATCCTTTTCTGTCTCTGACAGAACTACAATGTCATTGACAAACCTCAGTGATTTTATTTCTTCTCCATCGATTTTAATTGCTACTCCAAATGTTTCTTTTATTTCCTTTAGTGCATGCTCAGTGAACACATTGAACAACATCGTGCATAAGCTACAATACTGTCTCACTCCGTTCATAACCACTCCTTCCCTTTCATGCCCTTCGACTGTTATAACTGCTGTGTGGTTTCTGTACCATTTTGTAAAAAGCCTCTCTCCTTGTATTGTAGGTCAGAATTTTCAGACGCTTTCACTAAGTCTGCAAATGTTACAAACGTAGATTTGCCTTTCCTTAATGAATCTTCTAAGATGAGTGGTGGGGTCAGTATTGCCTTACGTGTTCCGACATTACTCCCGAATCCAAATTTATCTTCCCCGAGGTCGGGTTCTACGAGTTTTCCATTTTCCTGTGAAGAATTCTGCGGCTCTCCCCTATCGCTTCCTCCCGATTCGCGCGACTGCAACGGTTGCAGGTTCGAATCCTGCCTCGGGTATGCATGTGTGTGATGTCCGTAGGTTAGTTAGGTTTAAGTAGTTCTAAGTTATAGGGGACTGATGACCTCAGATGTTAAGCCCCATAGTGCTCAGAGCCATTTGACCCATTTTTCC